>NW_020884942.1:1326285-1390824 GCF_003945725.1 Corapipo altera
TAACACAGGGTTAGCACACAGTTATAGGATCTCCCCTAACACAGGGTTAGCACAGTTATAGGATCTCCCCTAACCCAAGTTTACAAGGATGACCAACAGTTTCAGAAAGCGCCGTTTCTTGGCAAACAAACATTTGCAGGATCATCTGAAGAATTGTTTTTCATGCCCTGTGCCTCGTAATGCCAACGTTAAAGTACCTTTTTCCTCTCTATCAAGAGGAATTCTGTATTGAAACACATCACTAATAAGTTTGCATTACCATCCCTAAACTAAAAATGTGCAGGAAAAGAATGTCCTCAGTGAAACAGCATAAATAAATGCAAGAAACAGCAAGAGCCTTCAACAGACAATATTTCAGATTCAATACAAAAACCAGGAAATATCACATTAGTTACAAACTCAACTATTGACAAGGTAAAAAGTTTTCAAAGGCTGACTCAACATCTTTTTCTAGGACCTAAAACCAAAGTTACATTTCCTCTACTTAACTTCTAGTAAATGGCCCACAGATCACGTTCTACCTGTAGGTATATTTTCAATTCCATTACTGCAAAATAAATTACATCTTTATCAAGGTTTGATAAATGTAATTGAACATCATTTCCCCCACAACAAAATTCACTGAGAATGTTAAGGAAGTGGAGGGGCAGGGTGAAAATTCCAATATTCAGAATTTTTCTGACAGAGGGAAATGAGTGCAAAATCTGATTTTTCAGTCTATGAAATCCTTACGTTATGAGATCATGGAAACCTCTTCAGAGCTGAAAACTACAATATACACAGTCTTTGAAGTATATACTGACCTCAGACTAAGTAGTGACACACACTGAAGCAACAAAAGCTCAAACTTCATTTTGAATGTATTCTCCCCAAATCCTATACTCGGTTTTAAAAACATTTTAAACCAAAATAAACTGGCCCTGTCATCAAGGGAATGCAAAATGGCCGAGAAACTCCCCTTTGCACAAAGGCTTAAGTGTTTACACAGAAGGAAAATGTACTTAATAAAGAGAAAGGAAATAAAACAGCAGATTTCTTTAAAAAAAAAAAAGATGGCATAACCTGTTTGTAAATTCATTAATGTACTTTCCTAATTAGTTAAAGTACTCATATCCTCAATTTGAAAGAGTTGGAAAGTTGTTTCACTGCCAGATTTAAAAGTCTTGCTTTTTTTTTTTTGGATCCCAGTAGTTGAAAAACATTTCCATTTTTTACATAGCAAAATAAAGCTAAGACAGAAACGCCAGACACATGAGAGGGTTTAAAAGCAGTGCACAGTTTGATTCTTTTCAAGAGGTTCTTTCTAACTCCAGGGAGCAGGTTGCCTTTTAAATAAACATCAGGCAGTTTGTTGGGCACAGGGCAGGAATTAGCCTGGCAAACTTGGGAGCTCACACTCCTTTCCACTGCTAACAAAGGGCAACAAGCCAGCTACAAACCAAGCCAGCCACAACACCTGGCTGGCTGCTCGCTACACAAACAGCTTCCACAGACAAGGGGAAAAGAAACTAAAGCCATCACAACTATTCTCCACTCAAGATAAGACAGGTCCAAACTAAACCAGCAGGTTTCCTTAAATTAGGTAAGGAAACGTAACCCCTTTGGCAGGTAGAGCATCTTATGAGACCACAGTGGTGACTGGGAGGAGAGGAGGAGGAGAGAGAGAGAGTGCCCAGTGGACAAAAAATAAACCTTTACCCCCCAGCTGAAAGGCTCATTTGCCTGGAAGCTGCCCAATACCAAGTGGTCTAATCAGACACCACATCTGCCTCCACACACTCCCACTCCAGACCACAACTGTAACACAGGTCCTACAACATTAAGCTTGCCTGGAGCATGAAAAAAGCATCCAACTTTTCTCATGCAGGAATTACCTCAAGCCCCTCTAACACTACCTCGGATCCTCTTACAGCTTGGCAGAAGGTAACAAACTCGTACAGAAAGTTCCAAGTGTTAAATCTCAAAGGTAAAATTAAAAGAGAAAGCGGCTGCTTCGAATGAACAGAACGAGCTGGCATTAAACACACAACATGCAAGTTTTCCAGTACTGCTCTCCCTCAAGTCTGAATAAGACACTTTCTTATACCAATCATTACTTCAAACCAGAGGGAAAAAGATAATTTTTCAAAACCATGCATCCACACATCTGTACTCTCTTACAGGCAATGTAAAAAATAAAGTTCAAGAACTGAGACCAAGAATGCAGTCAAAGCTATACCTCCAAAAACACTTTGATCAGCTGTATTTGCTGATCAACATTATATAAAAACTCTGTTTTAGGGAAATAATGCAAAGCAAAAAGTTAATACTTTGTTTTCTTGCTCCAGAAAAATCTCTGGAAGAAAGTTTCTGTATTACCATCATTGGTAAATAAGGCATTAGCTATCATGTGGCTCAGTTTAGACTGGACACACCTAAAACTACTGCAATCAGTGTCTATCTTAAATTAGCATAAACAACACAGACTTAACACGTAATCCACATCAGCAAAAATCACTGTTTAAAATGTGACCAAAGGCATAAACATGTTAACTACACCTCTTCATGCCTAAGGACCCCTCCACATTCATGATTATGACAAGACAGTTCAGTGGCATCACAACTACAACATCATGACACAGGAGTAGGAAAATGAAGGATTTATAGTCTGGTTTTTTCAACTTTTGAGATCACTGCCTCTATCACAAAAAGCCTTCCACCTGCAGTTATGAACTCTGCAAAAAGTTTTGTGCACCCAGCTGCTCAGGACCACTTTCTTCTAATTGCCTCAAATATTCTGCTTTTATCCACATAACATCCTCATCATGTCACGTTTGCATGTAACACGTGTGTAACCTATGAAAAAAGAGTGTGTGCACATAGAGGTGAGTGTATATACACACCAAGGGAAGGTTCTAGACAAAGCAGCTTCAGAAATGAAGGGGTTTGGTACAGAATCAGTTATCAACTGAAACTAGAGCATTTTTTTCCAAAGACCTCTACTCCAGTCAGAGCAATATACCCCATTTAAGTTACCAGTATCATACTTGGTCTTTTGTTGGGACAAACCAGTGCCTCAACAGGCTCTTCTTAAGATCTTCTTTATCAACTACATGTCAGAATTCAGCATGTCTACAGCTGAAGGTCCTCTTGTATTGGCAGTGTGAGGAGAAACATGCAAACAAACATTACAGGACACTGTGTAATCCAGTGCAGTAACACGCAATTTCCTATTTGAAGCAAAGTGCCAAACTTTGTTTTCATTTTAGTGTTCATCAACAGGATTTAAGCAAAAGAATCGATTTTTTCCTTAATGTACACAATCAGAAGCAACAGCAAGATTTTTTCCAACATCACACACAGGTCATATTTTGATTCTGGACAGTAACGTTGCCAATTAATTGCTATTTTCTTCTAGTTCATTATACTCCTGT
This sequence comes from Corapipo altera, assembly GCF_003945725.1. Lineage (NCBI taxonomy): Eukaryota > Metazoa > Chordata > Aves > Passeriformes > Pipridae > Corapipo > Corapipo altera. Next base: position 1,329,699 of record NW_020884942.1, read on the forward strand.
CACAATTTGAAGTTAATTTTTGTATACCATTTTTCCACACATCCTTATCAGTTCCCACAAATACCCCTTTCAAAGCTGACCAGTTTTCACACATTTTGAGGCATAAATGTATTTGGGAATACACAGAGAATACTAAACTAATTCACTGAGCAAATACAGGGCCACCCAGTAACACTGCAAGGTAAGTACCTGGGCTTACTCCTCAGCTAAGATGATGAAAGCAAGCCTGGGAAATGCAAATGGGGAATAAATGAAAGCATTATCTGACATGAAACTGAAAGCAGGATTAGCACCAGACAACCAAAACCATCCCAAATACAACTTAAAAGAAACACACAGTAAGAGTAGGATAAACTACAGGAGCAAAACCACGAGGAGCAAGGCCAGTTAAGAAAGAGTGAATGAGAAACCTGACAAATAACACACAGGCAAAAGAAAAAAAAAAAAAAAGAATATGGTTCAGGGAGAATTAGGCAGAAGAAACTGGACAACAGAACTAAAGGAGCTTGTGACAGCACCTAAAATGTCCACCCTGTTCCTTAATTGTCAACAACTACACCTGCAACACAGTAAGGCCCTCGTTTCTCCCCGGCAGTGCCAGGACAGCAGGTTCACCAATGCTGCTGAGTAACTGGAGGGACACTGCTGGAGAGAAGAGTTAAAAAGGAAAAAAACTGCCAATGACCTCATACCCAGGGCAGCACGGTGGCAAGACAGATGGATTTGGGGAGTTTCTTTGCTTTTAAAACAAGCAAAAAGTCACATGCAGTATCAGTCCACCACAGAAAATGGTTACCATCTAAGTCATGTACTCAAATAAGGCTACAGAGATGACACTGGCATTCAGTGTAATACCACTGCTACTTTATCATCTTATTTTGGGTATGGTTTTTCTTCTAATGTCAAATCAATCTTGCATTGAGTTTGGAAAATTAATTGACAGATTTCGACTTGAATCATGAAACCAAAGCAATTCACATATAACTTCATTAAATCAAAATAAAACAGGCTACTTAAATCAAAATAAACCCACCAAACTAGTAAAGCTTAGAGATAGAGAGTCATGGCTTATATTAAATACATCACTACTTACAGACAGTTCAATACTACATGAAAAATATGTGATTTATGTATAATCTTGACATATTTCATACGATTTACACAGAAAGCAAAGCTCATCACTAATGAAGTGCAGTAACTGGTAACTAAAGCATCCTTGCCTATTTAGTAGTTATTTTTAATTGAAGGGAAAGGAACTCGGGTGGAATACAGTGAGTAACAACCTGAGCACATCAAAAGAAAAGCCTGTTTTCAGAGGTAGCACAGAAGGCTGCTCTGTGAAGTGCAAGGTACTTTGCAGTGGTCCTTTGCTGGCCACTGAACACACCATGCCTAAGCTGAAGCTTAAAAGACATTGCTGCTTTAGCCATTTCAAGACAAAGGAAAGGGAGTGCTAAAAATTTCCTGAGCGTATCTGTGAACTATTTCTTAAAACATGCATCAGACAGCTCCACTACAAAGTACATGTGGGCTCCAAAGCAGGCACTTTGTAAGAGAAACAGTGAAAATTAACAGTTATTTGCATTGGAACAGCACACAGGAGTTCAAAACATGGTTCAGTGAAAAAAATATGAGTAGAGCAGAGTCACCTCAGCTTCCTGAGGCACAAGAGAAGGACATCACAATGTAAAGGCAGCTTAACAAGTTTATTTCTCAATACATCAGTAGCAGACACCATCGTTCTTTGACTAGACAAGCACCTTTATATGTACAAGGGACAGACACTGTTTAATTTCCTTTTAGTAATGTCTTTAAATTCAAAAATCCTACTGCCAATAGTCATCTCTTGAAAAAACACACCTCTGCACTCTCAAATTTGTGTATTAGAAATCCATAACCATGTTTGAATAAACACAACTGTTCTGCAAAGTGATCATATAAAATACAATTTAATGTCATGCCATTCCCTCTTCTACAGAGTGTCAACACCTAGTTCCAAAAGATCCTTTTTCTTTTGTCCTTTCTCTGCTCAGGAGACCAGCTGTGGATCCTTCCTTGGCTTCCCTCTCCCTGAGGAAAGCTCTTTCTTGGGTCTCATCATTCAGGATTTTTTACCTTTCCTGGGAATCAGACCTCTTCCCAGCACAAAAGGATTACGTGCAAGGATATATTCCAGACATAACTGTTCAAATTTTTGCCATTTCAGCAATTTTGTCATGTTTTAGCAAAGAAAAAAAAAAAAGAAAGAAACATGCACATACATAAACCATTTCTCTATTACACAGGAACAGAGCCAGCCATCCTGATTAAGGATTGAGAGGAGTGATGAGACAGTTCTTGAAAACATAAAATCATGAGGCAAGGGGTTACACAGAAAAAGGATTCTTCATTTTTTTGCAAACCATCTAATTTTACATAAACTGTCTTCCAAATATTTTAAACTATATTAGTTAGTCCCAAAATAGTTCCTCCTTTAAACAGTAAGTGAAACTGGACAAAAGATTACTTTTCAATTAGTGTTTCTACATCTCCCTTGTTCACTCACTGATAGGAATGGAGCAGGAGTATCAGAAAATCACAGTACAAACCCACTGTAAAACCAGCACTAGCAGCAGAAAGCTTCTACCACCTTGTTCTGAAGATACACTTGAAATCTGCCATAACTAATCTGCATGTCTGCCAGTGAATTAATCAGAATCACAGAATATGCTGAGCTGGAAGGGACCCACAAGGATCATCAGGTCCAACTCCTGACCCTGCACAGACCCATCCCCAGGAGTCCCCCCCTGTGCCCCAGAGGATCAGCCAAACCCTCCTGGAGCTCTGGCAGCCTTGGGGCTGTGCCCACTGCCCTGGGGAGCCTGGGCAGTGCCCAACCAGCCTCTGGGGGAAGAACCTTTGCCTGAGATCCAACCTGACCCTGCCCTGACACAGCTCCAGCCATTCCCTGGGTGCTGTCCCTGGTCCCTCCAGAGCAGAGCTCAGTCCCTGCCCCTCCTCTGCCCCTCCCGAGGAAGTTGAATCTCTCACAGCAGATGAGACTTTGCTTCTGCTCTGTGCAGATGTCATCATTTTTCATGTTTCCCTCGCAGCACATTAGATAAATCCACTCTGAAAACACAGAAAAAACTGTGAAAAAGAAAAAAACTATGCCAAATTGTAGATCCAGTGAAGAATATATTAATTTGACCAATTCCTTGAATTGCTTTGTGTTTCAATTTCCTATGGTATTGGCAAAACATTTTATCAGATTTACAATACAAGATGACCCAAAGTCTGAACATTCTGCATCTTTTTGAGGCTCTGAAAAATTTCAAATAATTTTGACTATTTTCTTTTTACAGTTGGCTTTAAGACAGATTTGAGACAGATTAAGCTGTTTCATCAGAATTAGTGCTACATCTAAAAGATGGTACCTCTCCCACTATTTATAAAAGAGAATTGGTGTATTAAGCAGGAATATAAAACTAGTTCAAAAATTAGATGCAATAATGAAGTGCAAAGTTGCCCACAGCAGACCTGCAACAGCAGGAAAAAACTGCTTAAGATTCTTGACCTCTGAGTATTTAGAAATCTTATTCCCACTTTTGAATTACATAAGGCACAACAGCAGCATGCAGTTTTGTGCATTTTTATATGCAGACCTCCAAACATTTTCTACAAGACATGCAGCAGTGAGTACAGCAAGTTTAAACTTAAAACCAAGGCTATTACAATTTGAGAGACTCCTTAATTAAGAACAGGTGCTGGAAGCCCATAACACACCAAATCACAGAAGTCAAGGCAAACCCACTGACCTGTGTTACACAACACTGCTATTACACAACAGCCCTGCTCTCTGCAACAAGCACATTTTCCAGGGGTTCTACTGCTCTGCTCCCAATACACATCCTGCATCTGCTCTCTGTCCTATTCTACTTGTGAGCAAAACTTCCCTAATAAATGGGGTTTGGATCCTGACCATGCAAATGAGGGGGGAAAGGATTTAGCAGCTTTCCTCATTCCAGTCATTCTGTTCCAACAGAAAATATAAAAATAAAAACCTCCTAGTTCTTCATTAAAACACAAACAGATATTTTGACTTGGCAAGTCAAAATAAACTACTCTGCCCCAAAAGGTTCATAAATCTGTTCTTATTTGGAAATACACCAAAGATTTTTGTCTCATGCACAGTCCAAAACCTGCTGCACTGGCATGATCAAAAACCTAAAAATGCAAAAGCATATCCCTCCCCCCCCCTTAACTTCAGTTCTGTACTTTCATAATGCCCAGTTTCACTATGAAGTTCAAACCTTGGGATTTTTAACAGAACCCAATTCTATACACACACTATATGGAGCCTGAAAGGACAGAACATGTAACATGACAAAATGTGATAAGACTGATGCAGTTTGGGATTCAAAGGGTTTACTCTCTGCAGGGGAGGAGGAGTGCTGATATTTAATTCACAAAAGCCCTACACCTTTGAAGTTTCACATACAAACACAATGCTTAAAAACCCCTGAAACAGCAGAGCAAACATACAGACAAATGGATATCTAAAATCCCAAAGGATAAGGGGCTATCAGGGAAACACCCTCAAACAGCCAGTCTGAGAATCTCAGGTTACAGAGCGTGGGGGACAACCCTGAACAGCTGAGGCTGCTTAGCTGCACCTAAGTTACACATACATTTAACACTTTTTTCAAATTCTGTATTTCTAGCACTCAACAAATACCTAATAATCAAATCACAAACGTTCCTCTTTTTATGCTCAAACAAAACCCTCGATTCATTCCAAAGCAGACATATTTACAGAAGATGAGGTGCTTACACACATCACAAACTCCTTCAGCTCACAGGACTCAGACAGCTCCTGCTTTCACCACTTTGGCCACACAGAGAAAACTCACGAGTACAGCAGCCTGGAATTATCCCCTTTCTGCACCTCACCAAAGCAACTTGTACAGCAAGTTTCTTGAGCTGTACTTCAAAGCAAACATGGAAGCAACGAAATGCAGGAAGAGGATGTGTGGCAGACTGCACCCAGACCTCAGTGAGGAAACAGGCAGGATCTGGTTTGCTGCCATGACTTCACTATTACCAATTTGACAACCTGGCTTTAACTTAAAGTTTACTCACAATATTTTAATCATTTTTAAAAAACAAAATATTCTTCCTCCCTCTAATCTACCCATTTATATCCATTTTTCTCAACTCCTGCTTAGCATTTGTCAGGACAAGGATTTAGATTATAACCCAGACTGTCTTTCACTACTGTGCCTCAGTATGACAACAGCAATTCATCTTAACCAGCTGAGTACATCCAGCCTGGTTCTCGTGCTGAAGTCATCACTGATGCTGCCTCACCTTGGAGCTGCTGCTTGGACAGGAAACAAAACTTTAGGCGTCACTTTTAAACCATGCCACGACAAATACTAAAAAAGAACACAGGAAAAGCAGTTTAAAAGCAGAAAAAAAAAAAAAAAAGCCTCTCATCCTTGCTTATTCTAAATATCAAGATACTCTTCAGCTGGTTATTGTATCAAAACCTGCTGAACCAACATTAAACTTGGTGAACAACAACAAAGAAATCACAGCTGAATCTGCTTGAGATGCTCCTCCTAGTTTCACCCAATATGCAGTTGTGGCTTTGCTTGTAAGGAGAACAATTGTTGGTCTGTATTCAGCTTGGCATTGGCTGCAACTCTCTGTCTCTTTAGTGAGGCTGCTGTGCAGCCACTCATGCTCCATCTTGTACAAATCCAGAAGGTTCTGCCCGCCCATGGAGAACCTGGCACACCTCCTTGCTGATCTCCACGTGTTCCTGCTGACCCATTCCCACAGCATTCCTCAAGGGCTACTCTTAGGTACATAAGGGGATGGCCAAGGACAGACAGGGAAGAGGAGAAAGAGCGACAAGAAATCCTGCAAGAAACAATCTTCAGAGAACTTTATAATCAGTGGAAGAGGACTAGAAGGACTATGGCAGTTTGTAGAGCAAAACTTAGGTAGGGAAATACAGCAAACTGTTTCAGAAACAGCCTACTGAAATTCTAATGATAAAGAGAACAAAGTCCATACAACCTATCAACAGTTTGATTCTCTTCACACTATGAAACAGAAACATACATTTTAATATATTTAACACAGCTGAGTCTCTGAGACCCTAAGAGTTGCAAATTCAATGCTGACAAGATACCAAAACTTGTGAATTATTAAGAGTTGTAACTTTTTACAAAGCTTCACCTTTCATAACCTTTATCTGCTGAATGCTTAACAAACATATCCAGAACTCCTGTAACATTTGCTTTTAAGCAGAAAAGAAATTGCAAACATCAAAAGAATTAAGAAAATCTCTACTCCACAATGCAAAGAATGCTTGCTCCCTGCCCCCCATTTAGTGTTACTCGGGCCAGTGTTCTGACAAAGCAGTGCTGTTTGCCACAGCACTTTCTGGGTCAAATAAAGGCAGAAGTGTGTCTTAAGTTTCCATAACTAAGAAATTGAAGTCTGGAAGGGATAGCAGGGGGAGGGTACTAGTGCTATCACGTGTGATCACGTGAAAAAATATGGTGAGAAATGTAAAAAAAAAACCCCTAACAGCCCACAACTAAAAGCAGTGTTTTTCAGGAGTTATAAATCATGTTTCAAAAATATAGAACACTTCAAGATAAAAGAACTTTTTATTTCACTGCTTATTTTAATGACAAAAGCCATTCACCACTGATGTCTCACTCAAATCCAGAAGTGGAGGCTTTGTGCAACAGAGCCCCAATCTTCTGGGCATGCCAAGGTTCATGTATTCATGTTTTACACACTTCATGTATTCAACATAAGAAAAGAAGACAGTAAACACTTTTACAGCCACACTGCAGAATAAATGCCCTATTAAACATTACCCTACAATATTTTCTTAGCAATGTCCAAGGAAATTTTTTCCAAGGGTTTTTAATTCCCTTTTAATAAAAAGATGCAGCAGATGCACACAAAGATTTAACCGACAGAAATTCATTTGTTATTCACTCCAACCCAAAACTTCAGGTTTTCAAGCAGTTAAATTAGCAACTATGTTTATAGCAAAATATGCAAATGAATACCTACATTTGCTATGCCTGGACTTAGCTAATAAAGAGACACTCTGAAGCAAGAGTAATGGAATTGCAGAGAACAATCCAAACCTTATCAAATCACACAATGCTGCTGAACAAGTTTTATGGACCCTGCCACAAAACTGAAAGCAAACTTGCACAATCAATGTTTCCAGTTTTTTACTTCTTGTTGAATCTGAGTTTAAAAAACCAACAAATCCCATCAAATATCCTCTGAATCAAGGAAATAGCGAAAGAAAACAGCAATTCTAAACTACTTTGACCAGGTAAAGTTCTAGTTATTCATGTGGATGTGTAGCTTCTCACCAGTTGCTTCAGTTAAGATTTAAAAGTCTAGCACACATATTCTTTTGCCACAGTTTGGTGTGGAAGATCAGTGCATAACTCACTTGTTACTAGTTAGGCTAGAAACTGTTTACTCCAATGTGGAACAAACTTACAACAGGAAAAAAATACACTGTGCTGGTTATTGCAGTTTCAAGCTCCCGGTGTTTAAAAGTCTACCTTCTGAAAGTTTTGTCAGAAACACACCCATATTCAAAGACAGCCAACTCAGAGATCTTTTTTCTATATAAAGAAACTTTCAATACTAGAACACTTTCTAAACTGATGAGTGATGCATCAATATCTCATACAACTCAAAAGAAATCAGAAATACACTTTCTTTTAACTGGAATCACAGAGCTGACTTTTCCAGAGATGTGTTTTCTGGTCTCTGCTTGAGGATTACGTGCCATGCAAATGCCTGGTTGTGAAGGTACAGATGTACAGACAGACACTGCTCAAAGACCATATTTCAGTTCACTGGTAAACAGCCTTTGCTTTGACACTTAGTAGTGCTCAATAAAAGCATGTGATCATTTTCTGTGTCAACACATTTCCCAGTAAAGGAGATTCAAGCTCACACACATCAGCTCGTACAAAGCCTTTCAAGGAGCGAGGGTTCAGTGGCTGATTTTCCCCAATTACAGGAGGAGTCAAGATTCCCCATGAGAATGACAATTCAGTAGAAAGGCACGTCACCAGAGAGCTCCAGTTTGGAAAGCCAGAGTTCTCCAAAAGGCTAAAATCCCCTGGCATTTCTTTCCTACTTCATATTGCCTGCCTTGAGAATATCAGCAAGTTTTTCTGGCAAATCCAGCACTTCCATCACCAGTTTTAGGTCAGTATTTTCACCTAACTGCATAGAAAGCTTGGCAGCTGTGGCTTAGTCAAGAGTCTACAAAAGATATTACCAGAAAAAGCTACTTTATTTATTAGGCTTGGATTCGCTGAGAAGACCAAAATATTTGCATCCATCCATAGAGATTACAAAATATACTTGACTGACTCAAGTATGAATTGAACTCCAGACCTCACAATTGAGAAACAGTGCAAATATTGCAGAATGAACACACTATATTAACACTCATTCAGTCTGCACCCTCCTGCTTCCAATTCTGGGCTACAAATCTACAATTTTTTCTTGTGACATAATCATAACATTTCACCAGTCTGAGCAAAGAGGTGCAGTGGTTTGCTTACAAACATGTCCTGACAGGAAAAAAGGCACTTTCAAAGTCAAGTGGTGATTTTTACTGGGATGGGGGAAGGAGAACAAGAGCAGAAATCATGACTGCTCATTCTGATCCCACAATTTAAGTGCAACAATAGCTACTAAGGGAACTTGAGCACTGTGTGAAGAGTCTAGAAACTGCTGAGATGACCTGAAGCCAACCTAAAACTGCTGAGACCAAGAAAAAAAAAAAAAGCAGTCCTGGTTTGACCCAAACTGTGTGTTCCTGTCCTACCTGACCCCTCCTTCAAGCCAACATGAACATCTGCTGACCACACTGGACACACACCTAAGAAACAACTCTGTGTTAAGGGATCCTTTTTGTTAACATTGGTCAAACCCCAGGCAACTGACTGTCGAGTTCTAGGAATGACTTTGCTGACACAGGAGGAAAACCAAAGGATCAGAAGCAGGGGAAGTTACCACTTGGCACTGCCATGCCAGATTAGAGGACTGCAAAGGTACAGAGGACAGGGCAGAGCTGCACCAGGACACAGCCCTCAGGCTGCAAATCCAGCACTTCCATCAGCTGGAGCTGTGGCACCACTCATCCAGCTCAAAGCACAGCTCCTCCAGACTCCTGTACCCACGGTAAAACACAAATCACCACGCTGCCAAAGCTTCACCATGAACCCAAAAACTGTACCAAACCCATTAAATACTACAGACTCCTTGTCATCCACTCTCTGGCCTCCTTTTAAAAAGTGACACATTAACATATTCTTTTGTACATGTTTTTTCGATTTGGGATGATTTAAAGGAACCCTCAAATTTTTAAACCCAAGAAACACTGATTAATTCAAGTACCTGTGTGCTCCTATTGAAGTGTATAAAACATTAGTATACACAACTGAGCAGTGCCAACAAATCTATAGTTCCAATGGCAAAACTGCTTTTGCCCTATGCCCCTCCTGCCACACTGCTCAGCTCAGGGGCACTCACTTTTGGGTAAGGCCAAAGCTGAGTGACTAAAAGTTACCAGAATTCCAAGCTTCAGGACCAACTGCCTTGATCTAAAGCTTGGTATTAAAGAAATTATCAGAATTTGAGGGGTGTATTTTCATCCCTATCTGCTGTATCCATTTGGAACTCAACACAGTTACAGTCACCCAGGGCACGGCACAGACAGGGATTCACCATCACCTCCTCTTTCCCACCTCAGTGGTTCCAGACCCAGTGTTTCCAGCACACAGGTCAAAACACAAAAAGTGAGCCAGACTAAAACCAAACATCTTACTTTTGCTCACAGAAAGGGTCCCCTGGTACAGCTGCCTGCACCACTGTATCAACTCTGGTACCAAGAGAAGACAGGCAGAATACTATTGACTTCAATTATTCAAAAGTACTAAAAATTCTAAGTTAAAATTCACAACTACCCTGATAACATTTTCAAAGCTTCAAAAGTCAATAGAACTTTTTTTTGAACCATCTCATTTCATTATACTGAAGAATAACAGAACAGCACTAATGAGCTCATGACTGGCATGTTTTTGTTCTTCGTATCAAAATCAACTAACTGAAAGTAAACAGAAAATTGGGAGTGTTCAGATTTAACAACAGTGTGTGGGAAAAGAAATCCTATTTGAAGGAAAAACAAAACTGAAGACAAATTTCTACCTCTTCTTCTGACAGAAAACAGGGTCCCCTGATGCAGCAGGTAAGTGCCCAGAGAGGAAGAGATGTTTCCATTTGTGTCTGAAGAATGTGAAACACTGCTTATACTTTTTATATGTGTAAGAACACTTACATGTAATTGTTTGAAACAACACTTGTGTACAACATAAGCTTTATCAGGGTTAGTCAACAGTGAAGTTCAATGCTGTAGAACAAGTCTTTCCTTCTACAACTGAGAGAAACTGTGAGAAAAGCCACAGTTAGTGAAACTACTTAGAACAGAACACCCAGCTCCTGGTAAGACTTCAGTGCAACTTAGCACAATTCATTATTCTTAGACTTGGTACATTTTTCAATCCTTAAAGTATATTTACATGGATTTTCAGCATTAAATATTATCCAATATGATGGAAGTTGGCATTTATTCTGCCTGTTCAGCAAGGTATCTTTATGAATAGAATTTAGGTAATTTTTTTTTCCTCCTTAAGTGGAAAAAACCCCAAACAAACAGGTACATAGCTTCCCAGATAAACTGGGATCTGTTTATCAAGGCCATTCTTGCTATAAAGAATCACACTCCCATTTTATAATTTGGTGCAGAGGCAGAACAGGAACAACACCAGTTGGCTTAGTTCCAAAGCATGAAACACTCTGGTCTCTGGTACCCCTCCATACCTGGAGAGTGCCTCACAAACTGTGGCCATGATCACAAGCAGCTCAGCAGGATCTGTACCAAAGAAGTGTCACATCACTGCCAGCAAAAGGAGTGTCACAGCACAAGAGCTCACTTGCTTTCCTGGCACATACACACTTCACATCCTATTTCAAGTTGGACAACAGAGTGACTGGTGCACCCAGCCTGAATGTGGAGAGCTGGTTAAACCAGAACTGGCATCCTGTGAAATGCTGAGTAGCTTTTTTAAATACTAGTGGGCAAGAACAAATTGCTGGGAAGTTTAGCACTATTTAGAAAACAGGGATGCTCCAAAATGAAGTAAAATTAATGACAAAATACAAATGAAGACCTGTTAGCCATCAACAACTCTACTTCTCTGCTCTTACTTCCAGAGATTCTGTATAAGAAGCAAAACCAAGGTTATCTTCAGGTTTTAATCTTCTGAAAGACCTTTGCTGTATCCCCTCCACACCACCAAGCTCTAACAATGTTCAGTTCCACTGAGGCCTCCTCATTAACTACACCAACCAAACCAGCATCTCTGTATTTTTGCTTCGTACAAAGCTTCCAATAACAAAATGATACAATACCAGGAATGAAAATACAGCAAATAAAGAACAAATTCTGTAAAAAAATCACAAACACACTGCAGGCAGCTTTTAGCTTGTTTTTACAATTTCCTGCACAGAGACAGGGGTCATTTTCTAAACTATAACCTGTACCTGAGCAAGTCTAAAATGATTTTCATCTCCAGCATTAGTGAACCAACTACTGAAATTCCCTATAGATCATCAACCTCATGCCTTAGCAGATGGACAAAGTGAAATATTTTGCATGGAATCATCTCAGCACAAAGTTAAACTGTGTTTTCTTCCATACTGCAACTCAATCCAATGTTTTCTCCACGATTTTTTTTTCAGGTGACTCAGAAGACTTGGACATTTGTTAGAGATGGGAACAAAAGAGGAGGTTTCTTATTCCCTCCTCAGGTCAGGGCCTCTCTGCTGCAGCAAATAAATGCATTCCTTGCACCTCTATCTCAAGCACAATTTAGGATTACTGAGCTTTTACTTCTTGTGCTGATAACAGGAAACACAAAACTGATGAGAAATTTTCAATTCCAGTAGTCCAAACAGTGTAATGTTTATAGCTGCAAGGATTCAGTGGAGGATGAACACCTCAGGTAACAGGGAAAGACTGTAACTGCAGTGACTGACTTTTAAATTAAAAGGTTTTAGCAAGTCTAGGAGTATTAAACATTCACTAGCTACTCACATCTAACATTCTCTGCAGCTCAAAGGGGTTTTTTCCCCCCCATCTTTCAATATTTTCATTTGTTTTCAGTATCTACATTTTCAGATCTTCCCATTTGAACTACTGCAGCACAACTGAACAAGTTGTTAAGAACCAGAATTTTCAAAAATGTGTGATGATTATATATTCTTATAGTAAGATGATGGCAGAATATTGCAGCAAACTGCTGAGTTACTGAGTCAGTTTACTTGATAAAGAATTCAGGAGGAGGGAACCCCAAAGTATTTTGGCCCAGCACTTTGCATACAATAAACTCTCTGACATGTAGTGTCACCTCTCTTAAAGGAAGGATAAAACAGTTTGAGTTAAGAAAAGCATAGAAGAATAAACATCTGCTGCAAGGAGAAGGATGGGGGACTGTTGTCTACAAAGAAAATCAGATTCTCAAACAGTACCCACAAATTGCAAGTAAAGATGTGATGAGATACAAGACTTGTAGAGTACAAAATTACTCACCTATGACAACTCTATCAGACAAGCAGATGTGCCTAAGCAAATGCCAGTATCTCAAAATACTGCATTTGAGACCACGTGGCTCATAACAAAGAAGCTAACAGTTGGCAAGAGAGAATTAACACCTATCTCTAGGAAGGCAGGAAGTTTAATGAGTTCTCTCCAAGGGAAAAACACTGAAGCATTTTTTGAAGTTTAACAGGTCCCCTAGGTTTGCTACCCATGCCGTGACCACAGGCTGGTGAGTCTCCATCAGTGGAATGTGACACCACATGGTCATTAAACCCTCCCACCCCGCCTGCAAGAGCAAGTGCCTGGTGCACACGACTGTCTTATTATATTGCAAGGAACATATTTTAACAGTAGTGTTATTATACAGCGTTATACAGTGGAAAATGTGAGCAACAGCACTTTCAGAACCCGTAAGAAAAGCCAAGATATAATATGAACGTATTGCCTTCCCATCCTTCTACCAATGTTTATCGGCCCCCCGGCACTAAGACCGCCCTTTATTGGGAAATGCAGTTATCTCACCTGGCATCTGAGAAGCTCAAATACTAGCCAGACTGTAGCTGTTTCTTATCTCTCCTTAACACAGAGAGGATCCCTCTTGTGAAGGACTGCATGAATAGAAAATGCGATGGGATGTATCTAACAGGGCCCGTAATGGCCAGGGCTTCCCCAGCCCTACCGTCAAGTAGCCACAACCCAGTGTCCACTTAGATCCGAAGCAGAGGAAAGAGTAACATTAAAAAAAAATAAATTCAAAAGCAGAAAAAGGCAGGATTGATAGTCGGGCGAGGCCGCCACCAGACACCTGTGCGGCAGGCGGGACGGGGGCCCCACCGTCCGCTCCCTGCCCCGGCCCTCGAGCAACCGCACCCCGGGGCCCGGCTGCGGCGCTGGGCCTGCACTCGGCTCACGCCGCTCCCCGGGGTGTCCCAGCCCGGGCACCCGTCGTTCTGGCCGGCGGCCCCCGCCCTGCCCCGGCCGCGCCGGTCCTGGGCCGCGGCCTAAAGATGGCGGAGGCGGCCGCGCTTCCCGGGGCTTGCTCACCCGCCCCGCCCAGCACCGAGCCGCACTCACGCCCAGCCCGGCCTCTCGTACCGGGACTCCGCGCCCCGCCGCCGCCGCCGCCGCCTCGCCGCCCGCCTCGTCCTCCCGGCCCCGGCAGCGCCGCCGCCGCCTCACGAGCCGCGGCCGCAGCCGCCCGCCATCTTCCCTCCGCCTCCCCCGCCGCCAGCGCCCGCGCGGCGCACGCGCCCCGCGTCGCCAGCGCACGCGCGCTATGTCAGGGCGCGCGGGGCAGGGGCGGGGCGGCGGCAGCGCCCCCCGGCGGGGGCACGAGAGGCGCGGCGGCCCCGCGCATGCGCAGAGAGGCGGGGCGCGGTCGTGAGAGTCCCCCGCGAGCGCCTCAATTCCGGGGCGGGGCCGCGCGCATGCGCAGAGGGGCGGCGGGGGCGGAGGGAGGTCAGCGCTGTCAGTTCTGCCCCCAGCTCCCGGCTCCGCGCTGCCCCTGCTCGCCAAACACCCGGACACATCCACAGACACCTTTGGAACGGGCTGCCCAGCGAGGTGGCCGAGTCGCCACCTCTGGAGGTGCTTAAGGAAAGACTGGATGTGGCACTCAGTGCCTTGGTGTAGTTGTGGTGGTGTTCAGTCAGAGGTTGGACTCCGTGGTCTCAGGGGTCTTTCCCAACCTAACTTATTCAGTCATTCCCTTCTCCTCTGTCCCCATTATTGGGTTTCAAACCACAACATCATCACAAATAGTGTCTTAACACACCTGTCTTCCTCTCTGTCCCAGATGTTCTTTCCTGCAAAATTTTCCTTCTTCCAGGTGTGGTGCTAAAATCATAAGATTTGAGAGGGCTGGCTAAGAAGCTCACCCTAACAAAAAGAACATTCATTTCAACGAAAAGCTAACAATCTGTGAATCTACCAGCTGCTGAGCTGTGACAACAGGGGCTGTGCCACTCCCACAGGCTGCACCAGGAGCCATCCCTCCATGGTTTGGTTCCTTCTCAGAATTAAGGCAGTTGGCAAACCACTTCAGGAGTCCGTCCCTCCAGGGGTGGATACTTGGCTTTGTTAACATCAGAATTATGGGTTAACTCTTTATTTTCTGTAACAGGTGGGTGTCTGCAATCACCTGGCAGACAGGTACATGCTGCCCAAATGCTCTCTCGCTGTGATCATAGTTAATATCACCTCTGTCTGATCTGCCCTAAATTGTAATTGTGTTATAAAACGCTTGGAGACCCCAGATCTCCAGGATCTATTCGTCGAAAAGATCCTCATTAACAAAACCATAATATGTACCTAATGTTTATAAACCATACAACTTTAATGGAAAATATATTTTAATTTACACCAAACAACAGAAAATTATTGAAGCTGTAAAAACTCACTGTCCTAATCAAACAACAACACCAAACAAAAAAAAAAACCACCACAGAAATTGATGCTGCCCGTGACTGAATCTTCTGAGCTCCAAGAATAAGTCTCTCTGTCTCTTCTAGAAATTCCAAAAAAACCCGAAATTACATCTATATTTCTGCTAAAAACCAGAAAGGTGGTGAAAATTTACAAACTGAGGAGAGGGTTTGGGGAAGAAACAAATATTTGAGCCACTGGGAAAAGGCTTTTTGGGTTCTTTGGCTCTCACAATAGAGGAGCCCTTGCCAATATACACATGGAACAAACCCAAAAGCCGATGCTGATCTCCAGGGTGAATGCACCTGTGATGACACAGCACTGAAGCACCCTATGTCCACAACTGCCCTCACTCAGCCAGGAGCTCAGCTGGTCCAGAGGGCTGAGAAACAGTCAAATTCCCCAGGTTTTTCCGTTCAGATAAAGGGGTCGAGGGTTAACCTTAATACTGGAAGCTGCGTTTGGTCTGAATGTCATCGAGAATCTGCTGCAATTCTTCGTCTTCAAAGCGGCCCTCCAGGCTGCCAGGTAAGAACAACGAGGAGACACTAAAACTTTCAGAAATAACCTCCCCCCTGGATTCATTTCAGTCGTAGTTCCCTCCCCTCAGCCTCAACGTGCCATCGCCCACCTGTAGGTAACCGCCAGGAACCATCTGTAAGGTTACTGTACCAAGAACAATCTAATCCCTGGGCAGTGTCTCCCCTTTTCGTGACAAAACTCTATATCCTTCCCAGAGTTTTCTGCTCAATAATTTCTAAATGTGTTATCAAAAAG
The DNA here is from genome assembly GCF_003945725.1 of Corapipo altera. Taxonomy (NCBI): domain Eukaryota; kingdom Metazoa; phylum Chordata; class Aves; order Passeriformes; family Pipridae; genus Corapipo; species Corapipo altera. Next base: position 1,345,615 of record NW_020884942.1, read on the forward strand.
GCAAGGTAGGTGCAGGTTTATGCAGACCTCTAAACTAAGACCATGCAGCTGCCTGCTCGTAAGCCAGTCTGTTCTTGCTACGAAATCTTAACATAGAATCAGAGAATGGTTTGGGATGGAAGGGACCTTAAAGTTCATCTCATTCCACCTCCCTGCCAAGGGCAGGGACACCTTCCACTAGCCCAGGTTGCTCCAAGCCCTGTCCAACCTGGCCTTGGACACTTCCAGGGATGGGGCAGCCACAGCTTCTCTGGGCAACCTGTGCCAGGGCCTCCCCACCCCCACAGGGAAGAATTTTTTCCTAATTTCCAGTCTGAACCTAATTTTTTTCAGTTTGAAGCTGTTCCCCCTCATCCTGTCACTACCTGCTCTTGTAAAAAGCCTCTCTTCATCTTTCTTGTAGGCTCCCTTTAGGTACTGGGAGACCAAAATTAGGTCATCCCAAAGCCTTCTCTTTTATATAATGGCATATAAGGAAGAAACTGTAATTTAGATGAATGTTTAGTTCCCTCCTCTATCTCAGGCCATGAGGTAACAAATCAAGCCATGAAGAAGTTACTGCTTCCACATACCTTATCCACAAAACAGTTCATTTGCTCCAACAGCAAAAACCTCCAGCAAACACAAACACAGCCAGCTAAGAACCCCAGTTTAAGCTGTTTACACTTAATCCAGTAAAAGTTGTCAGGAACTCATTAGGGACAAGCACAAATGGTGCCTCACTGTCAGATCAGTGGGTAGGGAAGACCAAGATCAAATATTCTTACATCAACAGAGCTGGATTGAAGCAACAGCACCTGCCCACAGCTGGCTTTAGATCACAGGGAAGCATAAAGCAGTCTCTGTACAATATGTTTAAGTGCTCACCTAGGAATCAGAGCTTTGGCTTCCTCAGCTGTCTCAGGACACAGGTTAGCCAAACATGCCAATTCAAACTTATGGAGCTTTTTCTGGAGCAGCAAACTGTAAGAAAGACAACAACTTCGTGAAATTACAAAACAGAAATATAAAAGGGCATAAACCAAACCAAATGGATATCTTTTTTCACACTGCTTTTTGGCACTGAAGTTAGGTTTTTTTCAGGAGGAAATACTCATTATATAATTGCATAGAGGAATAAAAAAAAGTCCCATCTGCTAAATCCACTTACCCTGAATTACACTGCAAAGTCTAGAAAATCCTCCCATTTAATGCAGTCAGCTATCACTGAAATACTGAAAACAAAAGCAGTTCACAAGGCTTAACCTGGACGAAATACAACCTACTGTCAAGAATTATGATCAGATTTCCTGCCTCTTCAGAAAGAATTAAAGGACAAAGCAGGAAACACCACTAGACCGTCCTTTCATAAAGCAGCATCAACATTATTCACAGATCAAATTCTCCAGTGAGTGTTCTTCCCTGCCCTTCCCGCTCACCTGCGCACACTGGCGATGGTTTCCCGGTTTTTAAAGCGGCTGAAGCGCGCCGTGTAATTCAAGGTTTTCATGAAGACTTCTGACAGCTCCTGCTCATCCTCTGCGCTCTCGTTCTGCTGCTTGCGGTGCTCGAGCAGCATGTGCACCTCTGAGTTCAGAAGAGTTTCCGCGGTTTCAAATTCTGCGGCCGAGCGAGAGAACGCCAGCACCGAGGGGGAAGCGCAGGTGAAAAGGAGAATTATGGGAATTTTGCACCAAAATCTAGCTCTGGGCAATAAAGAAGTGAAGGATGTGTTTTATGGCAGCTGTGTGAGCTCTTTCACCAATGACTGGGCAGCATTTCGTGCCGAAAATGCTGATAAAAATTACACCACTTCGAGTGACAACCTGAGGTGTTCGTCTTTTGATCTCATATTTTACACTTATGGCCCTAACATTATGATTTTTCACAGTTTTGTGTATGTTTTCCTCACCCTTTTTTGGCAGAACTTAAGCATGAAACGCTTCAGAAAAAAAAATTTAGACCTGTAATACTCAAAAAAATTTAGAAGCGATGCCTGTGGCCTTCAGAAACCTCTGATTTATTGAAATAAATACAGATGTTTTGAGTATTTTAAAAAAAGGTTTCGTTTACTTAAAATGTTAATTGACCTACTCCAATTTTATTATCAGAAAGAAACTTTTAACCAACCTTAACAGACTCTCCCCCCCTTTTTTAATCAGTTTTGTTTTCATTCATCATCACCATAACCACTGTATGTGTTCCACTAATAACAAGGTCTTTTAATATCAGCAGTATGAGCTGTTCAAAAGCAGCAGTGTCAAAGGCTGCATCCCAGGGTGCAGATACAGGGCAGTGCTAGAAAAGGACTGGCAAACCATAATTTGCATTGAGCAGAGTTAGCTTAGTCTGAACATGAGTAGGCTATAGATTTTAGTACTCAAGAATACAAAAAACCCCAGTGTTTCAGGGCTACACTTTTGTTCATAACTCAAAAATGCAGCACAGTGCCCATTTTTTTTTTTTTTCTCTTTTCTTTTCCAGGGTGGCTTGGAGGTGTAAATACACCTCTGGAATTTAAAATGAACAATTTTCTGAAAAAAATACACAGACCGTGAGAGTCTGTGGTTACCAGCTCTGTCTCCGGAAAGCTTGTTTCCTAAATGCAGTAGTATTCATAGAATCCCAGAATGGTTTGGGATGGAAGGGACCTTAAAGCTCATCTCATTCCACCCCTCTGCCACGGGCAGGGACACCTCCCACTATCCCAGGTTGCTCCAAGACTTTGGACACTCCCAGGGATGGGGCAGCCACAGCTTCTCTGGGCAACCTGTGCCAGGGCCTCGTCACCGTCACAGGAAGAATTCCTATGATGAGGAGCATCGGTGAAAAAGCAAGGGTTACACCAAACTGCAATGAGCTTTTCACTGTAGCCTGATAGGAATTTTTTTTTTTTTTTAATCCTGTACACACACACAGTGGCCCACGTAAGAACTGCCATATCCTAGCAACCACGAGGTTCCTTAAACGTATATAAATGATTTACTACCAAGATTTTTAAGACTCGGGGCTCTGTAACCGGCGGAGGAGGGTCAGCGGCGTTGAGCAGCGCTCCCATCCCACTGAGCTGCCCGGCCAGGCTCGGTCCCTCACAGGAGGCCGCCGCAAGCTCCGACCCCCGCCCGGCCCGGAGCCCCGACCCCCGCCCGCACCTTTGGGGAAGACGAGCTGCGAGGCGTCCTCCTCCACGTCCGCCGCCCGCGGGTCGCTGCCGCCCGCCGCCATCGCCGGAAACCCGCAGCGGAAGGAACGCTGCGCCGGGAAAGGGCGGCTCTCCCGTGTGAGGGGCGGGCGGAGGATGGTTCACCACGGTGTGAGGGGCGGGCGGAGGATGGTTCTCCACGGTGTGAGGGGCGGGTGGAGGATGGTTCTCCACGGTGTGAGGGGGGAGAGGCTGGTTCTCCACGGTGTGAGGGGCGGCTCCGCCCGTCTGAGGGGCAGCGTGTGGCTTTGCCCGGTGTGAAGGGCGGGGGGAGGCTGATTCTCCACGGTGTGAGGGGAGGGGAGGCTGGTTTTCCCCGGTGTGAGGGGCGGCTCCGCCCGTCTGAGCTCAGCGTGTAGTTTTGCCCTGTGTGAGGGGCGGGGGGAGGTTGGTTCTCCACGTTATGAGGGGAGGTTGGTTCTCCACGGTGTGAGGGGCGCGGGGAGGCTGGTTCTCCCCGCTGTGAGGGGCGGCTCCGCCCGTCTGAGGGGCAGCGTGTGGCTTTGCTGGCTCTCCCCGCTGTGAGGGGCCGAGGGTCCGTTCTCCCCCGAGCACTGCTGAATAGAAAAAAGCGGAGTTGCCGCTGTGGAGAACCGTGGGGAAACAGCGGGGACGGGGCGCCTGAGCAGCCCCCCCCTTCCCCCACGAAGCAGCCCTCAGAGGTGTGTTTAAGCTCGCTTAGCAATGAGCTCCTTTTAGAGAGGGAAAGAGCTGGGGTGCTGAGCGTTGTTTATGTGACCACGGGGCAAATAGCTGTGGCAGACGAAGACATCATCAGACCAAGACTCTACAGCTCCCTGACAGGAGGTTGTAGCCGGGTGGGGATCGGCTGCTTCTCCCAGGCAGGCACGGACAGGATGAGGGGACATGGCCTTAAGCTGCGCCAGGAGAGGAGGTTTAGGTTGGACATGGGAAGAAATTCCTCACAGAAGGGATGATTAGGCGTTGGAATGGGCTGCCCAGGGAGGTGGTGGAGTCACTGTCCCTGGAGGTGTTTAAGGACAGCTTGGACATGGGACCCAGTGCCATGGTCCAGTTGACATGGTGTTGGGTTACAGGTCGGACTCGATGATCACAAAGGGTCTTTTCCAACCCAATTGATTCTGTGATCATGAGCCCAAAATCTTCAAGGCACAAACCAGGGCCCGAGAGAAGGATGTGGAGGAACACTGAGGGAAACAGTGCTTGTCCTTCACATGAGCAAACCCTTCTCCTTCTGCTCTGTCCTTTAGGAAATAACCAAAGAGCTCAAAACTGCACCGGTCCCCCTCCCCAGACTGCACAGCAGCACCCAGGACCACCTGAGGGCACCAAGGCAGCAGATGCATCTTCACATCAGTGGATCAGTGAGCTACAGCTTGCTCTGTTTTGCCACCAGAACATCCTCCAGCTAGACAGCAAAGCCCAGCCTTAGGAAAACTGTGACTGTCTGTGCCAGAATTTCTGTCTAGCTCAACTGTGATTAATAGACCTCGGTCTATAATGAACGAGTATTGATATCATAACACACTTCCTAAGGAAGGTACTTTTTCAGACTATCCAGAAGCAATCTACAGATCCCTAAAAGTTATAGGCAGGCTGAAAATGGAGATAGTTCTCCCAGCACTGCCAACAAAATAACTTATGGAGTAGTGTTTTCCCTGGAGAGCTCACATGTAAGTGCCTAACCAGTCTAAGACTCTTAAAGTAATCATCTTATCAGCCCTTACTATGTCATGCTGCGTCCCTAAAGAAAGGCAAAAATAGACTGTTGGAGGATTTATGATGAAACCACTCCTGTTCCCCTGAACTGCATCTGTGCCTAGGTGAACTGTGGGGAAAAGGAATGCATTAAAAATAAACTATAGGAATATGAAGAGGTCAGATAATAGATTTCTAATATTTGTTATCTGGATAATGAGCATAGCAGAGGAACTGAATGGAAAGTAATTTGCTAAGTGGTACAAGCAGAAAGACATCCAGTAAGAAATGGAATGGAAATATCTTGGGGAACATCTGGCAAATTAAACAATTTCGATTAGGTTTACAAGAAAGCAAGGAAATCCATGCCAGATTGACCAGAGAAGCATTTAACATCATTTGGAATCCTGACTCAAATAACCCATCAGCTCAGAACATCGTGATTCTCAGAGCAGTAGGTAGCTCAGTGGGGTTTAAGTTACTAATTTCCCCTGTTGGTTTTCCCCCAGGGATCCATTCTACTTAAGTGTACAAAAACTAAATCAAGAGAGCCAGATTCTTGCAAGAGTTTATAGATACAGTTTAAGAGGCTGTCATAAAAGATTAAGTCCATTGTCACTGATGTGTTTTGTTTTTTAAGAATTTAAAAAATGAACTTATAAACTCCACAGGAAGTATTGTTCAGCTGCTTGCAACAAACCAAACAGAGCAGAGTACCTGACTTTTTTGTTATTTTTAAAATGCTCTGGCTTTTTCCTCACTAATAATGACTATTTCAGCATTTGTCAACAAAATACACATAGAGAAGGAAGATGAGCTTGATTAAAATAAAGACTATAGGAACTTTTGAGCAGCTTTAGTGGTCACATCCTAAATTAAGCTGATTAAAAAAAAAAAAAAAAGACTACTTGGCCAAATGTAATTTATCATGAATAGAGCCTCTAATATTCCATATTCCAGGGCAAAAAGCATTGATCCTTGCTGGAGACATGTTATTAGGTAGCAGATTGTTAGGCAGACCTATTGTGGTAATTTCTGTGTTGCTATAGTTTAAACACAGAGCCTGTAAACACTAATTGCAGCTCCACAGATCTAACAAAATACTCAGCTAAATACCAGGTAATCAAACGTAGGAAGAGCTAATAACAAGGATATTCTATTATTAGCATAAACCTACTTTGTGATATGCTTTCCTTCTAATCCAGCAGCAGGAGAAATGTGATTTTCCTAGCAGTTTTTTTAAGTTTTTCCAACAGTAATTCCACATTTTCTGTGGAGTGCCAGTGTGATCCTTGTGGAGATAACCACCCACTGAGGACACCGTGTGCCACACCAGCCAGTATTGCACAAGACATGTGTGATTTTCATCTGTGTTCTTAAAGCATAACTCTTCAGGTTTAGGTTTTCACACCATTTTGCCTTTATTTTTACTCCATTTAAAAGTATGTCTCCAAAACCATAAGGAACTAACACGTATGAGCAAAGTAAAATTATATTAATATCCAGTAATGAAGTCACAGGAAGCCTCTGAATGCAAACCTGCATGATCTGTTCAGTTTTTAAATACACATGTGACATCTGCACATACTAACAACTGGTTGTATCATGCATGATTTCTGCCAGAATTAATCTGATTATAAGAGCAGTCTAGCTGACTGCAGAAAAGAAAAAAAAAAAAATATGGTTCAATAATCTGGGTATTGTTCATTTTGCAGAAGTATGTACTTGTTTTAAGGAACGTGGTAACGACACTCTTCTGTGCTCTCTGGGTTTTCTGAGTGACATCAAACAGACACACAAGTCATCTTTTCCCAGACCATGGGAAAACCAGCTTAGGAACTTTCCTGTGGTACTGCTCTGTGTACTGTCAGTATAAATATTGACTTATTGGGTCTCATGGGAAAGTTTTCCTTTTTTTCATTTTTGTCTTTAAGAAGTGGCATTTCTCAATCACAGGTAAAATAAAATTCTTTTTTTTCGTGTTTAGAATAAAAATGCTCAAGTATTCTTCATTTCAAGTGTCTTGTAGATATTCCTCCTAAGCTGTCTTTAATTTTGTTCTGGAAAGAAGTGAGTGCCAAATGAGTAATTAATTTTGTTTCTTATTTCAAACAGGAGTGACAACAGAAGACAGTGTTTCCTGGAGAATTATCCTGGTTTATATTTAGCCTGGATTGACCTGTTTCAGCGTGCAGTCATATGTACACCCTTCCACCTGGCCTCCTCCTCCCTGTGAGCTGCTCAGTGAGTGTTCCTGTGGTCACAGAGTGCAACCTGCACGGAAGAACCTCTAATGGAAGACACCAGACAAAGATTTTATGTCCGACTGATTCCATAGGAAACCTGAAAAAATCAAGTAAGGAAAAGCACATGACACAAAAACGTACGAAAAGTCAATGTGCTCCTGACCACAAAGCTGTCAGGAATATACCTGATAACTTCCCTGGACACATGATGGCAGTGATATGGGTAACTTCAGAAATAAAATCACCTGGCAATCACATTAGCCCCAGAGTCCTCCTCAACCCCTCCTCACACTGCCCAGGGGATTTACTTTCTAGTACCAGCAGCATATTTCCTGAAGATAGATTTTTGCTTTGTAGTTGTGCTGAGGTCAATGAGCTTCTCAGGCATATTTAAGTCAAAACTTGGTCAAAACCAAACCCCTTGCTTTGGTTGGTGTTTACTTTGGGGGTTTATGACTGTTCATTGACACCCAGGGCTGCCCTTCCCAAGAGCCACAAGCAGAAAATGTAGGATCTCCAACTACACATCTGCCACAGATAAAAAGTTAACAATAACCTGACAGGGTATGGAAAAAAATCAGGGAAACCAGAGGCATAATTCAAAACTATTCCACAAATCAGTTAATCCTGTCCCAAAACATACACTCAAATTGTAAGAATCCAGAAAGACGTAGGTGTTTCTTCTGAAATAATATTTTTAGATTAAGACTGATTTTTAGATTTTTTTTAGACTAATTTTTTTAGATTAAGACTAGATTTTAAGACTACAGCCTCAGAGTATAGGCAATCTGTTCTCATTAGTTCCTTTTAGAAGGCAAAAACCCAAACCCCAATTTTGATAGTTTCAGACATGTTTAGAGTGCTCTGTACATATGTGCTTTATGTGTGTCATGGCATTCCATCGTGATAGAAAGTTATTGGCAAGCAAACATTATTTCAGGACACAAAGACACTGCTGTGCTGTTATTAATGAAACATATTTAGTAGTTGGGTTTAATTTTCCTTCTGTTTTAGCTTGCTTCCTTCTAGAGAGCCTGTGTGACTGTTTCTGTGCCTCCAGACAGCTGCCATCCCACTCTGGCAGCCTCCCTGGTTTGGAACATTTGGTGTCATTTACAGGTTTGCTGCTCAGACCTGTAATTTACTGTTTGCCTTTCTAGATGAGAATGATTTCATCTTATCCCCCATAAAGGCTGTGAGAACCCACATAAAGAGGACAGTACAAATAATCTTTATCTATTATGATTTATTCTCTACAATACTTCATTAGAGGATAGAGTTCAATTATTTACACTCAGAAGTTATTATATAGGTAGGAGGCAACCAAGTGTAATACAAAGAATTGGTCTGACATCTCTGCACTGAAGGTCAAAAGAGGTCTCCTGCTTTAAGGAAATAAATTAACCAAAAAAACCCAACAAAACAACATGTAGTTTCCAGAATACAAACAGAAAAACAGCACTAATGGTCAGTGAAGATTGCAGAGGTTTGTTAATGTACTATGAAAACAAATTATTCTGTGCAAAGGTTAAAATGAACTCTTAGATTTCCTTATAGATTTTTTTTTTTTTGTTCTGATAAATTGTAGATATGTGATATTTTGACTACAAAACGTTCCCCAAACTGAAATGGCCTCAGTTGAGATTGACTGTTGAACAATACAAAAAAAAAAAAAAAAAAAATTAAGAACCTCACAGTGGAAACATTCCAACACTGACAGACTCCAGTGATCAAAGACATTCTCCTGTAGTTACTGTAAAACAAAGACATTTCATCATTGCAGTGAGATTATTTCTCAGTTGTGGTTGTCATGAGAATAAGCCCTTCTAGACCAAAAGGCACTTGCTTCTAAGGATGAGTTAATCCAGATCTAACCAGGTAACAGCTGCTTTGAGGAGCAGTTCTAACCTGCTGTCCCCAGCCAAGCAACCACTCGTAGCAGCTGGTCACTGATTTTGGTTGCCTTCATCTTGAGACAACTCAAAGCACATTTTGTTTCTAGTTCACCTCTTTCATCCTTATGCATAGCTGCCGTGTAATGATCTAGAAATGGGATTATTTCCTGAGACCACCTGTCCTTGTCATACATTTCTCTGAGCTAACTTAGCTACTGACACAGTTTTCAACTGATTTTATAGCTGGACCCTTATGGGACAAAAGCTGGGAGGGCCTGTTCCTTAGGCAGCAGACCAGTGTTTTCTGACCTGCCAGCTTCTCTTCTCACTGCAACAAGACAAGAACACAGTACATATCTGGAGGCATTTTTGTTTTTGTTTTTGTTTTTTTTTTTAAACAGACTGAGTGGGGAAATAGAAGTGGGAGAGGATAAGACTTCCCCAGTCCCAAACCATCTGTCCCACTTTAGGCTTAACCCAACCAAGTCACTCAATCCTAAAATTCCGTTCTTTAAAAAAAATTACAGCTAACCCTCCCCACCCCACCCCTTAGTCATCCCTAGTCAAAGAAACTGAAATCAGGGAAACACTGTACACTGCTGAAGACACAGAACAGGGCAAACATCTGAAAAAGAAACAGGATAGTTGAAAAGCCTGGCACTGTATGCCTGCATGACCAGTCTCACCGAGCGTGCTCAGAGGTGAAGTTTTAGCACCATTTTTTTGCTTTTTTTTAAACCTTTTAGAAATTAAATTCTAACATAGAACACTTGAACAGTAATGAGTGTAGCCCTATGTATCATACTGTTTGACAGCTGAAAGGTAAGTGGTATGTCCAGAGCTGACCCCACCCTCCCCCATCACTACATGGCACCTGGGAGAGTAATTACAAACTGGAGTGGTTTGTGACAAGACCAATTTATTCTCAGCAGCAGGAAGCTATGAACAATCCCTTCATCTTCAATTGCTTTCCAACACCACCACAAGGGAAAAGTGGCAATTTGTAAGAATGACCCAGTACAGGGTGAAAGCTGGGTCGATACTGCACCGTTAGCCAGAGTACCCTCCCTCCCAACTCCCTTCTCCAGCAGAATGTTACACCAACACAAAGCCAAACTGCACAGCTGTGCCTTGCTTCCTTAGGACCAGGAGCAGCAGCCTGGCCTGCAGTTCTTAGCTTCCCACCAGCCCTATTCCCTGCCGTGCCAGGGCAGAATTTCGGGCTTCAAACACCAGCCAATTACCCCACGCAAGCAGGCTCTAAAGATACGTGCAACCAAACAGCCATGACTCTCCTGTGCACTTGTATCTGCTTTCCCAATCATTACAGACCCTCCAGAAACTTGGAAAACAAACCAACACCACCCCAAACTATATTCTGAAGTCCAGTTACCTTATTGAGAGAGTGTCATAATTTAGAGTTCATGACGCCCCTCAAGGATGCTGCAGAATAACAATGGGTAACTTAACTCCCTCTTAGAAGAGAGTATTTCTTGTGATCATCAGCCATGGGAGAAGAAATACAGAATGCACACGAGTTTCACCCAGTTTGGGTAGTAGAGGTTTCCCCACTCACTGCCTTGCTGTGGTAGGACTAAGCTGATAGATCTTAGCAGTGAAACTGCACACCTCTATTCCACAGGCCTGCTACGAACTGGAACAGTTCCTGCCCTGAAGATCAGTAGTCACACTGGAGAAAGTGGCTGTCCTAGCAATAGGAAGGTCCCCAAAACAGTTAGCTTAAATTAAACAAATTTCAGTCACTAGTCTCACTGTATGACTACAGTCAGTGCCCTGCAAACCCCTCCCCAGCCCTAATCCAATCTGCTACGAATATTTGGAACCAAAACTTGGTCTGAACAGACTGTCCAGGGATACACAAGTACCTTTTCCTCTCCATACACAGCATGTGCCATGTTGCTCTCTGACAGGCACAACAGCAAGCTGTTTCACAGCAGGCTTCATCACCAAGCTCTGTCTGAAAACCCAGAAAACTGTAAACCAAGAGAATTTCTAAAGAATTCGACCTACCAAGGATCTGAGCCTTAAAGCCTTCTAGGGTTTATTTAAATAATGGATTCATTTTTCACATCTCTAAGTGTTTTCTGTTGGTGAGGACGGGGTGCCATCCAGGTGTTCAGCCCTCCCCAGTATCATGATGTCCACCTGTGATGCGTGGGGACTGCAATCAGCTCTCAGTACACAACAGATACCGGAGTTAAAAAAAATTAAAAAGAACCTAAAAAATGTTTTGTTGGACTCCGTTGCCCAGGCTGCCAGGGGAATGCTCCTACTTGATCTGGGGGGCTTCCATAACAAGCAACTCCGGTTTCCACAGTGTCAGTAACACCCAGGAATGGATCAGTCTGAAGCAGCACTTTCACTCCGAGAGGTCTTCTGCACCTCACGACAGTTCGTAGGCATGGAGCCCCAATCCAACTGAACCCCCACTCAGAGGGAAGGCTGAGATAAGGCTTGGGCCCCTGAAGTCCCGTCACGCTCTCACTCTCCCCCCAGGTCAGCAGGAAGGCAGACTTGGCAACGGAAGCTAGCATCATAAAATGGTGCAGTAATAGAAGTAACTGGACCAGGAAGAGGAGGCGTCCGCCCCGATGATATCGTAGCCGTTGGCAGCAACTGGGGAGTGGGACTGGTCATGCAGCCGTGTGTCAGGAGTAATGATTGTAGAGGGGGGGGGCATGAAGGGTGCCATTCTGGAAACAATGCTGGCGGGAGGCCATGTACTCTGCATAACTGATTGTCACCTTCTCGCTGCGGTACCTGCGGGAACAGCGGCACAGAAATAACGTCAGCACACACGGGGGGACGAAACAAAACCCATCCTCACCTCACCCCTCAGCTCACAGCCAGGGACGGACAAGAGGAGCCCACTGCCTCAGGTACTGCCTCATGCAGCAGTCTCAGTAACCCATCTGAGCTCCAGTTAGCTTCAGTGTCCCAAAAGCTGAGCCCTAGTCAAGGTGATCAGAACTAAGGGATGCCTGAAGTAGCACACATGAAACAAATTATCAATTTGTATTCTTTTTTTATCCACTTGCAGGGGGCAAAAATGGCATGAAAAGTTTGCTGGAAGAAGACTCAGTTACAATGGCTAAATAATCAGTATTTCACTATTGTGGTTATCTTCACATTTGAAAGGCTACTGAAAAAAACGATGGAGAGGTGTGCAAAGAAAGGTTAGTTATACCATATAAGTGACAGTCTGTGTTGTAAAATCAGAATTCACAAAATTTGAAATTCCTTTAGAGATCAGAGTTTTCCAGGTTTTTCTAAAGCACACTACACAGCAGATCAACAAAGTGGTTGTGAGTTGCACTAAGACCATGTTACGCCAGATTTTAATGAAAACCTTCGTCCTGTCCTCTTCTGTTAAAAAAAACCCTGCACACCCAACTCATTTCTCCAGAGGTAAGAAACGACCTGATAAATTAATGTTTCTATACAAAACCAGAATGTCCCAATTTTTACTAACATAAAGGGAGCAGAAACCAATAAGACAGCTGGGGGTATAGAAAAGCAAGCAAATTCTGAAAACCAGCCAAATTCAAGTGTGGTTTGAAGACAGCTGTCGCCTACAAATAGCTCCAGCATCCACAGATGACCACACTGAGAAAAGGAAGTTCATTGAAAAGATACTGAAAAATCAACCCTTTTAACTTTCAAAGGCTCTGCTTCTGATCTTTCACATAGATGGCAATATTAAAACCAGTGACCCTTCTCTTAGAAAATGCCAAGTTTGATCCTGCCTGGACCAAACATACTGCGCTTCATCCCATTACAGATGGCATTTCTGGTTTGGTCTTTCACGTTACATGTCTCATCTGAAAGAGGCTGAAGACTTACATCAAGCACAAATACTTTAAATTATCCACAAAACGCTATAAAGCAAAATTAAAAGATGACAAATACATCAACTTACCTGGTGAGTTTAATTGTTTTCCTAAAATCATTGGTAATTGGAGCCTTAAAGCCACCTTTCCTGAGTAAGGAGTCTATGGTCTGGATCTGATCCCAGTCTGTTGAAAAACAGAAGCAAGGGAAATTTTTCAATATAAAAAAGATGTTTCAGAAACATAAGAGATGCATTAAAAGGCCTCTAGAAAAGCAAACTAAACAGGAAACTGAGCTTTAGAAATCCCAGTGTTGAACTGGACACACATGGCCTGATGCATGTACACCATCTGCACATGCCAACCCCTTTTAATTCCTACTGGAGCTGGTCTATGAAACAGTAATCCCATTTTCCATATGACCTCTCTTCTTATAAAGGTCTGTGCCTTGCTTCTGTTGTGGGGACCCCAAACTGTTTCACCATGTGCCACTTAAGTTTAGCTCCATAAGCCTTGAAAATAAGAGAATACTTGGACAGATTGGGATTGATGCTCTAGTGACAGCACAGTGCACTGCTACGTGAGAGATCAGAGTTAAAATTACTACCTTAGTCTTTTGCCCCAGAGCCAGGAGGGTGTAACCACTCCACTCTGCTAAGTGGAGGAAAGGAGGCAATATTTTGAGCAGTTACCATGGTGACTGCTACTCTATTTGAGTGGGAACTGTGCTCCAGAGGGGCCCTTTTCCAGCCCTCCTCTGGAGGATGCTACTTTAGCAAGAATGAGGAGGAAAGGGACCCTTCTGTTGGTGCTGTGCAGCCTGCAGTTATCCTGGTTGGTGGGAGAAACACAGAAGGGGAAAGATGCAATGCTCAGTGAGGCTGGAAGATCCATACTTTGAGATCCACTATTTCTAAAGCCCTAAAATATTTTTATGCTAAGATACAGCTGTGAGAAAGGCCAGGTGAAAACCCAGCAGCAACTGTATCAGGTGTCAGTTATCCAGATTAAGCCTGGTGGCTCCACGGCACTACTATGAGAACAGCATGACAGCATTGCAATCCAAGCCCCAAATCCATGGATTTAGGTTACCCAGTTCTGTGACACAACATGTTGACACATTTGGCTGCCATCTCAAACCCACCTTGTTCCTTAGCAACCTCAGGTAAATACGTGGCTGTGCGTTTGACACCTTTCTCATTGATGAACTCTATTCTGATCCCATGGATACCAACCTATAGATGGAAATGAACAGCCAAATAAGAGGTGTTTGCTAGCACTGAGTCCACGACTGAGTCGTCATTCCCACAGCACTGTGTATCTCTCTCTCTCTCTCTGGACAGTTTGGCTTTTGCCTGGACAAGGACATTCTCTTCCCCACTCTCTGTTCTTGCCAGGCAGGTCTCACAAGCAGCTCTCTTAGCAGCACAAAGGACCTGTGCCACCTTTCCCCACTGAGCCTCACCCGTGTCCCTAAGGCAAGTCTTGTCAGAAGTCTGACAGTTTTCCATCTCTTTTGTCGGGCAAGAGACAAAATCTCTGTACACAAGAATCATGCCTAAAATAACCCAACTACAAAGTCCACACATATATATATATATCTCCTTCTTGAACTAAATACACTTCCATGTACAAGGTCCTAAAAACCACTCACACTTTTAGTCTTACCTACTTTTTATTTCCAGTTTCTATTCACACCATCAAAAGACTTCCCAGGCTTTTACACATGTATTTACACCCATCTCCCACTGGGCCAAATCCATAAACCACTTTCATGTTTCTTTTATTCCCATTCAGATCCCTTCCCAACCAACAGCATACTGTTATAGCCCATTCTCTTCCTCCCTTCTAGTTTTCCAGACCCATTTCTTCTACTTCCAGTCTCTTCCATCCCCACACACCCCTGTAACGAAGGAGACACATCACCGTGTACTAACCCGAACCCGAACGGAATGAGAGAGGGATGCAGAGTTCCAAATGCACCTGTTCTCACCTCCCAGTCCAGGTAGTCACTGGCATCCTCAAAGTTAGTGAGGAGGGAGACAGAGCAGAAGAGTTTGGGCAGCTCCTCGCGGGTCAGGGGGGGAAATCGGCTGTCCTTAAGTGCACTAAAGGGAAGAGAAGAAATATTGCCTGATACAAGCACCAGATTGGAGTGTCAGGCACTCAGTGATTCCCCTTTTGATTTTGCCTCTGTGAAACACGTTTCTCTGCCGCTGCAGAGAAAATGACTTGCATCTCTCCTTAATCCAGTAAACTGTAATGCCAGTGATGCTGTCCAATACCTACCACAGTAAGAGAGAAAATATATGCTACAGAAGATGTTAAAACTGTTAGTATGCAAGACAGGTTTGCAATTAGCCTTAAAATGTCACCTGTTGCAAAGATGTTCCACTCAATCCTGCTATTCCCCTCACCCTGGCTATCTTACACTTCTCAGGTGTATTTTATTGTGAAGCACATTGCACTGAACTATGCTGATCCAACATACTAACCTTGAATCCTTACAGATTTTCAGCAAGCGAAACTAATTTCAGATTTATTTCATTTCCAGCAGTTACCTGGTTAATGTGTATTCCCTGAGTCCTGAGTGAAGATTCATGGCTGAGAAGGTCCCGATGCAGCCACGCAGCCGCTTGTCTCGCCCCGTCTTCCACGTCACAAAGAGTGGACTGAAAAGGCAAAAAAACAAAAGAAACCTTCCAGCCCCTAAGGGATATTTGGCTGCTAAGAGGAGAGAACCAAGGTGTAAAAGAGCACATGCACATGGCCTTGCTTTCTCTCTCTCTCCAGTAAACCCCAAAAGGCAGGTTTGCTCACCTGCTACCCAGCAATAACCAAACCTCGTGCCCACACCCTGCCCCACTCCACCATTCCCCCTCCACCTTCTCAGCATACTCACTCCCCTCCTGCAGTGCTCTGCCAGCCATCCATGGACACCTCCTTGGACAGATTCTGCACTGAATCTAATGAGGGACATGGTTGTTTGACCCCACTGAGCACCTGTCAGTATTGGCTGCACTTCACAGCACCCACTAATTTACAGGACAGCCCATATAAAAATCAATATAGGTGAAGCAAATAAGATTAGCTGCTTATAGTACCAGTGAACCTGAAAGATCCCCAGGCATTCTGCAATTCATCTATAAATCAGATTTGCAATAAAAGTTTTTCTTTTTTTCTTTTTGGTTTTGGTTTTTTTTGTTGTTTGTTTGTTTTGTTTTTGTTTTTGTGGGTTTTTTTCTAAAGGAATAAAGAGAAAGCCAAATTATTTTTTTCCCTGTTACTTCCATGAGGATCTGACTTCTGGGTCCATCCCAAAGGCATGAGCACTTTATATCCAATCTTTTGCTTACTTTCCATTTGATTTATATTTACACATATTCTCTCCTGTTGGACACATACCTAAATCACTATTGTTCCTACTCAAACATCACCTGGATTTCCATTTTCCTGTCTACTATCAGGAATTTACAGGCATAACAGTAGATTCTCAAACTCAGCAGGCTCATTTCAAGCTGTTAAACTAGAACCCATGATTTAGCCTCAAAGAAAAACAAGCTCAGAACAACAGAGCTCTGTGAAGAGATAAACAGGTAAAGATGACTGTCAACATTAAATGCAAAAAACTAATTTCTACAGAAGTGAGTGAAATTGCAAAGAGTTGTAGAGAGAAACACTAAAGAAAGGACAGTGGTGGCTGCAGCTTTACAAGAATAACCAAACATCTGGAAAATTTTGTAAGGCAACTGATGATGTTGTTCTAACTATAAAACCAGGATGAATGATTCTACAAGTTGTTCAGATTACAGAGTACTGAATACAAGACATCAGTCTGTGGATTTCTACAGAACTTTAAGTAGTATGATAGAATGTGATTTTCTGAGATTAAACAAACATTGACAGGAGTTCTGAGCCATCAAGACCGATTCAACAACACTGCTCAGGCATTTACTTTCCTCACATACTCGAAGCTCTTGTAAGCAATGTATCCTTGCAGCAAACGTTGCAAAAAATACTAAGATGTTCTGTTCAGATAACAAAACCAGCACAGAGTGTGGATGGCTTCTCAAATACAGCAACAGAACTTCTAAGTTGTGGGAACATAATTTAAACTCTGGTGATAAATCAATGTCGAGTGATGTTCCTCAGAGCAACAATGGAATTAAAAACTATCACAGCATGAATCCATCATTCAGGATGTAGTTACCAGCTGTGACCAATGGCAGAAGTACTACCCAAAATAGCAAATAGCCTGTAAGTGATAATTGTGAAGGACTTTGCCCACAGAGGAAGCAGAAACATCCTTCCACACCCAACAACAACCTTATTGTTGCTTGACCAAGACAGGGGATTTGCTGTTCTAGTTTTCTGACAACACTTCAAAGCAACTTGCAGGAGATCATTGCTCTACATTTTATATGGCTACCATATGTTGAAAGAGCAAACAGAAACAGAGTGTAAGAAAATACATTAGAAAGCTTACAGAACAAAACAAACCAACAAACCTAAACTTACACAGGAGAACTGTGAGAAACACTACTGTCACAAGTTCAGTGGAAATTTCCCTAATCTAATTAAAGTTTTGAAACCATTGCTCAGCCCATGTGACACTCATCCCAAACAGGAAAGGCAAAGGAGAACATAAAACCCATCACTCTCAGAATACAAATCTAAGCAAGTTCCCCTTCAATTCAAATGGCAGGTTCACATTTTCAATTTGCTCTTTCCCCTTCCAAAGGGAAAAAACCCACAACCCATATTTCCACTGAGTGTTCTGTGTCTATCATAGAAGAGATATTATCAGAAGGGACAGGATAATTGCATTCAGAAGCCTGTCATATCTTAAAATACTTTAAAGCACATTTTAAACAATTTTTCACTGTGGTCAGAACAACTGAGGCATAAAAAGAAAAAATACACAATTTTGTAAATATAGAATTTCACTATTTTCACAGCAGAAAAGATGTTTCTGTCTCTGAAGAATAAATGCACTCAGCAAATTGCAGGTGCAGCTGACAGTAAGTCCATTGTTCCAGAGCCCCTCCCTGAAAAGTGTTATTTCCTAGATGTACTAAGAAAAGTCACAACAACCTTTTGTCCCCGCTCACCCAAGAGCACTTACATGTACTTTGCAGCCATATCTTCAGCAGATTATGGCAACTGTTTCTTCCCCAGACACAACATCCCACTTAGCTGTGTTTGATGAGGGTTTTTAGGCTGAGAGGGGAATTTCAGCAACTAAAAGCTAGCTTCTCCAATTGCAACTACAAAGGGAATTTTAAAGTGGAAAAATACAGCTTGTTCAAATCAGGGTTTAGCTTGTACTCGGGAAAAACCTGTTACAGAACAGATTTTATGATGCAAGTTCCTTATTATTTGTCTTGCATGGCAACTGGAAACTTCCACGGTGTAGTTTTAGCACCAGTTTGTAACACCTGCTATTAACAAATCAGATTGAAGTACAAAAGTAGAAGAAGCAACCAATTAACTATTTGCACAGGTTCCAAATTGTAATTTCTTCCAGCAACCTGAATATTAAAGTGGATATTTTCTTCCTTTACCAAGTTAATTCAGACATAACTGCAAGTCTTGCAATTCCACTGTCTCTCCATTGATTTGTGAACATCAGTGCCAACACTGGAATAAGGGAACCTTACTCTGTCTTACCATAATTCCCATCAAGATTGTTGTCCATGAGCATACCCCCTCAAGATGGTAACTGAAATTCATGGTGGTTCTCAAGTCAGAACCCTGTAACTTTTATGTTATTACACTATTTATGCCAAATCCTGCCCTTCACACCTACTTTTGTCTTTACTTTGGGGTTCAGCACCAATTTAAAAATCTGCTATCCAGAACAGGCTGTGCCTCTTTCTATTCCATCAACAGTCTGTCCAGGGAGACTTCCTGGATAAACCTTTGTTTTACTCAAGGATCTCTTCCACTGACACTCATTATGTCACAAAGGCCCAAAATACAAATTATTTCTGTATTTTCACTTTGCTTACTCCTATATTTAATGACATTTGCCTCGAAGTTCATTCCATGACTGTCCCAAGTGGGACAGCTCATCCTTATGTGCTGCTCTACAACAGAGCAAAAACCCCATGCTTTTCCCTGGGGAACATCCAACTATTTGCTGGAAGCAAAAGCATAAATGCTGAAACACAAGAAAATTTAGGTAAGCATTTGCCTGCAGGGGAAGAGGAGGTAAGGGCTGGTTATGCTTTGCTGGTTTGCTGATCTGAAAGTCTTGTAATTATGAGCACAGAAATACCCAATGAGCAACTCTGAACTTTTCAAATCTGGGCATAAAATTCAACCAGCTGCTATTCCCCTAAGGATGTCCTTTTTGAAACTAGTCAACAGAAAAAGCAACAAAATCCAGCCACAAATCTCCTCTGACACCAAAAGAATGCAGCTGTGTAAAACCATCTCTCTTACTGACTTAACAGAACAACAGCAAAAAAAACCCCCTCTGCATTTCAAGTGACACAATAATAAGCAGACTAACATAAAATGTTCTAAAAGGAGCCTACCCAGGGTACGTAGCAACAACAGCAGAGATGTTTCAGCCTGGGGAGTCCCTGGAACTACCTGAGAGCCTGGTCCAGAGCATTTCTCCATTCATTTGTATTTACAATATTAAACTGCTTAGTCTGTGGCAGCATTCAGAACATGTATCCATAATCCTACTTGGATAATAACTGCATGGAAAGCACAGCCCACATCCATCCTGACTGGCAGTAAGGTGGGCAGACACTGAATACACAGAAAAAGTCCTTGACCTGTTTAAGCCACTGTTCCTTTACATCAATTTAAAATTCATTAACTTAAAATAAAAAGTTGTTGACACCGTTAATTTATCTATTGTTCTGGAAGAGGCCCCTGGAGGAGTGTCAGAAAGTCTATCTGTCATTGATCTTTCCCATATAATTCTTTCACCAAACATTTTAACAACATTAACATTTCCACACCTCCGCATTCAACCTTCAGATAAACATTAGCTAAATCTCACCAAAGCCAAACAGCTTCATAAATCCTTCTCCTCACTTCTGCTCATACACATCTCCTTTCCCCCTAACCTTCCTATCATCCTTGAAAGTTAACTCTCTTGGCAGTGCTGGGTTCATGGCTGGACTCAAACGTTTTTCTAACCTAAATGATTCTATGATTTCTCCTCACATTGCCCAGCTAACACTATCTTCCCAAAGCATCTTCTATAACTGGCAATTTTGCAATTCCCCTCCCTGCTAAACCCATTAACTGGGGCAGCTGAACAGCCTTGTGAGTGTCCTTGCCCAATTTTCACCAGTTCAGCATTTGTTTCAGGATGAGCTGGAAACTTGTTTCAACTTCTTACTTTATTCCCCTTCCCTTTGCTTTGCAGAAGGAAGTCTATTCCCTTGTCTCTTCACCAAGTCAGTGTCTCACATTAGCTGGAGCCTCTTCAAATTAATGATGTTATTTTACTGTTCTGCTAGAACAGTTTTGCAGGAGGAACCACTCAGTTAAGTTTTGGCAAAGGAATCTATTCAGAAAGAAGGGGGCAAACTTTTACGTTGCCATGAAGTGGGTTTGCAGTTCTCAGTGAAGGACACAGTGTCTCCTGGGACACAGGAGGCTGTGAGCTGAAGAAGCACACCTCCTCAGACTTAGCCCAGCTCTCCTACTGTAGAGCTAAGCATGTTCTCCCCTGAAGGCCACTCTTCAAAGCTCGCTTGCTTCCACCAAAAACCACAGTACTTTACTCCTTCGTGCACTTACAGGGCATCGTTTTTAGTTTCTGGCAGACAAAGCAAGCAGCAGAATGCCCCCCCCTCCCCCGGCACACCAGTTTTCCTACTCCCCAGAGGAAACCCTTCACCTCTATCCAACCAAGCCACAGCAGCTCTGGCAGCCTTTCCTCCCACAGGCAGATGTACTCACTAGGGGTCATTGGTAAATCGAGGGAGCCGTGGCTGAGGGAACCCGTAGAGATGACAGTAGAGCACATCAAAGCAGTAGCAGCACATTTCCGCTGTCACCACCAGGTTCTTGGTGCTGTTGGCAGTTCCATTGGGCCGAGTCAGGGGGCTCAAAGCTCCTGAAGTGGGATTCATTCGAGTAACTGGGGAATTTCCCGGGCCCAAAGTCAAGTCAGATACGTTCTCCCTTCCATTATTCCCGTCTGTGTGCTGGTGGTTCTGAAGAGGACCTGAACTGGAGCCTGGTACAGTTGTGGTCTGATTCCCATGACTGTGCGTTCCACTCCCAGACAATTTGGGCTTCTTCACCCCACAACAGCCAGCTGCCAGCTTGGGCTCAAGTGGAGGAACACAGCGTCTTTTTCCCATCCTGCTTCAAAACTTGCTGCCTGGAGCACTGTAGAACCCTGGCAAGGAGGGGGTGGGGGATAAAAAAAGCAACACACAAAGAGTTACAGGTGAAGAACTTCCCTGCTTCCGCTACAGACGAAGAAAACCCTCGCAACATGTGACCAAGTACAGCACTAGGGTCAGTGCAGCAGGCAGAATGGGTGTTTCCACATATAAATTGGAAGAGTGCGACACAACGTGCGTGAAATCACACTTTTCAAGTTATTGATGAGGTGCACTGAGCACTTTAATAAGTGGCTCATCACCAAAAAACCACAGTCAGACCTCCCTAAAGAGAATGAAACTGGGGGAAAACAGAAGAAAAAAGAAGACTTAGGACTACAGATACACCCTATCCACGACTTTTCCTGCTCACCAACTGCACCAGTGGCAAACAAGCTGCTGACAAACCAGCAGTGTATCTCCCTTCCCCATTCCCGACACAAGAGTGACAGCAGCCCCAAATGACATCTTGGGGTTGGACTCCCAGGGGTGCTGACCTTGATTTAGCATTGGCAAGATCAAAGAGGAGCTACAGGCACTGAAACAACAGACTATTTCTAAACAACAGACTATTTTCCAGGCCACACGAAACTGGAATCTGTATTTACTTTTTAGGACTGGGTGAATCAATAGAGCTCACAGGTAAACACACAGGGTGTACAGTGAAGACGTGCAGGACAGGATGAGCTGAGGACAGAGCAGTCTGAACAGAGGGAAGTGATAATGGCAGGAAACAGGTATGGTGTAAAAGAACAAACCAACTCAGAGCAGTGTTTTGTTTGCAAAGAAGAGAATATTAGCTCATGCATCACATGGAGGGGTGGAACAAACACAGGCAGGAAAGGCTGTGCAGTCAAAGATGAACAAAGATGATGGGCAAGGACCACAGGTCAGTGTTAGGCACTTAAACACCGACATCACCACGAGATCTAAACATACTAAGAAAAGGGAAAAACAGTTCCCCATCTGTCAAACGAGGCTGGAAAGCACAAACACACGAGTCCCGGAGAACACCACAGAGGACCGAAGCCACACTCGGCTCTCACGAGTACCTGGGCACTTCAGTGACCATCAGGGCACCGCTCCGACCCCCCAGGCGGGTAAGCGCTGCCTGAGCCGACAGCACGGACACAGAACCGCGGGGTGGGGGGCGACAGGCACTGAAATTCAGGGGGTGACAAGTCCCTGCCTTCTCTGCACGTGCAGACAGTGTAAACTTTATCCGCGAAGTTTCATCGGCCATGGCAAAACTCGCACAATCCTGAACTGAACCAGAACTGGTGTAAGACGTGTTCAGAGATGCACACGAACCACGCGTGCCTGCAGCGCTTGCTCTGCTTAGGGACCCTCACCTCAAGGCTTTAAAAAGACCATAAGGAACAACTTACAAGACCTAACGAAAATTAAAATTTTTCCTCGATCTCTACCTTTGCAACAATAATAAAATAAGAAACCGAAACAAGAAAAGGAAAAGCATAAGTTTGACAAAGTGAGCATGTAAATGTTTCAGTGCTTATTAAAAGTTACCTGCTCTGGCTCAGTGAGGGTGCTGGGATAGATGAGCCTTCCCCAGTTACCACCGAAGGCTCAGCCGCATTGGGGAGGCTAAATCATTATTTATTTATTTGGAAGCACAACACTTGATTCAGAACCGGAGACGTGGCAGGGGCAGGGGGGAGCTCCCCTCTCCTCTCCCCTCCTCTGCAGCAGGGGCCTAACAAAGGCGGCCGCACCGGCGGCTGCTCGGCTCCGGCCCCGCTCAGCGGGAGCGCCCCGCGGGCGGGAGGGGGGCACACCGGGACACCGGGGCCGGCCGGGCCCTGCCCCGCGCTCCCGCCCACAAACTTTGCGGGGTGTTCGGGGCGGCCCCGCGGCCCCTCCGGACACGGCCCGTGCTGAGCCCCGGGACCGCCGGTACCCCCGGCCCGACCCCCGGGGCAGCACCGGGGCCGCCAGGGGGCGCCGCGGAGCGGGACCCCCCCGCTCCCGCCGCCCCCCCCCCCGGCCCGGGCGGCCCGCGGAGCCCCCGCGGTGCCCCCGCACGGCCGGGGGTCACCCACCTCCTGCACCCGTCCCGGCTTCTCCTCCGCCTCAGCCCCGCCGCCGCCGCTGCTGCCCGGCCGCCTTCTGCCGCCTCATGGGGCCATGGGCCTGGGCGAGGCTCCCCAGAGAAGCGGGCCCGGCGGGCGGGGGAGCAGGCAGGGCCCGCCGCAGCCGGGGCTTCCCGGGGCGGCCGGAGGACCGGAGCGAGGCCGCGGGCAGGTCCGCCGCTATCCCGGCAGCCTCGTCCTCCTCCTCCTCCCCTTCCTCCTCCTCCTCCTCCTCCCGGCCGTGAGGTAATGAGGGACGGACGCTCATAGTCCGCCAGCCTGCGGGCGGCGCCAGCGCGGCCACGGCGCGGGGCGGGCGCTCGGCCCCGCGCGGGACCATAGAGACACGCGCTTCCGCGCCCTCCCCGTCACGTGACACGCCGCACGTGCGGAGACAAACAGTCCGAGGGGGCAGGGCTCACGTCACGTGACAGAGGAACCCCGCTCCCATTGGCCAGCGATGGCGGTGACGGAGCGCGGGGGAGGGGCGTGCGGCCGGGAGCGTCCATTGCGCGGCTCGGAGCGGGGGTGCCTTATTGCCCCCCCACGACCCCTCCGCGCTGGGGCGTTGGTTCGGCCCCGCGCTGAGGGCCGGTCCCGCGCCCCAGGGGATAAAAACAGTCCCGGCCGCCGGGAGGGTCTCAAATACGGTCATAGCCGGGCAGAAATCACTTCTGTGGCAGGAGCCGTAAATGGCACAACCGCACCAGAGCTAAAATTTACTTTTTTTAGTATTTCCAACTGTCCGTCGGACACGCACATCCTTTCCTGCACCTTTCTACATAGCACTGTAAAAAAGAACAAACGTAGATAAGTACTTACTCCATCAAGGGTTTTAGGACACCTGGTAGAAACACAGGCTCCGTATCCATTCTAAGAGGAGAGAATCTCTGCCAGCGGGTCGGTCTGTGGGACGAGAGTTATCGTAATAAAAGATTCTGTGGCTGTTGGAGGTGTTCCTGGGGTACAGCACGGGCTGGGATAGAGGAAACCACAGGGCTACTTCCCAGTTACCTCCTGAGAACACAACCGTGACACCTGAGCAAGCTGAAGAGCAGATCCCACTAAACACTCGCTGCCCATTCAAACACAAGAGACAAAGAAACTGGCTCAACTCTTTTAAGACTGTAAAATGGCATTTGTGCGTGCCATTCCTGATCCAAGCTTAAGCAGTAAATAAGAGGCATGAAAACATGAGTTGGAGAAATCCAGGTGAACATCACTGGGTCTTACTTTCTCCTGCAGAGTCACAAAATGGTCTGGGTTGGAAAGGGACCTCAAAGCTCATCTCATTCCACCCCCTGCCATGGGCAGGGACACCTTCCACTAGACCAGGTTGCTCCTGGCCTGGAACACTATGGAATCTACATGATTTCCACAGCACTGGGGCAACTTTTTTGCCATTCTAAGGTTATGGAACAGCATCATCCTTTTAGTCTAGACAGGAGGCCTTGAATACCTGTTTAGGAAAACTAAGGTTGCAAAGAATCAGATAAGAATACCTACGAGAACTAACTAACAGCAAGCTTTTAACTTTTGCAGTCCTTAAAAGAATCCTTTGCTCCCTTCCTCCGTAAATACCTCACAGTTTGCTGGTAATGCCTTGGATTTAACCCAAAAGCCCTTTGTCAACATGTGAAACAGTTCCCAACCCAACGGAAATCCACTTAATAATCATGAGTGACCTTCTTGCAGAGTCCTCAGGAACCTATGGGAGTGTTGGCACTGTGTTTTATTACCCTGAAACATCAAACAAATACTTGACCGGTTCTATTCCTGAGGCACAAGAAATGCAAGGTGGGAGCAGCAGTTTGATTCCCACCTTTTCATGTCTTACCTCTCCTTTTAATTCCAACATACACATCCACACACTCCTTGCAGGCTTGTAAAACTGGAAGGGTATTTTGTTTTCTTTCTTCTAGCCAAGGGGAAAAAAAATAAAAATCAGCAAACAGTTACTGTAAATTTCCTAATACCAAAGTTACAATATCATTATACTAGAATTGTATCTTACAATTGAAGTGGTTTCATTTGAACAAGTAAAACCAAGCTAATATGAAAGACTGCCATCCAAAGCTGAAATAAATAGGGTTTGCATGTGTTAAGAACGTAAGAACAGTGTGAATATGGATGTTCTACTGACTTCTCTAGTTAAAAAAATCAGGAAATTAGAAGAATCAAATACTATTTTTTTAAAATCTAAGTTCTGAAAGAACTCTGTTCTGAATAAAGGCAGGATAACAGCCCTTTAACTGGATTAATGAAACTGAAGCTTCCTGCTCAGTAGACTAAAAATGAACTGATTTGGCAACCTTTCTAAAATATTAAGGTTAAATGCACAAGTGCATGGGGGATAATCCATATTCCATCTTTAGGAGCTGAACTGGGAACTGCTTTACCCCGCCCCTTGCAGCACAGGACACTGGCTGCTTCCCAACGTGCTCTTTATTCTTTCCACAGGCTTCTTCCAAGGCTTTGTTTTCGAGTTTGCAGGTTGAACAGTTTCACTGGTACAAAGGTACACGAACTGCTCACATACAAAAACCTCCAATTCCTTTATTCACGTTTTCAGGATGTATGTGGTACGTACAATTAACATTACACCAGCTACAGGAAGCCCCTCTGTTTGCAGGAGGTACTTCAACACAAGTATCCCAGAGCACCAACACAGACACACACACAGACACTACAATATCACTTTGAAATGATTTCCCCCCACTTTTTTTTTTTCCTTTTTTTTTCTTTTTTTTTTTTTTCTTTAACTTGACAGCTAGGACTTCTGAGCTGTTGGAGATTCTTTGTGGCAGATCCCCTAGTGCAGTGGCACTGGTGTAAGAAGGTTGCTTCAGACACTGGAAGGTCAGAAGAACGAGAACTGAATGGGGGAACTGAAAGCGGTGTCATTCCCAGTGCTTGGAGGCTGGGCTGCTGTCTGGGTCCATACCTGCATGTCAGCCTCCTGGTGTCCCCTGCAGAACATCCTGTCTTACAGGTGTGTCCATACTTGACACATCAGGAGGGTTAAACAAGTGGGACTGAAAAGACTTTAAAAAGGGATGAGCCTGAGAGAAATCTTTGTTCATTATGACAAGATCAAGGACAATCTCTTCAGTCACCAGGCTTCACGTGTCCATCTGTTCCCTAAACTCACCCTTTTTATTCAGATGCTCTGCTTAAAAATAAACCCAAACTACAAAAAGGTTCAGCTCCATTCTGTACACGTTCTCCATTTCCAGAGTCATTAATCTGTCTTCACACCTTCTCCTTTCGCTTTAATTTGGACACTTTCTTGACAGTTCCATTCTTGTTTAGAAGCTTCAAAACACGATCCTTGTGATCCAAGACCTTTAGCATGGAGTCTCGAGCCTCATTGATTTGATCCATCACGAGTTTACACCTCTGCATGTTCCCCTGAAAGGAAACACTCGTCATTAGCAGCAGAATGTCTGGTCTAAGCAATCCCTGTGCCTTTTCTTAACGCCTCTTGTAACTGATGACACAGGAAGGGAACCCACACGATTTTCTTAGACCAGCTTTAGCTTTTATTAATGGCAGTAGGATACTTTGTAATTAAGGGTGAAGCAGTTTCGGGTTGAGAGGCCACAGGACCTACCTGTATCAGTTCATTGATTCGATGCAGGTCGTCATCGGTCGCTGCCTTTTTCTTGGGAATGAGTCCCTCCTGCAGGGCAGTCAGTCTCTCATACACATCGTGCTCCAGGTTCGTCTAAAAGACATCAGTCCTTCATGAGAAGGGTCACTGCCAGGCTGGCAAATGCTCGCCCACATTAACAAAGCTACACAGAGACGGTGATAATCCATTCCCCTCTCAGCTGCTCCTGTCTGTGATTCGGACGATGGAGCCTCCGACAAAGCATGGCACTATCATTCCTACTCACATCCTATCTACAGGATTTCTCCTTTTCTGAATAAACATGGATCCTAACCACAACGGCTTCCCCTACTTCTCACAATACTATTCCAGGAATGCAGAGGTTTTGGGGAGTTTGGTGCTAAAATGCAGAGCACCTACCTCACCCCCAACCTGAAACAGAAGCATCCAGGAATGTGGATCAGTGCTGCCTCCTCAGATCAGCCGCACCATCCCAAACAGACGCTTCTTCAGACCTGTGCATCAGCAGGAGGGAGTTGCCAGTTTTGATCATCTGTACAAAATACATCAGCTCTTATGTCTGGATCAAAACCAACACTCCAAGTTTCCAAGCCACTTATGCCACATTCCTGAGAAAGGGGAAAGCACATCCCACTCCCTTTGGGCACTACACACCAGCTCCTTTATGGTATCCCAGTGCACTGAGTTTGTAACAACATCCTCCTGTCTCACACAGCTCTGTGTTCCCCTGTGTTGTGGGAGGCTGGAAGCCCCATGTACCTACCAGCTGTAGTAGCTGCGCCGCACAGAGATGGACCTTCCACCCTTGTGCCCGACAGGATACACCCTTCTGATTGGCAATCTCCTGCAGCATGGCCTTCTTCTCTTCTGTCACAGGAAACACAAAGATACAGTACTCAAATTTCACGAGGTGGCCAGGCCTCTCTTCTCAAACAACATTAACCTAAGTCCTGCCTCCCCCTGAGTCCTAACAAATGACAATAACCAACGTTTTGATTCAGACAGGAAAGTGACTTCCCATCTGCCACGCAGCTGACTGTTGCTCTCACTTACTAACAGGTTATGAGTATTTCCAGAAAGATTATCTTATAACTCGTTTTTCCCATTTAAGGAATGTAGCGCTCAGCATTTTGAACACCCTGCCTTGAACAAGTAGAAGGCCATCTTGTACTACTTCTATTCCCTCAACATATTTACACAGTTCTGAAAAGCCAGTTTGCTTAAAAATTCCAAGATATTAGCTAAAAAGTCTGAAAGACAGTATCTGATCTCTATTTTCCTCATTTTAGGAAAAAAAAGTCTTCTTAAAAGCCCATTTGTTAGTTGACAAGACTAGTTACACTAAACCTAGAAGATTTGTGATTAAATTAGCAAGTGTTAGGTAGTAAATGACAAAACTCAACTGCAGCCTGTCGCCACAGTGGTATCTTTTATAAAGTGACATCTTTTACAAGGATCCCCTTCTTGAGCAAGTTTCCATCACTGTTCGTAACTAGATTCATCAATAAGCACACCATTTTTTGTTTTACAAAACTATTGCTAATCCTGTGTAGCCTCCTTCCCTTCTTCCCTGCCCTATCCCGAGGCTGACCTTTGACCCGGACGTCGCTGTATCTCTGGAAATGGTGGTAAGCAGCTTTCCAAGGGTTGCGATAATGACGCAGCAGTGTGATAGGCGGCCTGGGACGCACAGGGACGTATCTGACGCCTTCCTCATCTACAAAAGGATCCAGGGAGAATCACATTATCATCAGGGAGCAGTGAAAGCAGCAGATCAGCATCCACAGGAACTCCAGCAGCAGATCAGCAAGCTCTACCTCATACAAAATGTATGTCGAGAAAGGTCATTTTCCCTGAACAGCACTATACAGAAAGTGCTGAGGAACAGATACTTGGATTCTCTACTACTCATATTTAGGAAGTGGAAGCATGACAGAGCACCTTCTCTGAGAAACAAACAGAAGAGAAAATACAGGCACCTGAATAAGAAAAAAAGGCATCAGAGATGACGTTACCTATATACTCCTTTGGAGGAGACTTTCGCTTCTCCGCTTTCACCAGCAAACTTTTGGCAGTGGATTTCTCATCGTCAGTGCTGTTTGTTTCCATCATGTCCCCTTCCTCTGTGGAGATGACATGCTGCTGCTTACGGGGTTTCTTCCTCGGCGAGGCACCGGGTGGCAAATCGCTTGGAGGCATGGAAAGGTTGTTGGCCAGCAGTGCCAAAGATGGAGACACAGTACTTGTAGTCAAAGGAGGGACTGCTGAGAGGAAGGAAAAAAGGACCCAAACCATCAGCAGTGTGAAGGTAACATATTGTTTGAACACTACCTCCAACAGTAGCTCCTGTTTCAGCACACTGTGAGGAGTGTGAAGTGCATGCACAGGCCAGACATTAACCAGCAGCAATTATTAGGACAAGCCTATAAGCTGAAGTCTTTAGTGTCTCATATACAAAGGCGTAAAGGATGAGAGCAGAGCCAATTGTCCCTCAGTTGGTTTATATTTGAGGCTTATGTTAGTCTAATGCTACAAAAAGGCATCCATGCTAGCATCTGTCTGTGCTGCAAGCAAGTCCCTTTCCTCTTGTGGTAGGAGAGTAGTATGGAATCAAAGCAGGACTGCAGCACTCTCCTTGCAGGAGTCTGCTTGTACTGCCAGGCCCTCAGCACCCATGAGCAGGTCACTGCACCAATCAACACATCTCTGGAGTTGGGCAGCAGTGAGGCAAGTAGTCTGAGGGGACACTCTCTGATATTTGGAGGGAAAACCTCCATCAGCTGGGACTAAGGCTGCAGCACAAAATTTCTGGGATGGGATCTCTTTGACAACTTGGCATACCCACAGTTGCCAGGAGGAGACAAAACCACTCCAAAGAGCTTAATGCTGTCTTGCCTGTGCTCCAGAGACATCTACAGCAAGGAGCTGCTTCCTCACAGGATAACATACAGCTTTCAGGAGAGCAATAAAACCAACAACTAAACCTGAACTCTGATACTCATGAAGGTGGGATGCATTCCTACAATGTTGCCACTATACAGTGTCCAAGGAGATCTGTAAGGATCTAGATTTTACTCCTCATGCCATCTGATAGCAGCTACGGCCAGGCTGGATAAGTAAGGCAATACTATGAATATTCTGAAAACTTGTAGAGAAAAATATGCACAGGAGGGCCCTAGGAAGTCCTACTCTGGTCACGAATTTTTCACATACAAGAAAGGCCATTGGACCTGAACAGTAGTTTTTGAGAGAAAACTGAATTAACTGAGCTGTTCCATAATATATTAGTACCACTGCTGAGCACATGTGTTTTAGGCAAGGAATTCACAGAGACTCTTAGGAGTTGGATCATTTGAATATGAACAAAACAGCTACAATAAGTGATTTCATGGGAGATTAGGGAGAAGGCAAAGAAGTTTATGAGTAACAAGGCATATGGGAACCCTGGTGTTCTGTGCTAACACGGAAGAGATGTCATTTCATTTTCAGGATGGAGGTGTTGAAATCCTTCTAATTCCTCCAGTGTCTCAACAACAAAAGAAGCCACCTACCAGACACCGGTCGCATGATGTCCATGGGCTCCATTTCTTCTTTGATCTTGATCTCTGGTACCACAGGGCCCAGCACTGCTGACAGGGCACCGCTCATGGTGGATGGAGGGGCTGGTGCTGCCACGATGGTGGTGGAAGTCGGCGGAGGGGCCGGGACAGCCCCTGGAATGGTGGACAGCGCTGCTGCAGGCTGTGAGGTGGGACTGGTTGCCGCGATGATGGTTGGAATGGCAGAGGGGGGCTGCTGGGAGGTTGGGGGCACTGCGATGGTGGGCTGCTCGCTGCCTTGGTTAGACACCGCCTCCATAGACACTGGGACTGGAGTGGCCATGGACACGTGAATTTCAGGCTTTGGCTTGCCACTGTAACACAAAAAAAAAGCAAAACGAAGTGAAGTGAACTGTATCTTAGTCATGAACATCCAGCACAAAGTGAACAAGCCAAACTATAGTCAGACTATCCAGTTTTTCCTGCACCCACCCGGCTCAGTAAAATGTTTCACAACAGAAGGCTTCATCTCAGTTACATTTCCTCCTCCGCTCCCTTTTTAATCTTTTGTATTTATTAATTAGAGATACTACTTTTTTTCCACTCACTGTGAGAAGCAAATCTCATGACTAATTCCAGGTAACTTCAAAACACTTGTAAAAGGATCAAAACAGTTTCACAATGCAGCCAAGAGGAACTTTTACCCAAAGCTGTACTGGCCCCATCCTCTGCAGGAGCTCCCACTATCCTTAACAGTTATAAAACAATTAATTTTAAAGCCAGTGAATTCAACTGAAGCAGGGCAGAAGCTGCATTTACCTTGTGCCAGAATTAATTTCTAAGCACTACAGAATAAAAGTTTTGAGGCCTCTCCTCTTACAACAGCAGAGGGGTTTTGTTTGTTTCTGTGAAAGCTCATCACCACAGCTTTTAAAGGCCATTGCCTCAGCTTCACAGCATTAATTCAACTTTGTTCAAACAAATTCAAAATAGTTTGCTTCCCAAAAGAAAAAAAAAACCTCCCCAACAGCCAAAGAGCAAAACTCAAACAAATGTAATGAAACTGTTACGAGGCAGTTGGCTGTTTCCTGAAGTCTTACCCCGCAGGCCTCGGTGATCCAGAGGTGCTTCGCATGGTGTTCTCCACACGTGTGCTGGCCACTTCAGGTGGCTGAGGGGGAATTAAGCTTTTCCGGACGGCCAGCCTGTAAGAGACAGACGGATCCATTATTCCCACCCCTCTGTTGTGAAGATAAATACCCCTGAGAGCAAAGGAATCAGCTCTCTCTTACACAAAACAGGATGGGAGTTACCACTGTATCACTGCTCTCTGTCTCCAGTATAATCGATTTGCTACACAAAGGGTCTCATTTTATTTTTCAAATTAGGTATTATATTTTAAGATAAAAGATTAGTTGCTCTGGCCTAGACTCACCCCGATTTAGGGCTTCTCCAAGAACAGCAGCTTTACTTTTATCCTGCCAGTCAGAGCACCTTGCTGGGACTGTCGGGCTCCAGCAGTGGACAAAGGGGTCTGGCCATGCCACTGGCCAGCACTGCTGCTTCCAGACTGAGCAAATCACCTGGAGCTAAACAGTCCTCAGACAGGCATCTGCTCCCTTTAGCTGGACTGGACCGTGTCAGAGCCTGACTCCAGGACTTCAAGCCCCAAGTATGGATGTCAGGCAGCACAGGGCTGATTAAAGTATTTTAGAGGCTATTCAGTCTCCTATGGGACCAGAAGTGAAATTGTTGTCTAAAATAATCAGCCTCTCAAATGGAAACGTTCTTCAGTGATCTACCTCTGCTTCTTTAATTTCTTATAGTTTTACAGCCTCCAGCTTCTCTGCCTTAAAAAGGGTTTCCACCCCAATAAAAAAATATGCAATTTTAGTCTCACAGGACACATCAGTTCCAAACGCTTTCGGTTGTTAGTAGGGACAAAATGCATTGTTAATTCTAAAGCTGTCTCTTGCCTCTTTATTCAGGCATTTAAAAATAGACAGGCAACATAAAATATTTTAAGAGTTTAAGTTACTCCCTCCCTTTTTCCTAATCAGATTTCACAGCAGGGTACTAATCCTATCCTTTCCACTCATCCACATATTCTTCCAAGAAAAGCACTGAAGACAAAGCATGGAATTCTAATTTTAGTAGATTATGAACTCTTTCTTTTCATTACACTAAGCAACAAAGCCTCAAATCCACTTTCCCTCAAAAGGTCACTTTCAAAAGCTGGGAGACAAACCGTCCTTCTCATTTTATTACTGACAGTACAGAAAACTGTATCCTGCCCAGGGGGAGGGAAAGAAGTGTTTCACAGATCAGCAGGTTGCTCACAAGCACTGCTGACTGAACAGTATGCTAGAATTTTTCTTATCTCCACTGACATGATTCCACTTGGCCGGGCTGCATTGCACAGAAGTGTCATTCCCACGTCACCTTCAGTTCTACTCACCCATCGGTGGCTGGTTTCTTGCGGAGGATGCTTGGGCGCGGGGAGGAGCCCTGGGCTGGAGCACTGGCACTGGCACTCTGGCTATGGGTTTGCACAACTGTAGTTGCTGCAGTAGCCGTGTTGAATGTGTTGCTAATAGGATTGGCTACAATGGTGGCTCCATCTGCCAAGACTACTGCTGGGAAGGATGGACATGGACACAGCACAGAGGAGAACAGAGACAGAGAGGAGAAAGCAGCCTTTACTCAAGGAAATGTGATGACAAAGCAGGTGTTTGCAGAGCATATGTTGTCCATGCTCCCTGAGTCCCTCAGTCTCTAACTGCAGTGCTTTCAGACTGTTTTGTAAGCAATATCTTTGCCACAAGCAATCTGATCACTGAACCTTCTGCAGGGAAGATGGAAACTACCTCCTGCCTAACAACTGCTGCTAGGGAAATAATCTTTTCCAGGAGACATGGAAAATGCAGAAATCACTAGGGAGATCACCAATACAACTGGGTCAACAGAATAATACTCCTAGTAGAGCCTACATGGCAACACATGCCACTTGCAAGTAAGCTCCATAAGCTGTGTTCAAGTTCTGATCTCCTGCCAGAGCCTGTTTTCCAGCTAAGGGATGCAAAGTGTGTGGACAGCTGGGAAGTCACCACACAGTCTGCCAGCTGTGCAACAGCATATTCCCTTGGCTGCCATATCCCATTCCTTCAGTAAGTTGTCGGGGCTCCATCAGACCAATTATTTTTAATGAAGGATGGTTTCTCTCACAGCCCAAGATCAGGTTACCGACCACAGAAAATACCTGGCTGTATTCTGATTGTTCCTGGGATCTACTGCACAGCTGGAACAGTTTAGAGAACATTGCTCACGTTGAAGTTACTTATCCCACAGGGCCTTACTGAAGGGATTTGTTTAAGTTCAGGCACTACCAGTGTTTCCCACTGAAGTAACCCATCCAAGGCTACCCACACGCTCTGCCCGGTGAGCTTTAAAAATAAATCAATTCAGAAATATTTGTGGGGAGAAGACGCGCATGAACGTATTCAGCGTCCACCTCTGGAGCACAGGGACTGTAACAGGATCATCAGTCACAGCCAAAACATGTAGGGCAGCAGCTCAGCTGCTCCTCCTCGGCCCGAAGCGAGGACTTGTGTGGTGCTCTTACCCGAGGCCTTGGTGTCGCCCTGTGGCTGCTGGGCACCGATGGGTGCTGGCTGCAGCCCCTGCGCGCCCATCGGAGCGGCGGGGTGGAGTCCCTGTGTCCCGATCGGCGCTGGTTGGATGCCCTGGGCACTGATGGGAGCTGGCTGGATGCCCTGGGCACTGATGGGAGCCGGCTGGATGCCCTGGATGTGCCGGGCGTGGGACGCGTCGACTGTCATCAGCTGCATAGGGTTGAGGTGAACAGTGGAGGCCACTCCGACGCCGGTCTGAGCTGTGATGGCCGAGTTGGGCGCCTGGGCTGAAACTGGGAGCAGCAACACAGGCACCTCATCACACCCACCCAGCAGGTCACCTCAGTTCCCTCTACCACCTGTCACTCAAATACTAACTTTCAAAAACTGGTTTTTTATTTTGAGAAATAAATTTGCCACCCTGCTTGTTGCTCTAGTAAATTTGAGAGCAGAGAGACCAGATTGTCTGCCAGAAGAGTTAAACATCACCGGTGATTTTCATTCTGGTTTTTTTTTTATTTCAAATTGCAACAAGAGAGAAAAGATCAAGCTTAATTCTGCTTTTAAGTTAGGTTCAAACTGCAGTCTCAGAAAGCTGTGCTTAGTTTTGCTCACTATCTTATTTTATAATACTTTCAAGTACCAACGCTTGGCATTTTCTATGCTTAAAAAAATAAATGAAAAAAAAATGAGAAGCCTAAGTAATTTCTTATTCTCTGAAGCTAACTCAACTCTGAAGTTGAGTACAACCTCATCTGGCTCAGAACAGGGCTCACAATTACAGGCTGGATTCCACAGCTCAAATAAACACAAAATATTTTAGTGGCAGGGTAATGTTCCCAATGAAACACCTGCTCTAAGAAGTTCAATTAATTTGAGTAAATTCACAGCTCTAAACAACGATGATTCCATCTCTCCAGATCCACTATACAGCATATTACAGTTCTCCCAGGTAGCACTTAACAACACTGTTGGACTGTCTGAACTCCCTGGGTCTCCAGATTTCCAGTCTCTACAGAGCTGCACCAGGATTTCTGCAGCCGTGCACAGAACGCAAGGGTGAGCTTGCCAACAATGGCCTTGCTTGTTAACAATGCAGAAAAAGCTGGTTTTGTCATGGACACAGAATTTCCATCAAGTTCTTGTGCTGACAAGACATTCTAAAAACAGCTGTCGAAAACCTGAAATCTGCACCAGGTCCCTGAAAATGTCTCTGCATTAAGCATGGCATATTAATTCTTAGTGGAACAGCTTACATGAAACAGTGTTGTTGCAAAATTCTTTTGGGATACTATGTAAAAAACAACCAGCATTTGGAAAGCCAAAGGCAACATTCTTCCTCCAAATTCTGCATTAAACTCTCCTTATCTCAGTGAGTCTCTTCTGTCCTTTTACCTAAGCCCTCACCTGGCTGTGCTCCTGGCATGTCCCTCCTCATACCTTGTATCCTCTGCTTTCAGTTGTCACCACCAGCTGCCATAATTAATACCTTCCACAGATGCTTCAAGTCAATTTAACAAGCAAAATGTCTCTGTTGACGATCTCCTGATGAAGAACCTACATCTGCTTTTCTAAATATTAGCATTAGCCTACAATCAGCTCAGTACACTGTGGAAAATGGAACTTTTGACCGTGTGCAATCATGTTCTGTCAGGGAAGGTTTAGACTGGATATTAGGAAAAAAAACATTCACAGAAAGGCTTGTGCAGCCCTGGCACAGGCTGCCCAGGAAAGTGGTGGAGTCCCCATCCCTGGAGGGATTTAGAAGACATGTGGATGTGGCACTTGGGGACATGGGTTAGTGGTGGGCTTGGCAGTGCCGGGTAAATGGTTGGACTTGATGATCTTAAAAGGTCTTTCCCAACCTAAACAACTCCATGATTCTATACTTTCCCATTCAACAAATGGGCTTTGCCACCTCCAAGTCCTTCTGAATTCCCTCTATACTGCTCATAGGTAACATGCTGCCAGCAGACACAGATATTCCATGAAAATCCAAATCATGCATGTTCCTACAGTCTGGACAGTGGAAATTATCACATTAGAGAGAGACCTAAACCACTCAGTATAAGTTTGGGTTGACTACATGGGCTCACACTGAGCATCATTTTTGAGAGCGAATTACTGCAACAGTTCAAATACATTAATTGCTCCATTCTTCTAAACACAAGTGTGCAATGCAGCTCATTTTTTCCCTTTTTGGTTCAGGTTTCTCTCTCAAACTGTCCATTCATGTGAAAAGATATTAAAAGTGCTTGTCAGAACACCAGGGAATGAAAATGCACTGAAGAGTTGGCTTGGTTTGGAGGAGTTGACCTGTTTTGATTTGTAGAATCAAAAACTTTTACTTACAGAGATGCAAACTCCAGGATATCGAATGTTAAACTCCTAAGAAAACTGTTATTAACTGGATTTAGTAGGCTCTGAAGTAGTTCAATACCACTTTGCCCATGGGGTTTCCCCTTAGCCAGCAAGTCATCAGAGACTTTTTGTGACCAATTGTCACAGAATCAACCATAAAAGCCTTTTAGCTCCTTCTATCACTAAAGCTCATATATAAGCTAAAAGCTCAACAAAGCATCTGAGTCTGCTTGCCCCAAGTGGGTCTTACCTGGATACTGGCGGATGGTGGACACGGAGCTGGTGATGGGGGTGTAGGTGTGTGCAGTCAGAGGGTAGGCAGAGGGGGGGTATGTAGGTAAGAAATACTGGAACTGGACAGGTACCGACTGCCTACAGGCATCAAAGAGAGCAAGTGTTACACACACGAGTTCAACAGTTCACCTTCAACCCACTCCCTGCATTTTGCAATCTCATCTGTCATAAGCTATCAAGTATCTCAACTACCATGACTGATTCAGAACTACCAAATCCCCCCCCCAGGTTTTTAAAACATTATTTCCAGCATATCAGAGCCTAGAAGAGCTGCAGGGCACTCAAACCCTACTCACACACACTTTCACTGACAGAGCTGTTCTCTCCCCCCACCTGTTGTCATTTCTGGTTTCCATTGCTACTGGGTTTGGAGATGCCCGGTGGCTGGACAGAGGTATGAGGTTACTCCTCTCTGCTGTGTAATCAGACTGGATCCGGGGAGAAGTGTGTGTGATTTGCTGGGGAACCACTTTAGCTGCATAAAGACAAACAAGTAATCAATTAATCGTCAAAGGAGAAGTTGGTAAACACTGCAAAGGCAATATTAATTATCCTGTAAAAACAACCAGTACTAATCCCTTCCCTCTCAACCCAAAACAACCCACGCCCTCTCCAGATGATCTCCTATCCATAGTGATAAGTTTCCTCAATAGGCTGAAGGAAAAGAACAAAGCAATTCTCATCAATTTATACCAGAAAAGATGGATATTCTAAATATATATACAAATTATACTTGCTAACAAAGTCATTTCAGTGCTCAAATGAAGTTAATTTTCTTTAGGATCAG
The DNA here is from genome assembly GCF_003945725.1 of Corapipo altera. Lineage (NCBI taxonomy): Eukaryota > Metazoa > Chordata > Aves > Passeriformes > Pipridae > Corapipo > Corapipo altera. Next base: position 1,383,168 of record NW_020884942.1, read on the forward strand.
CCCAATCCTTTCTGCTGTCAAGAACTGAGTTATCCAGGTTTTGAAAGCAGAACTTCACAGAGATCAAGGCAGACAAGTATACATGGACAGAGGCCATGAAAAGGAAAACACTGATGTACAGAGATACAACATTCCCCCCACGGAAATTTAGGATCAGAAAAGACATTACAAGAATCCAAAGGAACAAGGTGATCAGGGGGAAAACAGTGACGAACAAAAGGAAACTTGTGCAGTTCTGTAGGAAACACCTCAGGCAGATTCCAACATCCAGGCAAATCAAGTTCTCACCTTCACACCTTAGTATTTTACCTCTAAATGAACACACTAATCAAACTCAACTAGGCTACACCTAACACCTCAAGAAGCACAGGAAGTAACTTACAAAATCAACTATGAAAGCCATACTCTATCACCAAGCAGTTGCAACTTTCAGTATATCCAGTGCAGGCTCAAAAATGCCAAAAGGCCCAAGTTTGTCTAAGAATTCAACAGAGGAAGTAAGTGAGCCATTTTATTACTTTCTTCTCCTAGAACATCTATTTCTTGCTGGTATTAAAAGAATTAAAACAGCAGACCAGTTAATCGGCTTCTCCCAGGTTGAACTGATTTTCTTCCCCTCCTTAATTGTTAACATGCACAAACACTGCCAGCATAAACAGAAAAATGGAAGCATCAGCTACACACTCCTCTAAAAACTGAAATCACTCACCAACTGGGATGTTTGAGGTCGTGACAGCTGTAGCATGGGAAGAATGTGAGGGCATTGTCATGGTAACAATGGTGCTTGTAGGCGCTTGGGTGTGAGATACAGAACCTGAAGGAAAAAAAAAAACTTAGTAAGAGATCTTTCTTTGGAGCTCTACCAGGCCAGTGATGATCCAAATAAAGAGTGCAAAACCCCCCAAACCAGACAACCTCCCCAAAGAACCCAGTAATTTCTCTCCTGAAGCCTGCTCACACATTTCCAAATGCAGTCTTTACCATGAAGAAAGAATTGCTCAAAAATTATCAGGTTCCACATTCAAAGAGGAAAGCCAACAAAACCCAACAAAACCTACAGCCCACAATGCTCCCACAACAGCATTATGAACACTCACCAGCTGTGGTTGCTGAAGCAATGGTATTTGTTGCCAAAATAGGTGCCACAGTTGCTGCTGCCACTGGAGTACCAGTACTGAAAATGGTTTTCTAGGAAAAGAAAAGAAAACCTTACAGTTAAAAGACTACTACATTTAAAATCTATACCTCGTGTGGAATTATGTTGCACTGACTGTAAATAACACGAATTTCTAACCTCATCCTAACTCTTTTCCCCAGTTTAATCTCAGCCCTCAAGCTACAAACAAAAGAGACATCTGAAGCAGCAAGAGGGCATTTCCTTCAGGCAGTTTACCTGAGCCATGGTGTGGAGCTGTGGCTTCTGAGTGCCTATGGCTGGGTGGGAGGGCAGCGTGATGCGCGTGGCCGTGTCCCGGGGCTGCGCCGGCCGCTGGATGCTGATGGCTGCAGAGGGCGGGTGCTGCTGGATGGACAGCGTGGGCCGACTGCAGAGGAACAAAAGTAACCATCAGGAAAAAAAAAAGAAAGATAAAACACAGGGACACACATCAGGCCTCGGTCTCCTCCCTGTGAGAGCAAGGCTGCTGTCAGGCGCATGGCAAAACAAGGTAGGTAATTTGATCTACACTGTTCTGTCCTCACCTGCCCGACCAGGAGGGCAGCCTTCTCATAACTCTTATCAGGTCATAAAGGGGATTTTATGTCAGGGATGCTTTTCAACATGCACGTGTCACTTTTAACTGTGCCTTCATAAAAAACACAGGCCAAATTAGCCACAAGTTCCTATAACAGAAACTCTGCTGTCTAGGGAGCAGGACTTCAAAACTGATTCACTAAGTTCTTTCCTTCTCACAACACAGAACAACACCTCATGTTTATACTTACTTTTAGTCAAAGAAATGAAAGCATTTGCATTCTGCAAGCATTACTGTTTTGATATTATATCACCCCACATCTAGAGGATTATCAGCTCTGGATGATTAACAAGCATTTCCCCTTGCTGCAGCCTCTGTCAAGGCAGAGCACTGTAGGTTTTACCTGAGGGTTGACTCTGTAGCATGTGCTGTTGTTGTGGTTATAACAGGGGACTGAGCTCTCGTGGCTGAGACAGTTGCCACCACTGCAGGAGGAATAGTGCTTGAAGTTGTCACAGGAGGACGAGACTATAAAAAAAAAAAAAGGGTCAGAGAGAACATTCAGGAAGGAAATTCTGCTGTTTACAGAATAACTAGGAATTATTTGGTTAAAACTGGCTTCCCTATACCTTTGTCACTACGTTTTGGCATTCTGAGAAATGTACAGTCTTTCTGAATTGATCTGCAAGCTCCTAAGCATATCTGTCCTGGTTTTTAACACATGTACGTCATAAGAGTCAGTAACCAACAAAGTTAACAAGAACAGATCTCTTAAAGGTCTTCAGGAAAAACCCCAAAGGTCAGTTCCCCTCAGAATGAAAAGAAATCCCAATCCAAGTATACACAGGAAGTCAAAAATGATTACATCGAGCTCCTAACTGAAAGCACAAAGTGAAGATGTTTAACCCTCTGTCCTAACACTGAACACCAGCTTTACTGTAGGGAGATAATAGCTACAATCTTCTCCTTATAAACATACACAAGCTGAGATATACAAAAGCATATTGAAATGAGATGTTTTAAATTCTACATCAATTCATATACTGAAGAGTAAATGAACACCAACACACTGTACCAGATTTTTCAAACTTTAAAACTTCAGCATGTCTGAAATAAATTGTTTTCCCAGTTTCTAAGCACTTTGGAGACAAATCAAAATGCAATTTCTAGCACCAAGTCCATGAAGGAAAGAAAGAAAATAGATCTGGAAGAGAGCTGAGAGTAGCCTCAGCCCAGAAAATAGGCAATTAGAGGTTATACACTACAGGTGCAGGCTAGGAAGAGTTTAGAGCTGGCAGTCAACGATGTGCAGAGCTGCCTGGCTGCTACCTGCCTGGATTGGCTGGTGAATGATGTGCTGAACTGCTGGCTGAGCTGTGGCTGCATTTGGCAACTGGGAAGCTGGTCTCAGGACTGTAGTTACTTTGGAACTGGACATCACTGCAGCAGCTGCTGCACCTGGGGAACAAATCAAACGCGTTAAAATCCCGCGCACCCAACGGCTCCGTCACGACCCCAGACACTGGCTGGTTTTTCAGTCCTAATGCATTCCACAGGCACGTCAGCTCAGGGCATGCTGGTTTAAAAATAAGGTTCACACCACCATGTGGGAAGGGTAGATATTATTTTAAATTAATTGGCTTCAGTGGTACTTCTTATTCCCCTACAGTATTGCAAACAGTATTGCAAATTCAAGGTTTCTTATTCCAAGCTATGGAAGTCAGTAGAAATAATTCAGCTAATGTGTAAATAAGTCACCTGGTATCAGCAATGATCTCAATGCACCTGATGAAGTTCAGAAGACAAAAACACATGCAATAGAAGAAAACCAAAACAAGAAGTCCCCACACAAAACAAAACAAGCAGCCACACCTCCCCCCCACCAAAAAAACCCCAAACTTCACACCAACTAAACCTGCAATTGATTAATTTGTCTACTGTTTGATGACTCCTGATCATTAAAAAAAAACCACTGTAGAAGGCAAACAGCCTTGCAATCAGTTGGTGAACTAGACTTCTCTACATGTCTCTAATTGAAATTATTACCTCAAAAGTTAATATTTAAGCCAAGAGAAAAAGAGCAGGAAAAAAAAGAAAATGTGCACTAAGTGAGAGTCCAAGCGTGGCAACTGTCCCCCAAGAATGAAGTGAACAACTCTATTTTGGCTACAAATAAAGCTGCATGGTCCTTCCACGTGCTCTAGTTAGAGGAGATAAAGTCTTTGTTCATGTCAATTTATTTTTCTTGAGTGACCAAATAACACTGAATATAAAAGGAAACAGAAATAACAAATGGTACTTGGAATTCAGATCAGTTTTAAGTTGAACTACAAACCTAACCCATGAGATTTTGAAAGTAAAGCTGCAGTCAGAAATCAGATGGGCTGTATTGAGCACAGGGCTGCTTTAAGGGGCTGATCTCCTTACAAGCTGTAGCAAGCAAAATCCTGGGACACAAGAGCCTATAGTTATCACCAGCATTTAACTCATGGCTAAATGCAAATGCATACAATATGATGTGTTAGCATGCACAAAAATGCATGAATGGTCCTGTGACAGGGGGGTACCAGAACGTGCTTCACAACTGCCCATGACATTTAGCAGGGCAGGGCAGTCTCTACCAGGGGATATTTTTTCTTGAAAGTGGTGATTGTTTTAACAGCACAGAACCAGATTAATAGCTGTGCTGGGATCTGGCAGCATTTTAAACACTGTCACACAGTCCTGGCCTAAATGGCTGAAGGCAACATAATTCCTAAGAGGCCAGCAGTCACTTATTCACACTAGCAGTTCTAATAGCTGATGAATTAGCTGCATTAGCATCGAGGAGGATTCCAGAGGTGAGGGCCAGAGGCACCAGCTGAGAGGCTGTGAACAGAAAGCAGGGATCTTTACCTCGGGGCAGGTGAGAAGCTCCAATGTGCAACGGAGGCCCAGGAGCGCTGCTCCTGATGATGGACATCTGCACGTTGGTGGCCATGATATGATGCAGGTTACTGGGATGTCCCTACAGAGTTCAAGAGCAAAACAACAGTCAGCTGTGTTGACAAAATTAATGGCCACAGCATTACCATATCTCAGCCTCAAAGACAGAAGGGAGATTTTGGAGAAATATTTGGCATACCGAGGTTGCATACATTACAAGTTGAGAAAGAGGCAGGTGTTTGTACAGGATAAAGTTACAGAGCCTGCTGACACTGGAAAATATAAATACTTAACTGTTTCACTGATGTTTATATGGTTGGTACTTGGTGACAGTCACCCAGCAGTCACCCTAACCACCACAGAGCTGGCTCTTCTGCCACTGGTGACAGTAAGGCAGTTTCATACCACCCCTCCAATAAAGTTGAGAGAATGGTAGGAACCTGGCAAATGCTGCAACAAATTAATTCTATTTTCTTATAATTCTAGGCTTCCTAGGGATATTAACAAAGATAAAGCCACTGAAATTGCTGCATGTTCTTACCCAGACTAACTCAAATTCAACTAAAGGCATTTTACATCAAAACCCTGAGGCTTCAGGGGTTTAGTGATGGTTTGTTCTGACAAAACAGTTTCAAATAAGAACACACTTCAAACTCATGAAATGTTTACTAGTCTCTTCTGATCTGCTCCCAGGAGAGCTGAAGAACACTGCAGTGATAAATTCCAGCAGTTTCTCTACAGTAGAAATTCTCCAGTGACACTGACACAGCAGGAGCTTTTAAGGAAAGACTCAGCTTTTGGGCATGGCTCTGCCATCACAGCCTGGCTGTGCTACCTCAGTTGGATGATTACAACAAAGCAGCAGCTTGTAAGAGCTGGTGACAACTGAGGCTGAGGTTTAATGCTCCAAGCAGGACTGATCCAACAGTCAGTGTCGCTAAACAGGGAAACCTGCTTTCTTTACCTTCCCTCCTGCTGCAAAAAGCCCAAGCCAGTTGTACCAGTATTAGTATTGATCTGACCGTGCAGTGAGATGGAAGAGAAGAGCCACCAAAGAAACAGACCTGTTGCCCACTGATTGTTGCCACAGGAATTGTTGGAGCCTGTGGTATGTTGCTTTCCATGGTCACAGTCACCTGTCCAGGGACCTTGGTGGGAGCTGAGAGAGTAGACGGTGGAGCGGGAGCGATGGGCCGGCTGGGCATGGTGGGCTTCAAGGGAGGCTACAGGAAATGGGAAGACAGAAACATTGGCAACTTCAAATGAAAGCTCTGTGTTGAAGCAGAAATCATTTTAGGGAGGGTCAAAGCCTGGAGAGAGAATTTATGCAAGTATGGATAAATATTTGGACAGGAACAACTAGTTCTTCCAAACAAGGAAAGGGACAAAGAAAGTACTTTTCTACTGGAAATATGCAGCTGCTGGTATACAGCATGAGTCACCAGTGGAATCTGTCAGGGCTATGGTATTGCCCTACAGACACTGGGTATTAATAGTTAATTTGATATCTTGCAGAGAAAAGAGAAGATTTCGGAAACCGATTGAAATCACTGTTCTCTTAAGAGAGAAACAAAATACACCCCCCTAAAAAATAACACTGAGATACCAACAAGTGTATCATGTGGGCCAGCCAAACCCACACAGCACTGCACAGTTAGTAGAGGCAAGCAGGGAAAGCTTCAGAAACAAAAGCACAGAAGGCTTTGGTGTAATTTATTTTTTCTCAACACTAACTCATAATACAGATCGGATTTCATCCCCCTTTGAATCGTGAGCCTCCTCATTACCTTCATAAGTCCATCTGAAAAGGAAAGTGGCACAGCTGGAGTCAAATGTGCTGGTGGTGCTGTCACTGTCACAGGGGCACCAGACTGGACAGGGTGGTGCTGTGTCAGCATCTGGACCTGTGGATACGGCCGAACAACCACCGGCTCCTGCTTCTCCTCCCGAGGCTGGATGGAGCCACCAGGGCCCATGTGCTCCCTGGGAGCAACTTCTGAGTCACGACTGGATTCATCACTCGCTAGTGAAAACAAAGAAAAAGGGAAAAACTTTTAACAGGTTCACCTTGGTCACCCACTAGGTCAGAGACGACATGTCAGAAATGTCTAAATTACAGAAACTCATCCTTACAATTAAACCTATTCCAATGAGGAAAACCCTGGGAACTCTGGCACGGATTCTGCCTGTTCCCCTCAGAACTGATGGGCCTGGCAATGCTGGGCAACACAGGGTCAACTCTGAGAAGTCCATTTAAACACCTTCTTTAAACAAAGATTGACTAACTTTGCTTTCAAGTGAAAAATATTTAGTTATCTAAATAACTGCTATTAAGTCCCACATCAAACAGTTAGCATGAAAACCCCTTCATTTAATGCCATATATATTGGAATAACAAGCTACAAAACAAGTATAAACCCTGCTGAAAACAAAGCTGCTCTCCCCTCAGCCACCTCTGGTGGCCTGCTGAAAACCTGTCACTGTGGCAGGGACAGAGGAGCTGGAATCAGAGTTCCGACCTCATTTCCAGCTACATGAGATGTTCCCATGTACACTCATCACTTATTCTAAGAACACACAGTGGACGAGACGAGGTGCAGCCGAGCAGAGACACCCGGCATCAAAGGCTCAACCCTGCCCGAACGGCGCTTTCCAGAGCCGGCAGCTAAACTGGTTCTCACGCTGTTCTCCCCATGCGTGACCGCGGCAGCTTTCGGGCCGGCCGCCGCCACCCACGGGGCCGCTCCTCCCGCCCGAGCGGAAAAAGGGGAGGGGACGCCGGGATTGCTCCCTGCCCCCGGGGCCGAGAGCTGCGGGGCCCAGATCGCGCTTACCTGTGGCGGCTGGGGCGATGATCCCGGCGGAGCCGCTGGTGGGGATGGGCGGCGGCGCTGGTCCCAGGGCGGCGGGCGGCGCGCCCGAGCGGGGGAACTGCTGGGAGCTCATGTCACCTGCGGGAAACGCGGCCGTTACGGCGGGACACGCACGGCCCCACGGCCCGGCCCGGCCCGGCCCCGCCACCACGGCCCCGCCGCCCC
>NW_020884942.1:1391224-1452089 GCF_003945725.1 Corapipo altera
TGAGGGAGCGGCGGCGGCGGCGGGGAGGGCCCGGGGCCGCGCCCCTCGGGGCGCCGTGCGGGGCTCGGGGCCGGCGGGGCCCCGCGGGACTCGGTCGGTCCACGGGTGTAGCGGGAGCGGGGAGCGGCGGAGGCCGCGCTCGCCGTTAATTCCCCGCGCCGTTAAGGACCCGACGGCCCGGGTTTAAGGCGTGTTTTGAGCCCTCGGCGGCTCGGAGCTGCCGTGCGTCTGTTCAGCGCTGCAGTGAGAGCCCGCTGCGCGCCGAGCCCCAGCTGGAACAAGGGGTGTCTGCTCGCGGGCTAACCAGTTAATCGCCATATTTTGGTTTTGGTGTCCATAGCACGGCAACACGAGCACTTCACAGGACGTGCTCACAGAGCGATCTGGGCTATCAGCCATCGCTGTTCCCGGGCATCTTCGCCCTGCGCTGATCTTTGCCATTTGCTGACCTGACAGGGCACGGCAGAGAGCGCTGCCTGCGGCTGTGGGGTGATTTATTTCTTTCCCGGCTGCCCAAGTTCCCAGAAGTATTTTAAACTGAGTAATCGGAAGAAAAACAAAGGAGGAAAAATATTTACAAACTAGATGTGAAAACTCCACGTTGCAGTATTGTAATTCAGGGTGGGATTTGCTTTGTCACCCGGCACAGAGCACAGCTGGATCTCCTCGTGTCACACGGTTCATTCCCGAGGCTCTTACCTCTTTTTTCACGGTGTATTTTTCTTCGAGATTTTGGTCTTTCCCTTGTTTTATGGCTGTCATTATTCAAGGCTGTTATTAACTTCTAATGTGCAGGTTTTCAGTTGGCTGAACAGGTGTCAGGCGACCAAATGTGTACTTTGGTTTCTTTCCTATTTCATACAGAAAAAGGCTTTTATTACAGTCTTTCCCAGAATGCACTAGAGAGCAGCACAGGAGTTTTAGTTGTGAGAATACGGTTCAGTATATTCATTTGTGTGTTCATGGTTTGCAGTGACTAAGAAGGACCCGACTCTGGGAGGAACTGCAAACTGTGGGTTTTTTGTTGCACTTGGCGGAAGCCGAGGTTTCACTCCACAAATATTGGCTGAACTTCCCCTCTGCACACAGGGAGTGATGGCTTTGACCATTCCATCTGCCTCCTTCCCAGGTGTGGCATAAAGCAAACGTTGAGTGCAGCTGAGCAAGCTGCTCTTTGGATATCACAGCAGGCATTTCTGGTTTAATCCTGAGAAAAAGAACAATGCCTGAGTGATTGCTGGGGAATGTAAATTTTTAAAGGGAACAGGATTCAGGGGTTTTGTCTGTGTATATATACAGGTAGGGCTTAGAGCTACAGATATATAACACTGTTTTTTACATTGAGATCATCATGAAAAAGAAGCATGAGTTAGATCCTGGCAGGTTGGTGGCTGTGATATACCTGGGTTTGGTGTGGGATGTTTTTTCACTTGCAGGGGGAAAATGGAAAGTGAGTTATCCAGAAAAATAACGATGAAGAAACAAGAGAGTATCTGAGTGCATATTGGGTGTGTAGAAAATATAGTCTAGTCAGAGAGGGGGGAAAAAACTTGGAAGTTTTGGAGACTAATGAAAAACCAACAGGAGAATTCAGGTCTTCTGCAAGTGTAAGAGTTGTGGGCAAGGAAATTCCACTCAACTGTGTTCTGCTGTATAGCTCAGAGAACACAAAGGCATGAAGGACACTAAAGAAATGGTCTTTTTTTTTTTCTTTTTGTCTTATTTCTCGCAGTAAGATGTATCATTTGAGTCTGTTTTCATTATTTCATTCATTTTTCAGCTTCTAAAGTTGGTGGTGCTTAGTGCATCCAGGAAATGCTTGTTTCTTCATTCCCCAGAGAAGCAGTCCACTGTGCCCAGCAGAACCTAAAGGGCTGACTAGGGAACCTCATCCTTGCCTGCTTTATCTGACACTGGTTAGTACTTGGCTGCTGCAAATGCAAGGTGTGACTTCACCTCCCATGAAATGAATGGTGGGTTGGTTTTTCACTCAGATTGAAGTACCTCCTCCTAAAGTAAGTAGTATGTAGGTGTCCCAGAACTGAAGCAAGTTTATTTGAAAGTATAAACACAGAGGAAGCTGGAATTGATTTAGGTTTAATTGCAGCTCAGGAGTCAGATTGTAAATTCCTTGCCTCTCTTTAAGTTTTCACAGTATTTCTGGTTTTGTAAGCCCAGGTGAGATGATGATCATCTCATTGGTGTATTGCATTAAATGGGCCACTGAAGCTTAAAATGTCCTAACATATTTGGATATGTGAGATTCTGTGTTTATAAAAAGAGACAGTGCAAAACTAACTTTTTTTCATCATCATTTTCAGGCTTCTATAAAATGGGAATACTTATTGCAGTTCTTGGAATCTGCTTCAGCTCTTCCCTTGTAAAAGGAGATTCTAAAGCTGTGACAACATCTCTCACTACGAAGTGGTCTTCAACTCCTTTACTCCTTGAAACAAGGTATGTACATTGTGATTTCTTATTGACAAATCAGATTATGCTTATAGGATAAAATAATGTGTTCTGTTTGTTACATGGCACTTTGGATTCTGGTCATCACTAACTCATTGTTAGTAATAACAGTTGAACATGGTCACTGCTGTGTGTAGGGAGATGGGAGGAGATTTTAAAGCAGACAGTAGTAGTTCTTTTTGCATGGTAAATTCTTTCATTGTGCATTAAAACAAACATTAATAACCATAAACAATTACATTGTGTTTTTTTGCTTTATGAAGTTTTACTCAAGGCACTGATTAGAGAGGTTTAGCTTGATCTTGTAAGATTCCATAGCCAAAGGTATTTTACTTCAGGATTGATTGTAGGTTTTGATATGTGCTGCTGCTTGTGTATGTTTAGCTCAGTAAAGCTGGAGTTTAACTGTGTTCATGTGAGCTGTGCATTGATTAATGTCATCTGCTTTGGTAAGAGTTGTGCAAGCACCCTGGGGAGATTTCTTCTGTGGTACTAAAGATTTTTTTTTTCCCCTAAAGATGCTATGAAAAAAGAAAACAAAATGCTGTCTTTTCACTGCCAGTCTGCTTAGCACTTTTGAAGTCCCCATAATTTCATTTTTTTATATTTTAGTTTGGAGATGTCAATGCAAAATAGGACTTTTTTTGTTTAAGAGTGTGTGTGTGTGTGTGCTTCATTTCGTGTCACTTAAGGGTGTTGCCAAATATGGAATGCTGTCTGTGTTACTGTAGACTGCTTCACATGACAATAATTGGGCATCACTGGGTTTCCTTCATATGGGCAGGGCTTGGGGTCAGAGGACCAGTGTGTCCTAGGTGAAATTACTTTTCTGTAACCTTCTTTGTTGAAGCTTAAGACTGAAAGTTCCTTAAGCAGTAAAATGAAAAGCACAGGTGTTAATGCCAGGATTTAAATATCCTCACACCGTGAGATATTTGCTGGGGAAAAGCTCACCCTAAGAGAGTGTGAAACAGTAAGTAAAAAATCAAAATATTATGCCAAAGGCACATGTACATACAATATCCATTGAATACAATATCCATTGTATTCAAGGACTTGGGATAGGTAGGATTGTTCACCTGGGATGAACTGCATCATGATGCAGCACTGCAGTGTGAAATCATTGCTGCTGTTCAGTGTACTTAGCCCAGCACTGCAATTTGTTACCCAGGTGTTAAAGCAGCACTTGCCACCTTGGGGCAGAACACACAGGTCATTGTGGCTGTGAGTGGGCTCCAGACCTTCTGTTACAGCATCAAGCCTGTTACATGTTTAGACATGATACAGTATTTGTTGTTAGAGAATTAATTTTACTGTCTAACATTGTATACCTACCTAATCACGAAGCTGTAACTTCTCCTTCTGCTGATTTACGAAGAAACAAACAAGAAACCCCACTAAAGCTGATAGTTCCAGTAATCTACAGTTTGTTACAGCAAAATAATCAAAAATGAATATTTCTCCTAAAAGAGAGCTAGCAAAGAAATGCATTAGAGAGGAGAGGTCCCAGGATGGGCACTGCTGCCTGTTAGTGATCTTTGAGAGATCAGTAGGTGCCTTACAGGGTGGTTTCATGTACTGTGTGTTTGTCCTGATCTGCAACTCTTATTTGTTTAGGTGTGTTGTGTCTGGTTTTGGTTTTCCTGCACTGCTTTTTCTAGTAACACAGTTTTCTGACATAGGTAAATAAATGCTAGGAACGAGCTTTCTTAAAGCTTTACAATGTATTACATTTGTAACTTGGGAGAAAATTCATAGATCTAGCTAACTTCTCTTCTTACTCAGTGAATTTTTGTCAGAAGAAGGTCAAGAAAAATTCTGGAATTTTGTGGAAGCCAGTGAGAATATTAAGACATCTGAACAGGATGGTAAGTTTTCATAGTCTTTTTCTTGATGCTGACTGAGAGTTGAAAAATAAACAATGTTTTGTCTTCCGTTGTGTTAGTCCTCATTTGACTTTTAAAATGCTGATTTCAGTAGTATTTTTTGCTGCAATATGCTCAAGGCTTTTGGATATCCCTTTGACAAAAGCTGTAGTGATGGATGAAACATTTTGCTTGCCAGTTTCTTTTTCAACACGAAGTATAAAATATTGTAAATACCTTTTCTCTGTGTTACTACTTCTCAGCTGAAATTAAATGGGAGCTCTTAACTGTTTCCCTCCTCCCCAGCCTGTGTTTGCATCCTCAGGAATGTATTTTAAGTTTACTCTCATGAGTCTGTATTGAAGTCCACTCTCATCCACCTATAGAACTGATAGTAATGAAAATTGAGGAGGAGCAGTCACGTGCATATTTAAGATTAATTTCATGGACTGGTTAGCCCATGTCTGTATAAATCATGAGATGGAAGGTCCCTCCTCAATGAGAACATGGTATAGGAGGATAACTGCTGTACTTTGACTTTGCAGGTAGTGATTCTTCTTCTTACCAGGAAATGCTGAAAGTAGCCTGCCAGACTCTGTCACCTTTGCAGCAGAATTTGCTGAAATTTTCCTTGTCTTTACGCTCTTATTCTGCAACCGTTCAAGCTTTTCAACAGGTTAGTACAGGAAATGCTCAAATGATGTGCAGAGCTTTGCCTAAGGCCCAAGAAGGAGTGAGCTGTGAAGGAGATGTTTGAGAGTATAAAACCCCTGACCTGACCTGGCTGCTCCATACACCTGAGCTGCAGAACAGATGTATATATGAATTTCATGGGGTGCCGAATTTTTTGTCTGGAGTAGATTAACAAATTGGGATTTTGACATGTCTGCATATCTTTGTGCCTGCTTCACTAATAATTGTGTGGAGATTTTTATGAGGAAAATCCCTATGGCTCCGTTGGTACTTGTGATGCTGTTCCTGTTGTTCAGTTGTACTTACTTGAAGATAATAATCCATTAATAGATCTCCCTAGTGATTACAACTCATAAATGGAAGTTCATTTTCTTGTGTTTTTTTTTTTTAACTCAGGGTATTATATAGTTCAATGCAAATTGTCTCACATTAGAATGTGCTTTATTTAGGTAGTACTGTAGAACTTTCCTTTTTTATCTGGAGTCATTTTGTTGTTTAATATTCAACAAATACAGAGGTTTGTGATGTGTAATGCAAAAAAACCCTCAACCAGACCCCCTACAATTGCAAGCCTTGCTTTCTGTACCTGGAACTGACATTACAGTTGATAATAACAGAGTGGGAAATAAGTTAAGGCTTAGCTCTCAGTTTTGCTATTTCACCTTGCATTTAAATTGTGTCACAAACATGGAAAAACTACTAGTTTGGAATATAAGAGATCAAATAATACTGATTGCTGCACAGCTACACCTTTATAATTTTCTCTTGTTCTAAGTTAATTTTTTTATATTTTCACTTACTCAACCTACATTATTGCAAATATTTTATACAGATAGCAGCAGATGAACCTCCACCAAAGGGCTGTACCCTGTTTTTTGTTGTGCATGGGGAGAAGACGTGTGAATTTGACTCTCTTGGAGACCTTTTACGGGCAGCCTCAGACAGGTATTTGCTTAATTTCCTATCACTGGATTAGCTTTTAAAATTTAGACTTATTACTGTGAAGACATTGTAATAAGGCAGTAGTTTCTACTTTCTTCAGTGTTGATTTTTCCTGTCCATTGCTTGCAAAAAGTGGTAGTCTCTTATTTTGTATTAATCCAGATGGCAATGATTGTTTTCTTATCCCTTACTCTTGGATATTCTGCTAGGAGGAATGTGCACAGGCAAAACTGGAAACAAATCCTGGAACAGCTTGAAATTGTTGAAGGACAGTAGGAATTCTCAGGAGAGTGTAAAGCCTTCAGTATGCAGAGAGAATAGAAGGAGCTGGGCTGCATATTAAAATGAGAGTTAACGTAACAGATTGTTTCATGAATGGCTGGAAGTGTGCACAGTATTTTTTCCTCAGCATTAACAAAGAAAAGCATTTCCACACAATATGTATTTCAAATTCAGATTTCTCTGTGCAAACAGAACTCGACTGTAACTGCTAGTAACAAAAAGAAGCTATAATACCTCTTTAGAAAATAAAACAAAGTAACAAACCGAAACCAAGCCAAGCCCTTAAATTTCAGTTTGTTTTCACAGTAACCTTGCTAGTTTGGGCTTTTGTAAGCCTAAGGAGTTTTTTGTCAATGTGCAAACATGTGGCATCTATAGCTCACATGCAATTTTTTCGACTCACTGGGAATATTTTAAATATTTAATTGAATTTTAGACAAAATATAAAGACAGGAGTTAAAAATAGTCTTCACTTTCTTGTTTGTATACTAAACCAAGTTCAAATGAATTTGTGTTCCTGGAATATTTGTTCTATCAGCTTTTTTAATTTGTTATACAGAATTTATGAATCATGGGGGGGGAGGGGAGAAAATTAATTGGAAATTTAAGGGAAATGGTTCATTTTTAAAATAAGATTCATATTAGATTCAAAATAGCTCTTAGTTACTTGTTTCATTTTCACCTGTGCAGTTTTAACAAAGCATCATCAGTGTGCAACAGGTGTTGCCAACCTTGATAATATGTGGGAATAGCTTGACATATGTATTCAGTGAGAACAGAAATAGTGATTAAACAGGAAAAAAAAGAAGTCCATCTTGCACTGAGTGAGGAAATGCTGTGAATCACACTGTGGCAATCTTCAATGTTTCCTCTTAGGCCAAAGCCATTTTTGTTCAAGGGGGACCACAAGTACCCAGCGCCAAACCCCGAAAGTCCTGTTGTCATCTTTTATGCTGAGATTGGCTCAGAGGAGTTCTACAGACACCACAGGAGGCTTGTTTCAAAGGCTGAGGCAGGAGAAATCACCTATGTCCTCAGACACTACATTGCTGTAAGTATATCTGTGCATTGTAGCTGAGGTATTTGAATTTGAAAGAGTAACTGGCCCAGGTTTTAAAAAAGAAAACTGGCCCAAGTTTGTTCCCTTTAACTTGACTTCATGTGCTGCTGCATTTGTTTTGGAATATTTATTTGGAATACTCGAAGTTCTATTTTTTTATTGCATATAGCTGACGAGTACAGAATAAATTTAAATCTGATTGTTTAAGTAAGAGCATAATTTGATTTCACACATCCAGAATTAAACTCGATTAATTAGGGACTTTAATGTAAAAAAAAGTTTCTCTACTTATATTTGATCATAGGAAACAGCAGATCTGTCATAGTCAGGCCACTTAGTTATTTGATAGGCAAAGCAAGGATTAACAGTAAGATTTCTGTAGCAGTTTTGTTACAGAACCACTCACCATTCCTCTTGCAATTTACCCTGGTTTCCATCTTCCTCTGCTAAATTGCTCGTGGCCACTGGGTTAGTGCTTAAAACTACATTTCAAAAGCTCTGAGAAACTGGTTATTTGACTTGTTTCCTGAGTATTACTAAATGCTACCCAAACCTACAGTGTAGCAGCCAGGGCTTGAATGCAAAAAAAAAAAAAAAAGCATTGGCTGGTTCCCTTTTTGCATTACTTGCACTTTTAATCAAATAAAGTAATACATTGGATACACCACATTCCTTTTATAAAAGGAATTTGTTTATCGGTATATTCAAAATTAAGTGTATTACACATGAGATCTTGGTACTGTTGTGTGAGTCCTGTATACTTCAAAATGATTTAACAAGTGATCATATTTTTCTCATTAGTCAGACCTAATTATGTATCTCTTCTTACTCATAGTTTTATTTCTTGTAATTGTCCATGATAACTCTTCAGTGAATGTTCATTTTTGAACCTCACAGCTGAAGTTCCTTTCCCCCTTCTATCTGATTTGGTGACAGGAATGTATCCAGCTCTACTTGGCTCACACACTGTATCCTGAAAACATTGTTTTGTGTTCCTCTTTGTGGTTTTTGATGGTTTTTGGTTCACAGGAATAATTCATGCTTGCTGAACTTCAAAAACTGTTTGAAATACAATAGGAAATATAATTATTAGAGTATGTTACTGTAGAATCACAGAATCCCTGTGTTTGTTTCTCGTTACCAATTATGTCTGAAATGTGTACCAGCTTGAGATTTCTTAGCTTTGGGAAGTGGCAGCTTTTAATCTGTACATCAAAACAAAGAGTGGTAATATACTGGTTTTTAATTGCTTTTCCTTCCAGAATCCCAGCAAAGAAAAAGTCTACCTCTCTGGCTATGGTGTAGAACTGGCTATTAAAAGTACAGAATATAAGGCCAAGGATGATACACAGGTGAAAGGTGAATTACTGTTTCAAGTACTTTAATGTGAACATTTTAATTTTGCAAAGATCATTTTATATTTATTTTGCTCTGAATGACTGTTTGTTTGAATTGAATTCTTTCCTTAGCTCCAAAATTACTTTTGGGAGCATGTTCCCTATTAAGCATGTCTTTGCCTTGGCACTTGCCTTCTGTCTTTGTGAAATGCTGGGCACAATGGAGTCATGGATCTGGGCTAGATCTTAGTAATAGCACTATTAATGCAACTGATATTTTACCAGAGAGCCAGCCATTCTCTGCTGGTGTAAAACAATTTCTCTACCTTAATTTGTCTTAACTTACCCATCCTTAGATCAGAATGTCTTTCCTGTTCTTGGTGGTTTTGGGGAAGACAAAGCTGAGAATTTTGCATGTTATTTTACTTTTGTTGCTTTTAGAGCACTGATCTGTGTTTTGCAAACTCTCATGCACCTCCCAAAAACTACTTTGATAGGGTAATATGTGTATATACTTTTTATTTACACGTGCACATAGATGTATAAACCCCCAGATTCTCCTGCTTTTGTGTTTCTGAATAACTTGGTGCTAGTGGTGTTCTCTGTGTGTTTGTAGGCACAGATGTGAATGCCACAGTCATAGATGAAAATGACCCTATTGATGAAGTGCAAGGATTTCTGTTTGGAAAACTAAGGTAAAACTCAGTTACACTTGTTGCAGAGGTGCTGATCTTTTGCTTTGTTATTATTTTTTGCATGTCTGAGTTACCCATGTGTGTTTAGCAGCATCTTTCCATATGGTAGTTTCTTTGAATTAGCTGTAGACTTGCTTACAGGAAACCACAGGAGTTGTTTGACCCTTGTACCCTTTTAGGCAGCTGTATCCTGACTTGACAGAAGAGTTGAAGGAGCTCAGAAAACACCTCGTGGAAAGTACCAATGAAATGGCACCTTTGAAAGTGTGGCAGCTACAAGGTAATCTGGATGAAGTCTTTCAGTATTGATCTACAAAAACTCAGTGTAAATATATCTTCTTGTGTTCTGCACAATCGAGGTTGCTGGTGGTACAACTGACAGAGTTTGACTGTAAATTCTTGCACTGGAAAATAATGGATATTTTTAAAGTGCCTTTTTTTGTAGAGTCCTGTTGAAATAGCTTTTAGAAAGATTGTTTCACAGGACTTGTGACACAAGAATTGCTTTCTGTATTGTGAAGTGCAGTGAACCACTTGCTCTGAGACTGGCTGCTTTTATGGTCCACTAAATGCAGGAAAGAAAAGGAATTAAAATTTCTTTCCATGATCACATTCTTGGTGTACAAAGCTGAGATTTCTCAAGACCAGGGGAAAACTGTCTTTCAAAATCACCTGCATGCACCTCTGGGCTCTTTCCCCAGAAAACATCTGTAGAGGTCTGTGAACAGGCTTTTCATCCTCTCAAAAAGAGTAATGTGAAAGGCTGAACATAAGTGGTAGCCAAAGGGAACGTGCCTGTATCAAATGGAAGGGCAGATTCTCCCACCTCAGCAAAGAAAAAAGAGTGCTGGTCTGGACTCATTGAAGCAACCTGTAGGCAGCATGCACTGGTTCATGGAAGGGTTACTTATTTCAAGGCAACAGATAGAGGTTGAATACAAAAAAGATGATTTTAAATAAAGGTATCTACAGATGCAGATAGAAAATCAATTTTCTTAGATAGCATGCAAAAAAGTTGAAAGCTAAAGTTGTGATGCCTCTGCATTGCCTTGTTTTCAGTTTTGAGTTCTTGACTTCTACTTTTTTTTACTTCTAAGATTTGAGTTTTCAGACTGCTGCTCGCATTTTGACTGCTCCCCCCGTGGATGCTCTGATGGTCATGAAAGATCTCAGTCAGAACTTTCCTACAAAGGCCAGGTAACTTTTAATTATCAGTTCTAGGAAGTTTTCTCACTCTTTTTTCTGAGCAGAACCTGAGACAGGCAGCATTGGTTGGGTTAATGTCTGAGTTTCATTTAGCTGGAGGCAAACACTGGGGAATGTTTATGCAGTTCTTCAGCCTACAGTTACAAAGAGGATCTTAAAGTGTTTATTTTGCATGGCAGCTGATGTGGACTGGTGGAAAATTTGTCAGAATTGCCTGAGCTCTTTTGCTGTGAAATGTTTCTGAACCTATTGCATCAAGTCCTCAAGAATTTATTTTTTTGTTTGGTGGCCTCAATGTTTATCCATTCACAGGATCCTGCTTTTCTGGGCTCCTCTTTGCCAAACAGTCTCATGTCAGAGATGTGCAGATCTGCTGGTATTTGCACTTTGTCAGTGACTGTCTTTAGCATATTCAAATCAATATCCAAAAATTCAGTCATAATCTGGTCTGCCCAACCAGTCTAGAAATATCTCTTGATAAATTCCATGACCTGGATTGTGAAGTTCATATTATAGGAGCTGCTCATTTTTGCATGGGTGGAGATACACCCCACATGAGAATAAGAAGAAACTGGTCTTATTTCCCACTAACTAATGTTAAGATGCTATTTAGATCTTCTTAAGGCAGGCATTGCACTCTTACTGTGTTTTTACTCTGATCTGTGGGCTGTACTTGCCCATTCTGTGATGATGCAATCACTAGATCCAAAGTAAGGAAAGGAATTGGAACCTGCCATGTGGAGTGAAATCCCCCTATTTTGTGTTGCCATTCTCCACCTTTACCTTTCTGGCAGCTGCTCACTTCTATTGTGGTTAATGTGAAATTAGACATTGAGAGGTGGCATGTGGTTAACATTTTTGTGCTGCTGAATTGTATGCTGTGAGGAAAATGCTGCATCCTACTGTTCAATAGTATCACAAAGTGCCAGTGCTTCTGATTGCAGCTCTTTATGTTAGAGGGTTAATTATATTAATAAGTAAAGTACAAAAAGTAGGATAAGTAGGTACACAGAATGATGATTCACAGCATGATGTTTTTATTTTTTTATTTTTGCAGAGCCATAACAAAAACAGTTGTTTCTTCAGAACTCAGAGCAGAAATTGAAGAGAACCAAAAGGTAATGCTTCCAGAAAGTAGCATAGTGACTTTGCACTTCTGTTTAATAGAAATTCAAGCTTTGAAAATAATGATTCTGTTTAAAAGTTTATGTGTTGTTCAAGATAATGACCAGTATTTTCACACACAACTTTGTAGTGTGCATTTCAGAAGAGAAGTGGTGGTTTTTCAAACATGGATTAGGAACATAATTTACTTTGTTTGCTCAAATATGAAAATACTACACTTGTTAGGAAGCTATTGCTTGAAAAACAGATATATTAAGCATTTTCTTACAGTTTTAAGAATGCAGAAGAAATTTAGTTCTCATTACCCAATTTGAGATGATGCTTAGGTACCTGTATTCATCAGTGTTTGCCAGGAAGAGTCACAGAATAAATTCAAACCTGCCATGGTTTAGAAGGATTAATGCTATGTGGAGGAAATGGTTTCAGTGTTGGTGCTTTGAGAGTGAAACTACTGAAGGGATAAAATTCACCAGCTAATTCTACATGTGCTTTGAAACAGAATCATAAAAACCCCCAGGTCATAAGGGGCCTTTGGAGGACACTGAGTAGGCTCTGGTGTTTGCAGCAGTGTTTTGACAGCTAAGTTGCATACTTGGCATTAGCAAAGCACTGAAAAAACCAAGAGCCACTTGGGGATTTTGTACAGAATTTTGTACAGAATTTTGTGCACCAGGTAATGCAGTCTGGATAGAGTGCAAAATAAAACTCCAAGATAACAGTGCAAAAAAGCCAAACAGCAGCTTTTGCTATATGAACTGCACTGCTCTATCCACACAGTCCAGTCTCACTGAAAGGTTTTATTAGGAAAAAGAGAAGGTATGTTAAGTACACACATATTGTTTGAAAATCTAACCAAAGATGGCAAGCCTAGTAGTCAATGCAAAGCTACACAACATCTACTTACAAGTCCCCTGAGATTTGTGTTCTGAGAGAGAAATGCCTTGTTGATCAGTAGTGATAGAATCAGAAAAGGAGGGATAGGGTTTGACACTGTTGTCCTGTGTGATTCTGGAAGGGACAAAGTATAGGATGTAAGTGCAAGGTAAAGCTACCTGGTGGCTTTTTTGTTATGTGTTAGATCAGACTCCTTCACAGGTAAACCCATGATTCTGTGAATTCTTTTTTTCCCAGAGAATACCTAGGCTACTAGATCCAGATCTGGCTACATGTAACCCTGCCCTTTAGTGCTGTTCTCTGCACAACTCACTTTGTGTGCATATTATTTGATAGTTTAAGTTCACTGCTAGTAGTGTGTTAGAGTTTACTATGTAATTACCCACAGAAAGATACAATTTAACACTCAGCTTTTCTCTAGAAGCCTTATTTATTTAATAAAATACGTAATTTTTTTCTGATTAGAAGCTGCTTTCCTGCTCTTGGTACATCACATGGTACTTTTGCTATTCCTTGGTTTGCTTTGGTCACTATGTATTTCCTTCTGTTCATCTTAACATTTCTTCTTAATAGAGATGTGTAACTGGTACTGTAAGATGAGAGGTATTGGAAGAAAGTTTTTCAGTTTGTAAACATAATTTTTCATGCTAGAGTTGGGAAGTTTGCTTCATCTCTCCTGATTCAATATTGTTCTCTGTGATGGTGCCTCAACTCAGGGGCAAGTACCCATTAAAATGGGGTAGTGCTTAGAGGTACTTGGAAGAAATACCAAAATACTAGAAAGATTTTTTTCCATGTGTGTGCTGCCTGGCTTTGAGACAGCTCATCTGCTTTCCACTGATGACATGTCCACCAGGTCAGGACTTAACTGGTACCTTAAACACAGTAGTTGGTTCCAATAGTGAGTGCCATGCAAAATCCAGCAGTTTAAGTATTTTCTGCCCAAAATTGCATGGTAAGGAGCTAAGACAGGGAACTGGGTGCTATTTGACCATCTGCTTTGTGGGTTGTCAGCTAAAATAATGAATTTAATTATTTATCTCAAGCATTTAAATTATTTTATCTGAGTATGATTAAAAAGTCTTCTCCGGGACTTTCCAATCCACCACTGAATTGTGTAGGAAGAAACAAAGAGAATTTCAATTTATGTCTCTGCACTAAATGACTTCAGGTGTGTCTTCCTCTGGTAGTGGATGTGTGCAAAAAGTCAGCAAAGACTGCAGCTGAGAAGTAATGTAATGCAATTTGTAATGCAGTAAGGGAGATAAAATCTACAGTTTGACACATCAAACTCTCTAATAATATTTCCTGTGCAGTGCACTCTTGTAATGGCCTCCTACTTCCTTTCAGTATTTCAAAGGAACATTGGGTTTGCAGCCAGGAGATTCTGCCCTGTTCATCAATGGACTACTTATTGATTTAGACACTCAGGACATATTTAGGTAGGAATGTTTTATTTTTCATAATAATTGTTTCCTGTTTGGAAGCTTTCATCCTGCTTGTGCGTGAATTATGAAGTTATTTGGCCAATTTTGAACCTTCTTCACAAAGTCTATATCTAGATTAGGTTTAATTGATAAGTACTGTAAAAAGGAAAGGTTCCTTCTCTTATTCAAGTGCATTTCTAACAAAAAAACTAATGTGAAAATTAGAATACCCTTGAAGATTGAAATGGGAAGTCACCTTTGTACTGTTCTTTTGATCTGTACTATGACTAGCAAGATTTTGGTCTCCAAGGCTGTCAGCATACAGGTTTTATTCTGAAGATCACAGACCAAGTCTCAAAGTATAAATCACTGTAAATTTTTCATCTGAAAACCACCCCATGTCTTTGTCAAGATGTGTTTCAATAATGTGAAATTGAAATTATGTATGTATATCATGCATTAGTTATTCTGATTTAATGTTGCTTACCCTAGACATTGAATAAGTTCAGGTTATCTCAGTTTTCTTAGGACAGTTAGAAACAGGTGATGAATGAGAACCCAGACATGGCAGACTTTTTTATACCTTTCGTGTTAACCCTTAGGATAAAAGCAAATTATTTGCTGTGTCTTTAAACTTAAACCACCGTTTTCCTTTTCCTTCCAGCTTGATTGACGTGCTCCGCAATGAAGCCCGTGTTATGGAAGGGCTGCACAGCTTGGGAATTGAGGGGCTTTCCCTGCACAACGTTCTGAAGTTGAACATCCAGCCCTCAGACTCTGACTATGCTGTGGACATCAGGAGCCCTGCGATTTCGGTGCGTGCGGCTTTAGACAGAAGTACTTGGTTTGCTGCCTCCTGTCAAGGGACTTTTGTCCTTGTGTCACAATCAGCTCTGAAACTGCAGTGAAGACAGAGGGGAAAATAAGGTTATAAATATAATTAGCTCTTTTTAAAAAGCTTAATTTCTTATTGATGCAGCTCTCAGTATAGCATATGATTTGCAAATATTTTAGTCTCAGCCCCGAGCGGGAGGAGTGTCAGTCATTTAAATGCCTTTACTTTTTCTTAGTGGATCAACAATCTTGAAGTTGACAGTCGGTATAATTCCTGGCCTTCCAGTGTGCAGGAACTGCTGCGTCCCACCTTTCCAGGAGTGATCAGACAAATCAGAAAAAACTTCCATAATTTTGTAAGTGGTAAACTGAGTAGAAAAGAAATGTGCCTTTTGTTTTGTCAAGAGCTGGGACATCAGCTTTTGAAATTTGCCTTGCATGTGTGCTGGATTCCCTGTCACTCAAATAGCTTGAGATAGGATGCTTTTCTAAAAGGTTTTATTCTACTTGTACTGGTAAGTTATGACTGAGATTCAGAGATTACTGAGCATCTCTGGCATCTACTATGTGCCAAAAAATGCTTCATCAGTGGAGGAGACTATCATCTGTTGAGTGTGAATTTGGTATGTTTTGTGATAACACCTAAAGTTTGTTAATGAAATCCCTCACATTTGTTAAATACCATCTTCTTAGCAGAATTCAGATGAACTTGAGTTGTTTCAGTTGGTTCAGTGCAGTCATGTGCCAAGACTTCAAAAGATGATCAACAGCCCTCAGCTTATTCCTGGGTGTCTTTTTAGTCTCTAGGTAAATTACCTAAAGTAAGATATAATAAGGAGTTTATAAATTCTGCAGTGTAATTCTTGGCATGGGGCAGAGTGGTCCTACAGAAAAAAGAACTCTGGTTAGGGGCAAACAGGGACTGGAACCACCTCAAGCTGTGGGCCTCATCTCCCTGGCAGTGTATAAAGTTGTACTGAGTTCTGCCCTGAGACTTGAATAAAGAAATCTCTGGTCAAAACCTCCTTCTTCACTTCTTAAGGGAAACTTTTCACTTACTATTTGTGTGCAGGTGCTGATAGTAGATCCTACTCAAGAGACCACAGCAGAATTACTGAACGTGGCAGAGATGTTCTTCAGTAACCACATCCCACTGAGGTAATTGCTGTGTTTTAATGGTTGGGGGGTTTTTACATCGGTTTTATTTTTGTGACTTTTGCAATTGTAAAATTCTCATTGCTAGGACACTGCAGAAATGTTACATACCTTGTATTGGAGGTATGTGTATATTTTTTAAATTTAACTTCTGCTATTAGCAAAACAGAGTTGAGTTTCTTTTACAGTCCAAAAGAAATTTAAATTAAGTACTTTTGGATGAGAGAGAAAGGAAAAGCAAGATTCTGATGGAATGTTACAGTTTATATGTCCTAAGTTTGGTTCCTGGCTCCTCTGATCAACTTCTTACCAGATAAAGCCTTTGTCTAACATGATGGTCATAGCTGACAGTTGTATGATTGTTTATTAGTGTAATAAATTGATGATATGGGGATCTGTTTGATTGCAGGATAGGACTAGTCTTTGTGGTTAATGACTCAGAGGATGTTGATGGACTTCAAGATCCTGGAGTTGCCCTCCTTAGGACATACAATTATGTGGCACAAGAAATGGACAACAATTATGCTTTCCAGACTGTTATGTCTGTAAGTATTAATTTAAAAGGGAAATTAATGTTTTAATATTTTCCATGTATGTAAGATTATCTTAATGGGCTAATATGTAAATAATGGAAGGAATTGTTCTTTGACTTGGTTAGTATTCTGCAAATACTACTACCACACAATACATGTGTCTTTGTAAAGTGCTTCTGACCTAACTTTATCAAGTAAGACTAAGTTTAAATATGACACTTAACACTTTTGCATGTTTTTCTTATCCTGTCCCTTTGGTCATTCTGTCAGGGAGTTCTGAACTGCTGCATCCCTTCAATATTATAATTTGGTTAGAATGGTTACAGCTGTGTACTTTTGTCACATTAAAGGATAATAAAAGTGCTGGTAAATGCATTTCACCTGTGGTTTGACATTTGTACAAATTGGCAAGCTGGGGCATTAAATTGCTGGTGACCTAAAGACAGTGACTTTTTTTTTTTTTTTTTTTTGGGGGGGGGTATATATTTGTAACTTAAAGTAAAATCTTGTGCCTTGAAGAGGGAAACAGTTATCTACTTTACATGTGAGGTCTGTTGTATTGTTTATAAGCATATCCCAAGGTCTGAAGGGAGAGGTGGCTCCTTTGATATGCTTTACTTGAGGCTTTTTTCCACAAAGCACTACTTCCCCCCCCAAATACCTTTTCTGATTAAAGGTGCAAGTTATTATGTAAATAAATATTTATTTACCTTCTTCCATTCTCACTGGAATGACTATGAGGTATAGCAAGATAATTAGAATGGCTATGAGTGCTTAGGAGCTGTTATTGCAGTTATTAAATATGGATATAGGTTTTGCAATCTGGCTTATTACAACTACTGTAATACAGGTGACAGCATACCTTGATAAGGACTGAGGCTTTAAGGTTGCAGCTGTAAACTTGCATTCCCCTTTCAGATATATAACAAAGTAAAAACAGGAGATCAGCTGAAAGTGGAGCATGTGGTTAGTGTTCTTGAGAAACAGTATCCTTATGTCGAAGTCAACAGCATTCTGGGAATTGATTCTGCCTATGATCAAAATAGAAAGGTAAGAATTCATGAAATAGAGCTTTTTTTCCACCTTTTTTGCTTAAATACCGTTTTAAAAATCTAGTTATGTACAATTTCTTGATCCTGTTCTCTTACCAAGCAGAGAACTATTTTGTTATCACACTGAGTGACTTCTATGCTCAGCACAAGCTTTGTATAATATACATCATACATACCATGTAATACATATTTTTTAAAACCTGTATGTATAGTACCAAGGTAACTTCCATGTAACTCCTAAGTCATACTTTCATTCTGGAATGCAGACTTCAGTAGAGTTTAAAATTGCTAGAAAAAATCAAGGTAGTGGAATGGCTCATGAGAAAACCAAGAGGCTTAATGCTGGGAGGGATTGGTGTGGGGTTTCTGTATCAGTGTTTGAACACTGTGTGAACTAAAGCCATGATGATGAATTCAAAATGCCTCAACATTCAATCAAGGCATTCAATAATCTTCTGCAAATAATTCTCGAAGTTGTTTTTAGGGCTGATGCTTTTCTGTGTGGAGAGGATTGGGAGAACAAATCACTATTGGACCACTTATATGTGAGATGAAGCAGATTTATTTGAGGTTCTGTAGGGGAATGTTTCTGGTTTTGTTGTATATTCTAAAACAAATAACGAAAATACTGTAGCTACATAACACACATGATGCTGCCTACATCTGTACATGTAAGGAATGCAGTCAGGGTTATAGATGAAGGCTCATATGCACACATGCTTTCCATATTCCATGGATATGGATACTATTTAGGATAGTGAAGAGAAAACCCTTTTGTGGAAATGAAAATCCATAGAAGTAAGACATTTTTGTATGACAGGAGAGGCCTCAACCAGAACCTCTAATCAGCAGAACCTGATTGATTTCTGTCCCTAACAGAGTGTCAGTGACAGTGCCTTTTGCAATAGTTACATGATATGGTGAAATTTGTCTTGACATAATAACCCTCTGCTCCACAAGTAAATATTTTCTCACAGGTTTGAGAAACACATTCTTAAAAAAAATAAGAAAATTCTCTACCCTATCTTGTGTTACAGCTGTCACTGCTTGCATTGCATTTGCTTCCACAGGCAAAGTCAGATTTCCTGTTGTGCATTTTCTGCTATTACCAGAAAGTGCTCATTGGAATTTATTCACAATATGACCTTGGGGAGTATTTTGCATTTATTTCTGTGTTATGAAGTAACTTTTTTTGCTTTGAAAGTCAAGGACGCCTCGTGCATGTAAAATACAGAGTCTTATGCACTGTGTAAAATTAATGTTCTCTATGTCATACAGAAGCTGTGAGGATCTCTTGGTGTGTGTAGAACAGACTTGTGGATCTTGGGTGCCTCTTTAGGAACCATGGTGGCAGTGGGCTGACATGGTAAAGCTGCTTCTTTTCCTGTCTTTAGGCAGCAAGAGGTTACTATGAGCAAACAGGGGTAGGCCCTCTCCCTGTTGTGCTGTTCAATGGGATGCCTTTTCAAAAAGATCAGCTGGATCCTGATGACCTGGAAACCATGACAATGCACAAAATCCTGGAAACCACAAGCATCTTCCAGCGAGCTGTGTACCTGGTAGGTGCTGAGTTCAGCTGTGGCTTTAGAGAGAAATTGGATTTGGAAAAACTGATTCACAAGTCCCTGAATACATAATATACTAGAAAACTTAACTTGCATCATTGCTTTTTGCTTTTGCTTTTTTTTTTTTTAAGCTATCTAAGGCAATTATATATGTCAAGTAATGAATCCTGCTTCTTTCATCTTTCCTTCAGGGTGAACTATCTAATGACCAAGATGTGGTCGAGTATATCATGAACCAGCCTAATGTTGTTCCAAGAATTAACTCAAGAATCCTAACATCTGACAGAGAGTACCTAGATCTGACAGGAATGAGTAAGAGATGCTTTTAATTGCATTAAACCTGAAGTATCTGAGTCAAAGGCTTTTGCTGTCTCAATGGAAAGCTCTAGTGGCAAATCGCTGACACCACCCCAAGCGATGCTCCAGCTGTGGTTCAGGGGAGATGTTATGTACAACAGCAACATTAATGTTTACATCTTTTCAAAATAGGAATTTGTTTGGATTTTATACAAACCTTTGGGGGAATATGACTCATAAACTTGAGAAATTAGTAGTGCTGGGAAAAACAAAGAACAGTTGTATAATGCATATTTTATATGACTGCATAATGCACAATGTTTTATGATGCATACTGTTTTATACAGCAGCTTGTTTCTTAGTTCTGACCTTCTTTCGAGCAAGGGTTAACAGTCATTTCTGGAATTACTTCAGATTTAGCAGAACTTTCAATGGTTAGATGTTTGAACACCCAGTGCAGTGACATTTTAATGACAGTACAACTGCCTTTTTTGAGTTGCTTGAAAAAATAGTAACACAGGGGATTTTTAAGTATGTATTATTTACATATATTAGCATCAACTAAGTGAGACTTGGACAATTCTTTTGACTGACTTCTGCCTATCCAATATGCAATGCAGTTGTTAAAGTAACTTGTGAGACAACAAAGTACATTTCTCAGCCTGTGTATTAACAGACATAAAAAGCAGTATTACAAAGAGTGAAATGGGATGTGTTCTTAATGTTCTGGTAATAGTAGTGATTTTTCTTTCATTTTAAGTGGACTAGTTGCTTTGGCATCTTATACTTGTTCTCTTTTTCAGATAACTTTTTTGTGGATGACTTTGCTCGATTTACCATGTTGGAGTCTAAAGATAAGACAGCTGCTGTTGCAAACAGCATGACCTACTTAACAAAGAAAGGTAACATCTGCAGTGGGTTATGAACCCAAATCTTATCTTATGTGTGTTTCTAAGCATGTGTACAGCTCTCAACACACACTTGGAGCCTTGGTGAGGCCTGTGGGTAGTGGTGCAGTCTAAACGTTAAAAAGAAAGATTTTATTTTTTAATAAGACATGACACCTGCATGGAACAAGAACATTCCCCTCTTTAAACCCAGCCCAACTTTTTACTGAATAATGAAGTCCCACCCAACCTGCTCTCACTGTACTGTGACCTGCAGGAATGCAGCAGTGTGAGCTCTGATCCCGCAGTGACAATGACTAGAAAAATATAAAAAGGGTTCTAGCTCTCTGTCTCATCATTCAAAATTCCTAAAAGTTACATGGATTCAGAAGGTAACTGTTACTGCCCATTATATAAGACAGTACCTAATGTGTTCAGTGCTGTTTTTATTGCCCCAGTGTATGAACTGCTTTTTCAATGACAGTATTGTCACAGTTACACATAAACTCAGCTGTACCTTTCAGTGTAGGAAATGCACGCACAGATATGATACAGAGCCTAATCAGGCTTCCTCAGACATCATCAGGCCTTTCCTATATCCATTTCAG
Source organism: Corapipo altera (assembly GCF_003945725.1). NCBI lineage: Eukaryota > Metazoa > Chordata > Aves > Passeriformes > Pipridae > Corapipo > Corapipo altera. The sequence goes on from NW_020884942.1 coordinate 1,412,151, forward strand.
TTAGGTATCAGAAATAAGCTGCTGTCATTTGACTCATCTCCTCTTGTTCCTCTCAGGTTTCCCCTGTACTGTCTCCAGCCACTGTCGCCTGTGTGCACTACCTGAAATGTTCCCATTGTTCTTTCTGTCTCATGTTTGCCCTTGGTTCATGTTCAGTCACTTGGATCTGAACAAGTTTCTTGTTTTGCCTTTGTAGAGCATTAATTAAACCTACACCTCTGCATGCTCATTTGAAAGTGCATTAATTTGCAATTTCGTGGCTTGACATTTTTGGGTCACTGCCTTTTCTGTCACTTAAGATATTTAATAGCTACTACCTGATTACAGTAATGCTGTAGCACATTTATTTTCTAAAATAATAGGGAAGTTATAAGTGTTGCTGGCTCAGCACCAGCTCTGATAAAGCACTGCCATGCTGATTTTTAAAGAGGGAAGATAAAGGGTCACATCCAAGTCACGATGGTATGACAGTGTTTCAAAATGGTCTTCAGGATGATGCCCTCACTCAACCATATGAAATTGGTAATATGTAGTATAACTAACACTGTAGCATGAAAATATAACATCCATCTATCTGAGGGGAAGAAAAAGTCAAAGCTTTATTATAATAAAATGAGCACAAACTTGTTGCTTGTTGGATTTGAACTGCAGTGATTCAGCTATGCCCAGTGCAGTACTGCAGCTTCTTGATACACATAGGGATTATTATAAAATTATTAATGTCTCTCTCCTTTCCCTCTTTCCTTTCTGCTTTTTGACCAGGAATGTCTTCCAAGGAGATCTATGGTAACTCATGCTTTGGCATTTCATATGTTGTTCTGGGAATTTTTGCTTCCTTTTTAACTCTGGCTTTAGAACCATCAGGGAATGAAGCAAGCTGCTGTTGAAATGCATGTTTGCTCCAGCACTTTTGTCTCTATACAAAACTGATTTTTAAACTAACATCTTCAGTGCAAAGATGTGGTAGGTCTGTACCCTAGTTGGAATCTGCAAGTTATTTATAGGTTTCTTTATAATTTATAATTAAAAAGGCAGCAAACAAACAAAACCACTAAAAGAATCCAGCTTAGGAAGAGTGATGCATGCTGACTCATGTGGGTTTTTCAAATGACCTAATGAAAACTAATATGTCAGTACTATTATTCTTGTCTTACCAGGCTTCATAGCTTAGCTTCATCCATAACTTTTCTATGGAATTTTACTCTTTTTGAATTCTTTGCATGTGCATCATAGTTTACCTCCAAATGATGAAAAACAGAAGCTTTCCTTCCCTCCACCCTCCAATTTCTCCTACCATTTTTTTTTTTTTTGTAACTGCAGATGATTCCTTTGTTAGACCAGTTACTTTTTGGATTGTTGGTGATTTTGACAAACCTTCAGGGAGGCAATTGTTGTATGATGCCATTAAACATCAGGTAGGTAATGTTTTCATTGGAATGGGTTGCAAGTGCTAACAAAGCACTTGGTAGAATCTTGAAAAACACAAGTTGTGCTTCTTGTGTATGACCTGGGGAGACTGGTTTTCTCTGTGGGGTCTCCAATTTTCAGCCTCATCTTTTTTGTAGGGGCTGAAACATTGCTGATCTTCTGTTAGGACAGAATTCCCTCTTGGCACTATGCTAATACAATAAAGATGTTCTTTTAAGCCCATAGTGTTCAACTGAATTGTCTGTGTTTTGGTTTGGAAATGAGCATTGCTCTCTGCTCTGTCTCATTTCTTTTGGGAAGATAACTGAATCATAAAAGCACACAACTAACTGCTAAATCACTGGTTTGCCAGACTCTGAGTGGTGGTCCTAGATCTCCTATGTAGCACAGGATTATCTAGAAGATTCCTGTCACACTGGTGCCTATACATAAACTAAATACTTGATGTTAAATTAGTTCATAGTTTTAACCTTGTGCTGTTACTTACCCAATTTAGAAGCTGATTTTCTGGTTAAGAAATGCAAGGCTTTTGCTATAGTGTTATTACAATAGCTGCATTCTTCTCATTTAAACCCCACCTGCAATCTAAAACCTTCCCAATGGTTGTTTTGGTTAACACAGAAATCCAGCAATAATGTTCGAATTAGCATGATTAATAATCCTAGTGAAGATCCCAACAGCCAGAATACAGTTGTTGCTAAGGCCATATGGGCAGCTCTGCAGACACAAACATCAAATAATGCCAAGAACTTCATCACCAAGATGGCAAAAGAAGAAACTGTGAAGGCACTGGAGGCAGGAGCTGACATCTTGGAATTTGCTGTTGGGGTAAGGATGTCTGTTGGCATTTGCAAGGATAAGGTGTTTTGCTTGCTCCTACAATGAGTTTTTTAGTGTAGTATATTCATATGCAGAAGGTGCAGTAACAATGGAGAGTAACACTGTTGGGTTTGCTGCCTTGGTTTTTTTAATCTCTGATAACTAAACTTACCTAAATATAACAGTCCATCGAAACATAAAGTAAATCCTCACACACATCAAAGCTATGTAACTTTGAAAAGTCAGAAGAAATGTGGCTTCAGGGATCTCTTAAAGTGAGTCAGTTTTTTCTTGAGTGGTTAAGAGAGGGATTTTTTTTTAAAAAAGCTGAGGAAAAAATTACATTTCTCAAAGTATGTTTAAAAACTTTAGACAAGAATCACTTAAGAAGAATGGAAGTGGTCTAAGCAGCTGTGACCCTTCACAGCAGAAGTTGGGATAATGTTTGAAGGTGACAGGCAAAAACTAGGCTTAAGACTACAAAGAAAAGGGGGGCAGGAATCAATTTTTAGCAGGATATGAAGATATTCTTGAGTATAAACAAAAAGGTGCATTTTAAAAAGTGTGCTGAAGTCAGCATTTCCTCCTATTTCAATGTCAATTATTCTTATCTTTCAGGGTATGGATACCAATATTTTCAAAGAAGCCTTTGAATCTCCCAAGGTGGATTTTATTCTGTCCCATGCAATGTATTGCAGAGATGTTCTAAAGCTGAAGAAGGGGCAGAGGGCTGTGATCAGCAATGGACGGGTGAGATCAATCAGCAGACAGTAAAAGAGAGATTGAACATCTGGGAAAGAAGCTGATCCTGAGCAGCAGAGTCTAGGGAGCAGACACAGGAGTCTCAGCCTTTTTCAAGTCTCAGCAGCCTTTAGGATTTATTCAGACCTGTGTGACTTTTTCTTTGTGCTGTGTGCAGTTAGTTGTTGGTGTTTGGTACAAATTCAGATCTCTCAATAAAAGAGTTCCTTTCATGCTATCAGTGAATTGAGTCCAGGGGTGGAAAAGGCTGGTAAATTTGAAAGATTGTGCTGCTTCAGTTCACTGGACAAAATGCTGCTGTATCTGGCCCTGACCACGGTGCCTTGGTCTCTGCCACCAGCTCTTTTTATGATAATTTATCTTAGATGAAGTAAATGATGTTACAATAGTATTTCACTGCAAATGATGAAACCCAACTATGTACAGCATTGTGTTTTCTTTTGTCATCTGCTTCCTAGTTAGGAAAAATCCCATGCTGGTCCTAGTGGTTACTGTATACTTCAATGGGTTAAAGGTCTCAGGTGGTGAGTTTGGTATTCTATTTCTCTCACTAGCAAAACAGCAAGAGTTTTCTAGGTAGCTTTCAGGCTTCTGAAGACTAGAGGAGGGAGATTTGCTGGAGTCTTGCTAGACTACTGGAATTGGCCCCTTCCAGATGTGTTATTGCATGTATAATTTATTATGCATTTTATGCCTTAGTTTGGGACTCCTGGCTCTAAATAGCTAGATTTACCTGTTAAACTGCTGCCATTGACATTAATACTAGCCTGAACAATTGGTTCCCACTGAGATTAGGCTGGAGTATTTATTTAAATTCATCTTTGAATTTTGTTTCAATGTAGCCTTTACCTAATAATGGTGATTCTACTTTTTTTTTTTTTTGTAGATTATTGGCCCATTAGAGGATGGTGAGATGTTCAATCAGGACGATTTTCATCTCCTTGAAAATATCATACTGAAGACATCGGGCCAGAAAATCAAATCTCAGATTCAGCAACTGGGATTTGAAGAAGATCTGTAAGTAAACATGAGGAGGCTTATAAAAAGGTGCTGGGACTGATAACATGACTGTGCAGCCTGGAGAAAGCTTTGTCGAGTACACTCTGGGTGGGTGCTACACTGATGTTCCTGTGTCAAGGCTCAGCTCTTCAGAGGGCAAGGGAGAAGGGAAAAAAGTGTAAATTATTTGGTTTAAACTGCTTTTTAGTGACTTTTGTGTAGTTCACCATCTCCTGGAGGTATGGAGCTGTGACTATCCCCCAGATTCAGGAGGCAGTTCTGACACCCTGACTGCACTACTGTGCTCACAGCTCATCATTCTTGAGGCATCACCTGTGTGTAGTACAACCTGCCATGGCTGGTCCATTGCCTTGTACTGGAGATTGCAGGAATTGTGTTGGCTGGAGCCTCACTGACGAGCAGCAAGAAACTGGGAAAGTGCCTGAGTCTCTTGGAATTTACTATGGAACTGCTGAAATGAACATGAAACTGTAAAAGCATTGGTACTTGCTGAGCTAGTCCCTGGATCATGGCAGCAAGGGCAGCACCAGCCTGCAGTGTTACCTGAGGAGTTCAGGAGGTGGATTCTTGGATTAGGGGCAAGGAGGGACACAGGTGGACTGAAAAAATCCTGAGGGTAGTCATGGTTTGTGCAGGGGCTGGCTAAATTGACTGCTGTGCTCAGCTAGATGAAGTTCCATTCAAGGTTTAGTTGTTTGCTGCTAGGAGAAGAGTTATGAAGTGGCATAAACTGCATTTATTCTTCAAAATGCTTTCTGCACTGAATTACTTTTTGGCTCCTCCAAAGGACAGAGAAGTCTAACTTCTTGTTAATCCTAAGGCTTTCAGACTACTACTGGGTTTTTTTGCCCTGGCTAAATCTTACCTGACACACTTTTAAATCAAGTGCCTCTAATATGTCAGTGCTTAATAACTCATTGGTAAAGTTACTACAGTAGATTTAAAAGCAGAAAGAAGGGAAGCAAATGAGACACTGGAGTACACTTTCTGAATTTGTTTGTGGTTTAGTTAAGTGCTTCTTGGCTTGTAAACATAAAAGTTACTGTAGTAATGTATTTCCCTATCAGTACTATGGAATCATGTAAACTGCTTTTAACTTTTTAGAGAGAAACACTAGGAAAAGAGGCAGAGATGAGAAAATGGAAGTCATAGCTCTAGATAGCTATTGCACAAAGCATAGAGGTGAACTAATCAAAAGAAAGTCATCTTGGAGTTCAGAAGAACAGGAGTCCCCTGGTTCATGTGTTGGAGCTCAGAGCTGTGGAGATAATTTCTCCCATATTAAGCATCACAGTTTTCTATGGTGCTGCTTGATTGTTAAAGGCTGGTGGTCAATTATGTTAAGCATGAGGTCTGTTCTGCAGAAGTCTTGTGTTATTCTGAATCCTGGGAGAACAGGTTTTAACAACATTCCAAACACTTTTGCATCCATTGCTGTGTTGGAAGTAGTTTGAATACAGGCCACTTTTGGACAGAAGAGTGGGTTTGGGGTTTTTTGTAGGTTTGAATGCTGCAAAAGTTTTTCAAAAGCTTTTGAAATTATCTACTGTGTTGGAAAAACACTGTAGAACTTGGCAGATTTCACCAGGCTTGTGGGTTTGGTATGAACAATTTGAACAGCTGTAAGTCTGTGAGACTGACTTAACTCAGAAAAAGCTGACAGATCTTTAAGTTACAGTATTGCTTCTTGGCAAAAACACGATGCACAAATCAATTTTCATTGAAGTTTCAAGAGGTTTTACATCTTCAAGATGGAATATATTCTTAAAATACGAGACTGAAAATTTATGGGAATAATAAAAAGGGAGAAGTTGTCAAAAGAATTATCTTTTATGATAGGACCCCTCTCTCTCTCAAAAGTTTCTCCACATACAGAATTGCTTCCTAGTCCTTAGAGCTGCAATGTAAATTGGGAAGATCACTGTGGAACAAGGGTTTGAGAGGTTTGTGCATTTCAGGAATGCAGTACCTGTAAGATAATGCTAAAATACCCCTAGAAATACAGCTCTTCTGTATTTGTTAGAGTTAAACCCTTTGGCACCCTCAGTAATAAGGCTGCAACCTGTTTAAATTACTGGTGGATTAACCCTTAAATATATTTAATTCTTCAGAGCTTTTGTAGAGTGGTAGTAGAAGTGTTTGTGTATCTGAATTCCATCTGCCTTCTCTTTTGCTGCTGACTGGCATAAATGTGATAAGTACAGGCATTTTTTTAATATCTGCAAACCTTTCTTTTCCTTCCTTTCAGGGCAAGTGACTTGGTAATGAAAGTGGATGCTCTTCTTTCTGCTCAGCCAAAAGGAGAGGCAAGGATTGAGTATCATTTTTTTGAAGAACAGTACAGGTATAGGATTTCTGGCATTTGCTGAACAATATGCTTTTCTGTGTCTTTCAATTTTCCCATTGTTTTATGTTGCATTTAGTTCTTAAAAAAACTCTAAGTAGCAATAGGAAAGTCCCCAACAGTTTTCAGGAAGAAAAGATTCCAAAAATTAATTTTATCTGCCTACCTATCTCTATACACATGTATGTATATACCTATTTTTTCCTCTGTCTACTTTCAGAAGGTGCACAGCATTTAAGAAGCAATTTGAGTTCAGAAAGAGATGGACAGTAGTGTTTTTCATATGTTTATCTGTATGTTTGATACTTCAGAACTGTGTTTTCTTCTGTTTAGTGCAGTTAAACTGAGACCAAAAGAGGGGGAGACATACTTTGATGTTGTGGCTATTGTTGATCCTGTGACCAGAGATGCTCAAAGGCTTGCTCCGTTACTTTTGGTATGTGGGCAATGTCATGATGCACTTCAAAAGTTTGTCTCAGTTCTGTCATTTTGAAATGTTCATCTTCCTCCTTAACTGGGTGGTGACCAGTGGCCTTCTAATAGTTGAGTTGCACAATACATTTATTGGTGGAAAAACTAGTTAGGCTAGACTACACACTAACAGAATTGTGCTCAGGTATTGTCTTGAGAGCTTTTAGTTTCACTGTTTGAACAGTTTAGTTTGCAATGACTCTGCTCTTGAGGAAGAAAGTCTCAGCATGCCATAAAGAATGTCTGCAATGGGAGGAGCAGGTAACTCTTCTTAAACCTACCAATTAAAAGTTGAGTGTGGTAAAGCAAATCATGAGAAGGGAGGATTGGGAAGGAGCAGGTAACATGCCTCCCTGAGGTCCTGTTTATAAAAGCAGTGGTCAGCTCTCCTCATTAGCATTTTAAGGGGTGTCTCTTTCTCATTACTTTAGGTTTTGAACCAGTTGATAAATATGAACCTGAGAGTGTTTATGAACTGCCAGTCCAAACTTTCTGACATGCCCCTGAAAAGGTAAGCAATTCCATGCCAGGGTTAAAGAGAGAGAGGAGTAAAACCTGTTGGAATGTGCAAGCACAGGAGCGTGGTCAAATGTCCTATAGGAAGTCTCAATAACTGCTTTGAGATCATTTATATAATAGCATAATTTCCCACAGAGAATCTGGGAATTTGTGGACAGCATGAGGTAGTTCTGCTGGTTTACAAGTTGGGTGCCTTTATTCATATATATAAAAATTAAATAACTTACTAATCTTAATGATTGAATCTTGCATGTTCTTGTTTGGTCCTTCAAGATGGAAATTCTGACCTGTTCTAAGGTCAACACAGCCTATGTTGCTTTGGACAAAGGCTTGGAGACATTGGAGGCCAGGGAAAGCTGATGCCATCTGCAAATTCAGTGAGAGTGAAATATTAGCAAAGTTTGGCAGAAATATGTTCTAACATTTTCTTTCCAAAATTTCAGCTTTTATCGCTATGTTTTGGAGCCAGAGATTTCCTTCACAGCAGAGAATAACTTTGCTCCAGGACCAATTGCCAAGTTTTTGGATATGCCCCAATCTCCACTGTTCACTCTGAACCTAAATACCCCCGAGAGCTGGATGGTGGAGTCTGTCAGAACCCCCTATGACCTTGACAATATTTACTTAGAGGAGGTAAGAGAAACCAGTATTTTCCTACTACTGCATTTAAATGGTGGTGTTTTTCCAGGGCTTATTTTTGTTATGGGAAAGAAATGTAGAATTTTAAAATGCCAATAAACACAGAACTGTGGATATTTGCAGACCTCTAAATTCTAGGAGGGATGCAGGGAAACCTAAGCTCCCTGACAGCAAGATTGCTGTTCTCAATTGCTCGTGGGTGCCTGAACCAGAGGTTCAGAAATACTGTAGGCTTGAAGCAGGACCTTCAAACCTTGCTCCAAGAAGCCACCAAGCTGGTTTCAGGCACCTGTTCATTTTCCCAGCTTTTGTTACTGGCAAACATTCCTATGGCCCACAAAAGGACATGCAGTATCAATACAAGAGTAAAACCATGCAGCAGAAATCTGCCCAGCTGCTGTAGGTTCAGGGGCTCACTGCTGTTTGAACGGGCCTTGAAGCACACTGTTAAACTATGGATCTGGGCAGTGCTGCCCTGCATACATGGGGATAAATAAGGAAAAACCTGTCTGTTGCATGTGTAATGAGACTGTCAAACCCCTTATAAATAGGCCTCTGGAAAAGCAGCAGTCTGTACAGCCTTGTGGTCATTACAAACATGGGTTCCTTTCTCACTGAATGTTTATTGCTAGTCTCCTCTTTTGCATCTCTGATATTGTTTGGGAATATGATGCATTATTGTGGTATATTCTGATATTGCTAATCCTGTACTAGCTATTCAGAAATCTAGGAAACTGGATGTGTTGTTGTGTGGTTTGGGTTTTGGTTTGGTATGTCTGGGTTTAGGACTTTTTTTGCTTTTCATCTCTTAACTGTAAAGCTGTTAATGAACCACTGATATTGCTACACATTTCAAGCCTCTGATTCTCAAGCCCACCCCTTAGATTAATTGAAAGCCTGAGAGAGGGGGAGATAAAATGCTTCAGGCATTCAAAGTGCCATCCTGAGCTTCCAAATAAACAGCAGCTTTACTTTTGCAGGTGCACCATTTCCAGCTCCCAATATCCAGTCTGTTGGTGCTGTAGCAATTAAACTGTCCTTTTGGATGTGCATGAGAGAAGATGCTTTGTGAGATTAGACTAATATTCTGCTTATGTACTGTCCTCAGGCTACATCTGAATTTAGCCTGGTAGGGACCCAAGTTTTTTGGGTTTGTGGGGGGTGTATTTTTTATTCTTCTTTTATTGGCACTTTAGTTTGGTGTAGAGAAAAAGAAATTGATGTTTCTTGACAGTACCTTACGCACTGTAAGAGTAACACAAAGCAAAACAAAATGCTTATTTCTGATGGTTAGTATTAGGTGAGACCAGTTTTAATCAGATTTACAGTCAAAGTTCTGGAGCCCGTCATATACCTTTTATGAAATGCCAGAGTACATTCTCTGGTAAATGTTAAAAAAAATTGAAATTGTAGAATAGAGCAACAATCCTTCCCTTTTCTTATCCTAGCATATTACCAGTTGAGATGCAAATTCATTTGGTCAGGGCCACTCTTAACAGTATTTGTGTGAAATTTGTCATTAGAAGGAGCTGAGATCTTGGAGGCTTTCTAGATATTTGTTTAATGATAACATTACTCTGGTAAAATTATGACTAAAGGACTAAAAATTGGCACTTCAGAGCTAGTGCTGCAGCCAGCAATATCTGTTCCTTACAGGTGGATAGCATTGTAGCTGCAGAATATGAACTGGAGTACCTGCTGCTGGAAGGCCACTGCTATGACATTACTACTGGGCAGCCACCTCGAGGACTCCAGTTTACACTGGGGACTTCAACCAGCCCTGTCATCGTTGATACCATCGTTATGGCCAACTTGGTAAGTGTTCCACTGAAACAGGCAACAGCTCACTGGTGCTCCAGTCAGCACAGCCACTTGCACAAACCCCTGAGGATTTTCTGGTGTGTGGGTTGTGGGTATGGGTTGTTGCTTGCATTCCACAGCTGCCTCCAAATACATCAGAACTACATTGTTTCTAACACTGGCTGAAACCTCACAGTGTTTGTACTGTCTCTTACCTTTTCCAGGATGTGCTCTTTTCCCTTCAGCTGGCTGAGAAGGGTCCTCTGGAATGCCTTAAAATGCTGCCAGTATTGCTAAGCAGCTTCTTTCCAGGGAAGGTCAGACAGCTGTTTTTCCTAGATGTGGTACCTACCCCTTAGGCCATCTGCTCTGGTACTGTGAGCCTCAGGTGGATGGCTGTCTTGTTTTGGGACCCATTTCTTCAGGAGATCTGTGGAACCAACAGAGAGAGTCAGCAAGTATAGCCAACATGGTAGAAAGTAAAGGAAGTGTGAAAGAATGGGAATTGCTTATTTTAGTTGAGAAAAGGTGCTGGAAATCCAAGCATATGATTGGTCCCTGCAGCTGCCTTTGTAAGGTCATGGCATAAGAGATCAGTCTGTTCTCAGTCTCCACACCGGGCTGTGGGAGAGGTAATGGACTGAAATTATGGCTAAGGAAGTAAGTCATTGGAATGTTTTCCTGACATGTAATGTTAGTGAAAAGCTGGAGTAAATTGCCTCCTATGTTTTTTTTTGTTGTTGTTGTTGTTTTTGTTTTTGTTTTTAATCTTTAAAGGTATTAAAGAAAAAACATAGAAAAAAAGTATTCACTAAATACTTATTTTTAAATTCTTGTGCTCATTTTCTCTTTGTCTGTGCCTTTTCTTAGCCAGAGTGTATCCTAGAATGATGTAGTATTTCTGCCTGTAGAAAGGAATGTGTCCCTTACTTTACATGTGAACACATGTGTGTGTGTATGTTGGGAAGTAAAGCTTAATGGCTCACAGGTGTCCTTTTTCTAATTAGCTAAACCAGAATGTGTGCACCACAGGTACAATGCTGTATCTGGGAGTTCTCTTCCTCAGCTCAGTGTCTGTACTGTGCAGGGGCATCCAGAGACCAGGAACATGCCCTGTGCCCTTTTTTGAAATATTTTTTTAATTTTGTTTTTATAGTAGACTGGCTTACATAGGAAGTGCAAGCATTTGGGGCCACAGTACAAAACTGGATGGACCACTGAAGCTGGTCTTCTATAGGTGTAATGATCTAAATCACAGAAAAATATTCAGATCTGGAATCTGAAGCTTCAACTAGAATACAATATTTGAATTTCACATTGTAATTTTTTAAGTTCTGTAGAAGAGGTATCTGGTAACATATGAATTATGTTACTGTTTTCTGCTGTAGATAAAATACCAGTCTGTTAAGCTTCAGAATTCCTTTAGATTTTGTTGTGTACTGCTGTGTAGTTACCAACTAGTGTTTTGAAATTCCCTCACTCCTTCGTGAAGGCAAGCTTTTGCAGAAAAAGACTTTGGGATTGCACTGTTCCCATCAGAACACTCTGAAAGATTTTCTCTCATCTAACAAATAATGCTACACCTCTACATACTCCTGTTTTGAATTTTGTATGGAATTTTTTTTGATTTTCTCCTGTTCTCTGGGTTTTAAAGCCTTAAGGTTATGTTAATCAGCTGGCTTGCAAATAACTTTTCAGGTATAAAACAGTGAGTAAAAATACATGACTTAAATTTTTCTGCGTTTGCATTTTCTGGAAACTAACAAATACTCTTTTCACTTTCCAGGGTTACTTCCAGTTAAAAGCCAATCCTGGTGCATGGACTCTAAGACTGAGAAAGGGCAGATCTGAAGATATTTACAGGATCTACAGGTAGGACAGTATAAGAAATACTTCAGTCTTTTTCCTGTGAAACTTCTCAAGTAGGTAGGCATTGTAATATGTGAATCTAACAGTTCCCTTGCCAAAGTGTAGTGACTTGAACAGCAAATTAAACAGCAAATTAATTACATTTCATACTGAACATAAGTTACACAAGATGCAATTAATTAAAAAACCCAGTAAGTGTGTTGAAATACGTGTACTTGTTACTTTGTCGCATATCTCAAACCTGTTTCACAGTGCTAAGGCTTAATACCTGTAGAAAAATGTGCAGAAGAAATAAAAACTGTATTTCTGCTTTGTAGTAAGAGTGCTTTACTGTATTTTCAGCCACGATGGCACAGACTCTCCGCCTGAGGCTAGCGAAGTCATTATCGTTCTCAATAACTTCAAGAGCAAAATTATTAAAGTGAAGGTGAGTTTAAAAACTAGAGTTGCTCTTAAAAAAGACTCTTTGACCACCAGCAGGGAAGGAACTGATTAAAGCCTGATCTCCCTTCCCACAAGCCCACACTGGAGTCAGTCTACACAAAGCTCGTGTTATGGTATCAGTGATACAGAGTGTTATCTGTAGATTGATTTGGGCTTTTGATGCAGGAGAGAATGACTTGTAAGTGCTGTTCCTTTTGTATGTCCCTGAGAAACAATTATACTCATGTTTTCCTGACTTAGTTGTGCTTGTGACTTCAGGAAAAAGCAGTTTTACATGACATCTTTGTGTCTGTGTGTCCATTGAGCCAGTATTTTATTCATTACAGATAAATTTTATTTGTCTGGCAATACATTTTCTGTCAGTCTGACACAGTGTGGGTGAGAATACATTTTTAAAAAGATAAAAATGTTAAATTACTTATCTACTGCCTCTTAGGGTTGCCAACCAGGTAAAAGCTGACAAAGCTGAGAAGTTTAAGGAGGACAACTGATAGATAAGTGATGGCTATAACACAGCCAGTTCACACTTCCTGACAGCATTTGCTTGTGCCTGAGTAATTCTGGAATGTTCTCCTGATTCACTGCCTGTGTATCTGCTTTGAAATCTTTTTTTTTCTTTGTTTTCTTTTTTTTCTTTGAGGTGTGTGTGTTGGTTTCTTTGAGGGTTTTCCTTTGCCAGCCTCAGTCATCAAGGTTGCTCACTAAACACCTCTTAGGAAAGCATTTTAACCATTCAGACTAAAATGCCTTTGGTGTCTAAAAGCAGCTGTGGAATCCCTTTGGAAAATGTCAGTTCATTACTAAGCTGTTTTCACAGATAGCTTTTAGTTTACCTGTCAGCTCATGGGGCATAATTCAAACAGGTACAAACAGAACCAGTGTCAGGATAACATTTGCCCAATGTATGGATCCAGTTACTAAAGCCATGTTTGCCCTACAGGTTCAGAAAAAGCTTGATATGATGAATGAAGATCTACTAAGTGATGGCACCAGTGAGAATGAATCTGGATTTTGGGAATCTCTCAAATGGTAAAACTAATTCAATGATAACCTGCAGGTCTCTTGAAACTGTAAAGCTATTTGACAAAGCCATTATGTCTGTGATATTCCACAGCTGTCTATTAAGACTGCTTGAATGTAGGGCTATCTTTCATAGGACTCCTTTGTTTCTAGAGACCTGGGCTCCTGCTCTGCACTTTCCCCTTCCCCTTCCTCTTCCTTCCCCCCACTGCTACTTGGGAGCCTGAAAACATTGTTCCTTCCCAGGAGCTGCACCTCAGCCAGCACTCTCTCAATCAAAAGGTGTTCATCTGTGAGCTACTGGGCCTGCCCTGTCTGTGTGCACAGCACTGTGTCCTGGGGGAGATGCCCTGGACAGCAGGGAGATGACACTAAACCCCACAGACCAACTGTGTTAAACCAGCACTGCAGCCATTTTCTGTATCTGCAGCCTTTCCTAAACACCTGGCCCTTGCTATCTTGTCCTTCATATAACCATATTTGTCCTTTCAGGGGATTCACAGGAGGACAAAAGAATGAAGATGTGAAACAGGATAAGGATGATGTACTAAACATATTCTCTGTGGCTTCAGGACATCTATATGAGAGATTCCTACGGTTAGTTCAGAATTTATAATCCAGGGATGTCAAGTGATAATGTGACCTGCTTTGCACAAGGAAAATGGGTAGCATTTGCAGGAGTATAAAAAAATCTACTGTATCATAGGAACTTTTGTCTGCAGAATATTCATAAGTTCAAAATAGACTTAGTTTAATAGATGGTATGTTGCTGTCCTAAATTTTCTCACTACAATATAACTAATGTATTGTTAAGCAGTTACAGTCATAGCTGCTTTGCAAAAAGAGTCTGAACTTCTGTTCTTAAAGGACTGTGAAAGGCAACAGGTCATATATTCTCTAACAAGTTAAAATATACAGATGTGGGAGGTTAGTAATTTTGTAGATAAAATCAAGCAATTTACAATAGGTTGAAGCTACCCACTTTTTCTTCATGTGTGAAGGTTAGTTACCTGACACATAAGTGCAAATAGTTTAATCATGTAAACCAGCAATTAGTAATTGTTACACAGCTTGTCTCTAGTGGGTGACAGCTTTTCCTGTAACTGCTTAATTTATTTTTTTTTTTTTTGATAGCATAATGATGTTGTCTGTGCTGAAACATACCAAGACTCCTTTAAAGTTTTGGTTTCTGAAGAACTACTTATCACCTACATTCAAGGTTTGTTACTAATTAGAAATCTATTCAGTGATGGGGAAAAGATGCCACAATCTGCTTCTCCCTCCCTTCCCAATGGCTGTGCTGTACCAGCATCCCTTGGAATGCCTCAGATGAGAATGTCAACTGATGTAACAATGGGACAACTTGTTCCAGTAAAAAAAATTCTCGTAATTCTTTTCTCTCATTTTATTACTCCCACTTACACTGCTTTGTATACTCCTAAATAATTCTTCCATCTGTGAAATTTTATGATTTGAGTAATGCATTCTTTTGAACCGGCTCATAAGGAATTGCATGCGGAAATATTCCAAAATATTTAGTTGTCTTATGATAGTTGGCTTTACAGTTTGTACTGATTGTTCAGTTTGGGGATCTGTCTTTTTGTGAAGTAACAATGAAACTAATTTTCTTTGTGGTGCTTCATTTTTTAATATTCTGTGCCTTAGACTGAACTCCATCTCTTGTGATGCGCTTTTCTTTTCCTGCAGAGGAACAAAGAACTGAGATAAGCTGCTTTTTTCCCCTCCCTCTGCAGGAGTTCATCCCATACATGGCTAAGAAGTATAATTTCCAGTATGAGCTTGTCCAGTATAAATGGCCACGCTGGCTCCACCAACAAACAGAGAAACAGCGAATCATCTGGGGTTACAAGATCCTCTTTCTAGATGTGCTCTTCCCATTAGCTGTGGATAAAATCCTGTTTGTGGATGCTGATCAGGTAACACAGAGGCTGGAATTACTTGATCTTTTCCTTTTTTCTTTCTCTTTTTTTTTTTAATAGTATGTTTTTGAATGCAATTTCCATATTGTTGGAAGGTTAGCAAGTTTGAGGCCTTCACAAGTATGACTGGAGGTTTATTCTGTAACATGCTTCAGTGAGGGCTGGGTTTTGTGCCTGTTCCCACCCAGATAGGTTTTGTTGGCCTGTCTTTTATGTTGTCTGATCCCTTGTTCCCTCACTGTGATTCCAGCTAGTTTGCCAAATAGATTCTCATTTCACTCTTCTATTTTTCCATTTTGGTCTGTTCTCCCACCCTGCAGATCACTTACCACAGATAGTATTTTCCTAAGTCACCAAACACCCTGCCCTCCCAGGCCCCTGCTTTTAACTTGGCCACATCTGAGTGACTTTCAGAGGAGGAGAAGGTGAATCCCTTGTGCATAAGGCCACGTCCTGCTGCAGGACAAACAGGACCATAAGGCTTTGTGTGTGCTCACTCCTGAACGGGTGGAAAGCACAGGAAACATGCACAGGCAGGACTGCCAAAAATGCTACTCCCTCAAAAATACAAATGAATCTGAGAAGTACAGATTAGCAACATGTGAGTGCAAACTGCCTTAGGGTTTTTGGCATATGTACAGTGTGATCCCACACCAGTTCAAACCATTACAATTTATGCTGATGTATCACCAAGGATAAATTTCCAGCTACACTGTTCTTATTTTAGACAGTTTTTTTCTCTGTTTGTAAGAGATATTAAGGTATTTTTTCCCATCAGAGTGGTATTTTTAGAGTACTGTTAATGCCACATCTGTGTCAAAAAGACATTAAAAAGCCTTCATCCCTGAAGGGGCTGCAAACTTCGAAGAGGAAAGGATACAAAGGATCACAGTAGAGTTCACATACAGTGAGAATTCTTGCTGCATATTAACAGTTTTGCACTTCAGCTGTGAAACCAACCCCTCTCAGATTATTTCCAGCTCTGTTTTATTTGCTCAGGCTCTAAGGGCAGGGGAGACAACACCTTTTGTGCTGTGTTTTTGTTCTACCTACACGTAATGCTAAAGACTGCCACATACAACAGGTAATTCTTCCTTTAGCTGTTTGCTCAGTTTGAATTGAATCCTGACCAGCATTGCCAAATAACCCATGGCAGGCTTCTAGAAATAAAAATAAAATGTCCCTTCCCTTCAGATTGTGCGCACAGATCTAAAGGAATTGAGAGATTTCAACCTCGATGGAGCTCCTTATGGGTATACTCCCTTCTGTGACAGCCGAAGAGAAATGGATGGCTACAGGTTCTGGAAGTCAGGATACTGGGCAAGTCATTTAGCTGGAAGAAAATACCACATCAGGTACCAAAGCATTCTTTTTTTTTTTTTTTTTTGCTTTTTCAAAATAGAGGGGGAAAGTTTTTGCTGCTACTTAGACTTAGCAGAAAATTAGCTGAGGTGTGTGATGCTGCATGAACCACTTTTTGCTTACTGTTGCCTCTTTAAGGTGGCATGGCATTGGAAGCTCTAGGGACACTGAAGTTGTTTTCAGTATGCTACAACTTTTACAGATGGAGAACTGAAGCATTAACTAACAGATGTCTTCCTTTGTTAATAACAGATGTTGGAAGAAGGGACTGCAAAGCTAAGATAGATTTGTTGAAAATTCTTTTTTGCACGTGCCACAACCTTGTTAGAACTGCTTTCCTGCCTTGTAATAGATCATCTGATGTGCTGCTACCATGAGATTGTTTTAGCATATTGTGTCTCGGGGTCTGCAGTGAGTTACCCCCAGTGAAATGTCATTACTAATTGCACCATCTCCTGTAGTGCTCTGTATGTTGTGGATCTGAAGAAGTTCAGAAAGATAGCAGCTGGAGATCGACTCAGAGGACAGTACCAGGGTCTCAGTCAGGATCCCAACAGTCTGTCCAACCTTGATCAGGTGTGTTTTATTGTGTTAGTTTTGGCTTACTGGGGTATGGTGGCAGGTCAGCACCTCTCTTTTCTTGGCCAGACTTCCATCCCAGCCAGATGCCAGTGGCAGTCCTCTTATACCCTGCCTTCAATTGATAGCATCAAATATAACTGGTGGGTGCAAACAACACCTTTCCCTTCAATGTCTTAAGACAATCAAATTTTCCAGTATACAAACAAATACCTAACATAACTGGGTACTTCTTTCTTGAGCTGCCCAGCTCTGACTGCTTTACTGTGCACAGATTAATAACCTGGAGATAAGCCTTTTACTGTGATGGATGGAAAAAATAACACGATGGTTTAATCAGCCAAGTCTAGTCTTCCAAACTGGTTCAGTTCAGATTTGATACTGGACTCATATTACTGCTTTAGTACTGTTTGCTAAATAACTAAATTTCAACAAAGATCAGAAGTTGTAGTACACAAGCTTTTTCCAAAGGACTTTGTTTGGAATGGAATGAGAGGTGGATTTATCACTTTATATTTGCACTGGGGGAAAAGAAACCAAACCTCTTTACAGAAGTTCACCTTCTCAGTACTGTCTCGTTGGGAGGGGGGTTGCTTCTCCCATCCTGCACCCTGTGGAAATGGCTACTAACTCTTGCTCTGCACAACAGGATTTGCCAAACAACATGATCCACCAGGTGCCAATTAAATCCCTCCCACAGGAGTGGCTGTGGTGTGAAACATGGTGTGATGATTCCTCCAAGAAGAGAGCAAAAACCATTGATCTGGTGAGTGCAGGTTGGGTTCCTCACTCTTACATCACAATGAAATACCAATTTTAGAGGCACTTCCCTACCTCAACCTGTATTGGGACTTAGAGAAGCTGAAGTTAAAAACCTGAGTGCTGAAAACATGTATTTCTCTTACCTGGAGCAGTGACATTATTATGAATTTGAAAAGAGACTTTGCACTGCTCTCTAGCTAAAATACAGACACATGTTGTTCACCACCACCAGATTAATCCCAGCAGAGGGAAGCATATCTCTGTTCAGTGCAGAAACATTTTGTACACCTGAAGTGTTCTGTTTGCAGTGCAACAACCCCATGACCAAAGAGCCCAAGCTGCAAGCAGCCGTGCGTATAGTTCCAGAATGGCAGGACTATGATCAAGAAATCAAACTGCTCCAGAGTCTTTTCCAGAAGGAAAAAGAAATGGGAACACCAGCTGAGATGCCAGGACAACACACACATGGTAATCTTTGTTTTCCTGCTCCTTTAACTTTCTCCCTGCCTGTTGGACTGCTCCAGTTGTGTCCTCCCTCACTTGTACAGTGCACAGGCTGTTAAATAATCAGGTGCTGTGATGGGTGTAACTTAACATGATTCTGAAAGGCAGAGAACAGACTTGTTCAGTTCTGCTAAAGACCCTCACTGTTCCTGCAGTTTTGTGAGCTTGGCCTTATCTTAGCCCTTAAAGAAGCACCTCTCTGCACCATGGCTGTGAACTGTCCTCAGGGCACTGGTGCCCTGCAAAGAACAATTCTTGGGGGTTTATACTGGTTTTCAAATCAGTCTGCCAATTCAAGGCAGCTGAAACTGAGTGCTTATTTTTCTCTCCTCTTTTGCAGATCCAGCAGCACACGTGGAATTATGATCCATGCAGACAAATTGAAGTCAGACTGTTTCATAGACAATTTTTATATTGAAAGCTAGTTTTTTTCCAGTATGTCTGCAAAACTGCTGAGTAATTGAATGGGATGATGTATGCATTTTTTTTACTTGCCTTTGGGTTAATTTCTGCATATGAAATAGGATCTGGATTGCTGGAATTAACATTACTGGTTTTTTGCACCTGTGGTGGAGATGAAAGAGCCCATGATGGAATTTAGCATTTCAGAAACAAACAAAGTCCACTGGAAAAGCCACAGCCTGTTCCTTCAAGTGTCTCAACCACTGATGAAGATCAAGCTTGTCTCAGATCTAACTTGAGAGTCTGGGAATTGCAGACATATGTCCGAACCTCATCTAATGGAGATAATTTTTCCAGGTAACCTTATAAGGCTTAGAATTATGCCTTGAATTTGGGACACTGTTTCATTTGCAGGTTTTCAGATTGTTGGAAAAACTTCTCAGACTTGTTGAGTCTGCCCTTGATTTTGTAACAAATCTAGCATTGTTTTGATTTTTCTATTTCCTGTCTTCATTTATCACCCAACTTTTGACGGTTTGGCTTGTGTAAAGCTGCACTCTGTTTAAATGCCCATCCAAATACAAATGCCTAAGCTTACAAAGTGAGGAGAACATGGAATTTGGCAGCTGAGATCATCCTAGCCCATCTGACTTGAATCAAAGTACCCTCCCTTCCTTCCTGCTCAAAGTTTAAATCAGTCTGCAAAACTGGTAGGGCTTTAGTCTGGCTGTGGTTCACTGATTCATGAATGTTTTTTGCTTATGAAAAATCTGTGGAAGCTTGGAAGTTTATCATCATGTAAATTTCATTAACTTTATTTTTCTTCAAACAGAGACATTGTCACATCAATAAAAACTTTGGAGTTCTTGGGTCTTAAGCCTTAGTTCCCATTTGGTCCTTTGATCATCCTTTTTGCTTGCACACAGTCCTAATTTGATTTTGAGGTTTCTGGATATTTCACTTGCATTTGTTTTCATTCTGTGCACAGGCAAGAAAATATCTTCTTGCAGGGATTAATTATCTTGGGCTAGTTCTATCATTTGTATTCACATCTTCATTTTTATGCTGCCATAGTTCTGTGTTATGAACATACCAATTAAAAAAAAAAGGCAGCTCAAACCTCATTTCTCTCATTCTGTAGGATTATTGTCTGCTCCCTGTAACACTGAGGGATGGAAGAATTGAAACATAAGAACTAAAAGTAGTACCTCTAGTACAAAATATATGGTTCCCTGTGCAGAAATCCAAACTGGGATTACTTTTGTGCCTCCCATGTTTTTATACAGGCAAATGTTCTGTGCTGTAAGACACTCAACCTAATGATAATCCTGACTTAGGATATTCTTCTGGAATTTTTGTATTATACATCCTGTCATATTTTGGAGGAATCTGAAAGATGCCTTTGGAGTGTTTACACTGTTTGATGGGGTGACTGAACAGAAAAGCAGCTCTCGTGCAGCCAGCTCAAGCAAGGGCCCAAATCACCAACCCAAACTCTTAAAGAAAGCACATTAAGAGAAATATCCAGGGTCCCTGAGCTCACATCACGGGCATGGCTGGCCCATATCTCTGCACCTGCACTTCTGGTGGGTACCAAAGGTGATTAGTTCTGGGAAGGTATAGGAAAGGACAGTTTATAATCCCCCTTTCCTGTGGGAGAGCCGTGCAAACATGCAGGGCTGGAGAGCAAACCACGACCTTACAGAGTCACCAGCTTAGATATTTCCCACTTTGTGGGGTTTTAAATTCAGATGGTCTGCCTGGCACTCTGGAAATTACAGGTGAGGTGGCTTACCCTTCCCAGCAAAACTGTTCCAGTTAAGGATAAGCAGATTTACAGTAGAAGGACTTTTTTCTATTGTAAAACACAATAATGCTCCTGCCAACAAATTGAAGTAATTACATACTGTGTCAATTAGCTTCTTTTAAACAGCTGGTCCAGCACAGGTGAGATTGTCCTTTCTGTGTTCAGCTGCAAACCACTTCAGCCTTGCTGGAGTACATGGAAGAGCACAGGAAGAGGTGGGCAGCAGCTGTACACCACCTTTCCATCCAGGGATGGATAAGGAAAGAATGTGCCCAAAGCCCTCAGAACAAGAGAAGCTTCCTGTGAAACATGGCCCTCTCCTATCTAGAACCATATCTGTGCTCCTTTTTTTCCCCCAAATTTTATTAGAAGCTCTAAGACAAGAACAAAGCAACCTCTTAAATTCAGCACAACATTTAAAATGCCTTGTTTGGTGTTGAATAAGGAGAAAATATTTTTAAATTAAATGTCAGTTACAGAATTATTTTTTTAAATTATGCTCATCCATTCTGATAGTTAATGTATGCACTTGAAAACCCACTCTGCATCCTTTTTTTTTTTTTTTAAATTATAAGATCTAGCAAGCTATGCAGGATGTTTTTGTTCCCTCTGCTTAACAGAGGCCATGCTCTTCTATTCACTTGTTATTAAGAAAGTCATCTAACTCACAACTGGTACAGAAAGAAACCAGAAACATGCAGTAAGATTCTATACCTGTGCAGTGCTTGTAAGAGTCCTGTGCCTGTTCTCCAGTACGATACAAAATGCACATGGTACTGATCATTCTCAATGTGAACTACTTCCATTTTTCCTGGGAAGCCACTATTTATTTGCACCCAAGAATAACAGTCATAAAGGGAATAATCACTTATTTTGGATCTGTGTATATGATTGCTCTTAGTGCTCAACTGGGCCTTAAAAGAAAAATATTTTGACAGCTCCATCTAGAAAGCATCTTGGAGTGAGATGCTTATTGAAATAGTGCTGCTTCTGATCATATCACTGATGGCCTGGTCCTGTAACTAGTAAGACTGATGATGGTGAAAAGTAGAAAATGTGGATTACAGAGGTCACAAAGTAAATTTGGATTCCTCAGACTAGAAAGGCCACTTCTGTGGCAAAGCGATGACAGTGTTCCAATCTCTGGCTACAAGCAGCTTGTCCCCTTGGTGGGGACTTCACAATGAGAAATGCCCTGTACTTTACTTTAAAAGGAAGATTTCACTGCCTTACTAGGAAACAAATAGTAGAGAAATAAGTCTTTAGGATTTCTTTTTCATTTAGATATTGGGGGATGGGTTGTAATGGAAATGAAAGGGACGTGTACAAAGCAGTAAATATCCAGTCACAGTCTTATGAACCAAAACATTTTTTAAAACATGAACTGTTTTTATTCAACTCTTCCATAATCTGTTCAGGAATATTCCATGACTCTGTGTGGCACTGATACCAAGTGACCCGAGGTATTGGGAGTTTCTCTTTACTGAATGTTACCTAAGATCACAGGGAGTTTCCCAGTGCAGTGGCAACAAGAAGATCTGACATCATTAAAACCTCTGCTGTTCTTTACCCATGTCTGTCCTGTTGATTGCTTTGGGGCTGATAACTGAGGTTTTAATGGTGTTGCTTAGAACATGTTTTTCACTTCCTGTATTCAAGTGTTGGGATATTGAAAAGCTAGAAGGGAAAGGGAGGAATTCCTCCTATCTGCCAGTGTTGGTATTGGAGTAACCCCTAAACTGAAGTACTTCTGTTAATAAAAGAATAAAAATATTTTATATAAATCTACCTTTTAGGTCTTTCTTTTCAATTCTACTTATAAAAGATGTTTCTATGTCAGTTTTCTTCATTTGATTAGGTTTTCCACTAATACTTCATAGTAAGCACTTGGAAAAGTGATTGACCAATAATACTTCCAAGTACAGAGCTGTGTCTGGGTCTCTTTTGGAGCTGGGAATGAATTCCAAACCCCTATAGGACTCTCAAGCCTCTCAACCAGAGCATCTTTATTAACGAAAGAGCTATAAAGTAGACAGCTTGACACAGAAAGCCCAGCTGAATGCCATAGAAATACGTATTTGCTTTCCTACAGTTGGCTGTTTGAACTCGGTCAGGTTTGGAAAATGAGAATAAATCCTAGGAGACAACTAAGAGGGGAAAAGGAAGCAGCCAGAAAGAATAAATACATGCCATGTGGCTATGGCCTCCTCAACCAATAAGGAGTTTTACACTTCCCTCCCCTGTTTGCTTTTCAAAGTACATATTTAAGCATGAGACTGTACATACTTTACGCCCAAGTCTGATCCTCCTCCACCCCAAAAGAGCTGTGTAAGTGAGAAACTGATTGGCTGGAGGAAAGGGAGTAATTTTTTTTTTTTTTTTAACTAAAGTCTATTTTAAAAATTGTATTAAACGAAACACAACAGGGCTTTTTATGAGCACCCTGTCCAGCACCCATGTCCAGCTCTTATCAATAAGCAGAGCCAGCTTTTCCAGCATAAGACAAAGCTGTGCCCTGAATTAACAGCCTGGGCAGACACAGTCACCCCTCTGCACCATCACACAGAGGCTCATGTGGGGACTGTCCATTGCCCTGTGCTGAGGCTGCAGCCTTGCAGGGGGTGCCTCTGTCAAAGAGTTTGCCACAAAACCAAAGCAGGACTTAACCCAAAGCTCTGTTCAGTGCTTCTTGTGGTGTACTGGGCACAGCAGCTTACATCCAGCTCCTGTCCCCACAGGAGAAACAAAACAGAGAAGCCTCTACATACAATCCCAGGCACTCAGTTCCTTCCTTGTTTGCCATGTACCATTTAGGCTCTGTCTGGGGAACAGATTTACAGACATACCAGGGTAGGCAGCACTTGGTCTGCAGGTAAACATCACCTGTCCATGTGCTGCTCTTGTCGCCTGTTTCCAACTGTTGTTAGTCAAATACTTGCACTGACATAACAAGATGAAAATTCAAGTCACAGAAATGCACTTCAGAGTTCGACAAATTACAACAGTTATGGTGCCATCACCGGGCTTAGATGTAGGGGCAGGGATACCCCATGCCAGTCTTCCATGTACACTGTGCTAGGCCTGAAGAGACCCTCCCTGGATTACTGGTTTGGCCTGGGCCCCCACCCAGGGCACAAATGGTAGTGCCTGTGCATACAAAAACACCCCTGAATTTAGCACACAGCACATGCCAGCACCCTCGGCTGTGCTCTGGGTGTGACAGTCATTCCTGTCTTGTCCCCAGGGACTTCTTGCCCCCACAGTGCCCCCAGAGTCCAGGCCATTGAATTTAATCCTGTCCCCAGCAGTCACCTGCAGTCTGTGCCACAACAGGAACCCCTGCATCCATACAGGCACTCACAGGGGCTTCTGACTGGAAGGTCTCACTGGGCTCTGACCAGCTTGTCAGGTCAGTCCTTCACTGGTGGTGAGTGCAGGCTGAGTGTCACTGCAAACCCTGTTTGAAAAAACTTGTTGAAAGAACACTGACCTCCCACTGGTGTTGGAACCCCCCCCCTCAGCAGCATTGTGGTGCCTCCATCACCCATCTCACCAGCTCGTAGCTGTTCTGAAGATGTCTTCAATTACTCTGTCCAACAAGTGCAGCCTGGTTTGCAGTCCCTGCAAAAATGCACCCCAGGAAAGGAGTTGAACCTGTGCCCTCTGGAATGTCCAATCTGCCATCTCTAACACAGCCACTGCCAATGGGACGCAGAGCATGAGGTTGCTCAAGGAACTGACTTTGCCAAACCCTGCTGCTCCCCCAGAGCAGCCTTGGAAGTCACAGAAAGGTTCATTCTGACACTGGATTTACACTTCATGCTTCCACCTTGGCCAGCAGTAACAGTAAATATTCCTACATTCAAAGCCTACCCACAAGGAAATTCCTCTCCATTTGCTCTGCCCGCCTCCTCTTTGCCAAATAACTATATTTACCTAATCAAGAGTATTGCTAATGGATTATACACTCCATCTGTTTTGATTCAACACGCTGATGTTCACTGACTTGAAGAAAATTAAAGACCTCTCCCTCACTCTCCCTTTCTGCAGTTTATACTGCAGCATGTATGCCAGCTGCTTGTTGGAATCCAGATAATTGAACAGCATTCCCTAATCAGGATACTCAGGGAAAATCACTTCTGACTACCAGGGTTTATTGCTGACTAGACTTTATTAAGACCACTGCTAATACAGATTGTCCTGTGCTTGGAATACATTGAATTTGTTCCTTATCCGGCAGCTTGGGGCTTGATGAGGAATGAAAACAGTGTTTCTTCTGTGTGAGAATCTTGAATACACCTGATTATGGCACAAGCAGGTTGTCTTCTGCTCCTGGGATAAGCAATCAGGCATTCTGGTCCTTTACCTTTTTTTTTCTCTTCCTCTTTTCTGGGGAAGGTTTACGCCATTCACGCTTACCACGTCTCCCTTCTCTGCTGAAAAGAACTGGTCTCAGCTCTTAGACTCTCAGTCTCCAACCTTTTCCCTACATTTAGGTATTTATTTACTACAATAAATATTCAGTAAGGACTTCCAGATATCAAAGTATTTCCTTCATCCTTTAGACTGTTTTCTTGATATTTTCTGGTTTGCTTGGTTTTAGTGTTTTTTAGTTTTTTATTTTTTTTTTTTAATAAATAAAATGAAATCCTGGCACCAAAACTAGATACATTCAATTCCACCAACACTACAACAAGAAAATTCGTTTGTGTGCATGTGTATTTTTGTACATGCAAAATCATTCTCCAAAATATATTTGCCTTTTATACCATCGAACTCCACAGGAATCCTTCTACCCATCTTACTGAGAATTTATTTGTACTGCTTGTCTACCACAATCATGAAAGCCCCTTTCTGACTCAGGAATATGGTCCCCTATTTGCTGGAACTCTTTGTGTTTCGTGTTCCTAGAGCTGCAATTTCAAACTTGCCTCACTGAAGTGCTTTTGTGGTTCCCCTGCAGAAAGAGGCCCCAGAGTTCTGCTCTGCTGCTTGTCATCCAGGGCTGCTCAACAGCTGCCACCACAATTGTTTCCAGACCTTAGGAAAGCACCAAATAGCTCAGATCACTGCAGAGGAAAAGAATCTCAAACACCTATTTAATAGGGTTTCCCCACTAATTATTACTATGAGAACTTTGCTAACTGGTTCTTAATCCTTTTAGCACATGTTCCAACGATGCAGTAACATTAATTTGGAGCAAGAAGGCAGGATTTTGTGAAGTATTTATGTATACACTCAGTGCTGCTATTATTCCTCAAAGTCACAATCGCTTGACAAGAATTATGTCCCATGAAACCCCCTCAAGAGTCATTTCAGCTCTCAGGGCAACCACTGATGTCCCAGGAGCTTCCCCTCTGGTTTCAGATGAATGTGTGGACAACTAATTCTTTGCTGAGCTTCCCTGGAATATGTACCTTATCTTCCACAGTTTATCAAAACCTGACATCCTTGGGTCAGGGATTTCTCCAGCCACCTCTTCAGATTCCTTCTAAATATCAGTTACTGAATTGTCCCTTTAGAAAAATCTTAAAATATCAGCTGCTCAATGTTTATTGCAGCAGACTAATGAAGATATCCCAAAACAGCTGATATATTAAGGTTTTTACAAACAGCACACACATACCTATTAAGTAGCCTGATTTTTATTAGCACAGTGTTGCCATCTTCACCTAGGAACAAAGTTAAATGAGTTAAGGACATTTTTCCAAGTGTTCTATTTCTTGTCCTTATACTGAACTGTATTTAAGATGTGTCCAAGATTGTGTTTCTCTCTCTTGAGTAAATAAGGCCTTATCTGTTGCTGTGCTGGCAGCCTCTGAGGCCAGTTAGGAGCCCTGCTGACCGAATTATGCTCCTGCCCCAGGAATGTGGCTCTAACTCTGGAAGGAGCCACATTGGCAGGCTCGTATGGGAAAAACTCCTCACTGCTGCTGATCTGTCTGGGTCTCTGTAGGAACACACTGTTTTGTTTTCACAACCCGTTCCTCTGGGGTCTTTTAAAAAAAAAAACTCAGAAAAAAAGTAAGGGACTGGATGCTTTTGGCCACACAAACATTGTCCATATTTGTCCCAACAACATCACTGACTGCTGGTTTGAAAGGTACCACCCGAGTCACCAAAGCCAGTACCTTGATACCACAACCACCATTGCAGAATCTCATTCCCAGGTGTATCCAAATCTCTTTAAATGAGTTGGGTTTTCACTCCCCCAGTGCTAGCACTCAGCTGTTCAAACCTCGCCATGCTGACAGTGATGGAAATCACCTTCCAGTCGCCCACCTCAGCTTACAAGTAGCAATGTCACACTTTGTCTCTCACATCTCACATCTGACTTTAACTTTTACAACTTTTCTTTTTCTTCCCTGCCACCACTCCACTTTACCCTTTTTCACTGAATAAACAAGACAGGTTCTCAAAATAGGGTGGCCTTACAGTAGGTGACCCAATTTTCTGCTGGAAGCTGCTTGCTCACAATCACACTGCTGCGTGGTCCTTTAATGAAGATAACCGAGAGAAAGGACTCCGACCGTGCTGCCCAGGGATCTCAGCAGATGTTCTGAGCTGTAGAGGGAGCACTTGCACTGCAGAAAAAAATCCACAAAGTGCCTGCTGCCCCCTCCCCTGCAACTTCCAGCAATTTTTAAGCTGGGAAGTATTTGTCACATGTGGTCGACTGTGGCGTTCCGTGGGGGGAAAAGAAAAAAAAAAAAAAAAGAAAAGTGAAAGAATGAAAAGAGGAAGAAAAAACCAAATTCCAAAGCTGGAGTGTGGCAAGGTGCACCCAGCCCAGCCCAAGGAGATGGAACACATGCTCATGTCCCATCACCGAACACACATCAACATATGCACTGAGCACCAGCTCTGTGGAGTACTAATGCATGCACCAGCTTTGATAGCAGCAACTCATAAGGCTTTTCAATGAAGTTCAAATATAGAAATATAGTTACCTTGAAAAGGTGCAAGTGCTTCCAGGAAAAGGAGCAGCCAAACAGATCAAATTGTGGGTGGGTTTTTCTTTTTTCTTTTCCTTTTTTCTTTTGTTGCTTTTGGTTTTTGTTTGGTTTTTTTTACTGTTTATTAACAATAAAATAATGTGAAACTGCTATTTCACTTACCATCAACTTTCTAGTGCAAATCATGAGCAAAATCATTTATTCATTCAAATGAAGACTATCATCCCCTTTTAGGACTATACTACAATTAGGATACCCCTCTTACAAAAATGGATTGGTTCTAGGAGAAATGGGCTGGAAACACAGAGATCTTCACAGTACATTGAACCAGGTTTATTTGGTCCACTGCCTTGTATCCAGTCATGACTATCACAGGCTCTTTGACAAGAGTGGGCAAAAAATCTTGTATAAAGTAATTTAGAGACATCTGCATAGTTCAAGAATCATCTTCCTACTGCCTGCCATGGCAGAAAAGACTCTGATGCAAAGGCAGAAGACTGACCTTCCTACAGGAAGATCCTATTTCCAGGAGAAGCTTGGATTAGGATCTTCTTTCCAAGTCTCACCTCCCACTCAGAGAAACACTTTTCCCTAGACAATATTAAAACATAAAAACTAATATAATACTTTAAATCAAATATGTATTTTCAAGACATTCATGCTGTCACTGATATAACTGATAAATTTAATTTCCTTAAAGGGTGAGCACTGGATATACAGTGTGTGCTGTGAATGTGTGTCCCCCTTTTTTCGTGTTTGTAAAGCAACCAAGAGTATACAGTGATTAAGTCATAAAAGTACATGTGCACAGGAGAGCTAAAGCTATGCTCTGTCTCCACTCTGAAGCAAGTCTTGTCTGAGTTTCAAAGTGCCTTTCTGCTTACTTCTGTTGGACAAACCCACTGGGGAACAAGAAGCAACCCTTCTCTTCCTCATTGTCAGGGTTCCTGCCTTGCCTGTTTTCTCTCCAGCAGGCAGCTGATGCATGAGAAACCTCTCACCAGCTCATATCTGTGGAATAATAAATGTACCTGATCACTTTTTGTTGCTGATCAAAGCAAAAGCTGCATTCTAAAAGCAGAAATCAGGAGACAGAGTCAGCCCCATCAAGTATAAACTGAATATTTTAACATCTGGAAGTTGATTTTAAAAGCTCTTCAGCAAAGCCCAGGAATTTTGCAGATGAAGGTGTCAAGGAATGAGATATTAGAAAGTTCTCACTACTGGGATCCAACCTTGCAACCACCTAAACACTGTCCAGCTTATTTGCTCATTGGTTCACTTACTTAAGGCTGTAAAGCTTCGTGTCTGTGTAGCAGAAAATAAGAGAGAAGCAGCCTGTAAGTCAGCATTAACCAAAGCATTGATCAGTGCATGTGGATCAGAAATGCTCAGAGAAATTCATCTGCCACCAGCAAACAGCACAGACTCTGGGGAAGAAATGAAGCCATTGCTTTAGATACATCTCACTATCCTAAACTATCACTAACTGGTCTAAAAATCCTTGCAATAGGCACTTTTTTTTTTTTTTTGTTATTCCTTTCTTATCCCAAGCTATGCTGGGGAATGACAGGGAAGTTCTCTTCTCCATGTACCAGCCCTAAAATAGGCAGGGCTCATCAGCTTCTGGTACTGAAACAGAATTGATACGACAGAGAAAAGGCCATTTCAAAATTGAAAGATGTCCTTCAGACAGACAATTCTACCAAAATAACTCATCAAATCTGTTTTTCTTAATTGGCAAACCCTGACACAGAGAGCTCAACCACTGCAGATTTACTTGCAGAGGGGTCCCAGTGCCCTGAAGCCAGCACAGAAATGAGAAGTACAGAAAATGCAGGCCACTAAAGCCAGAGAGGATCCACGCTGACTGCTGACATGCCAGATGTCAGGAAAAGGCACACAGTTCTCCTGCAGAACCAGGGGAATAAGAGGAGGTGACACTTGGCTGCAGGGACTGGAGAATTGCTGCAGATGAACTAATCCAAACACAGCCCTGCAACAGATCCAACCCGACTGACACTGTGGCTGTGCACCTACAGGCCCTTGGGGTGGGAACAGGGAGGGCCACCTTCAGAAAAATTGCACCCAGGACTGTAATTAATGCAGTAATTATGAGCACATATCTTAAAAGATGACAGAATTTTCCACAAAAATTGAAGAGCAAAAAAATAGTCACTACCCTACAGCAGCCACAGAAAGTCAGGATTTAAAATAAGTATTTGTCTTTCTTGCTTTTGTTTTCTTACTTTCTTCATATTTGAGCACAACAGAGAGATAAATCTGAAATACAACCTTTTCATGTAATCCCAGTGTGACATCACATTCAAACTCAGACACAAACTCCCCTCTGTTTGGATCTATAGTTTCCTGACATGGGGAGGGAGGGGACAAGGAGTCATATGCCTGGGACCTACAACTGCAACCTGGAACCTACAACCACAGCAGGAACCTGCAGCTCAAAGTACCCTTCCAAGACACTGTTTGCTCAGCCCACCTGCACTCATCCAGGTGTGCCCATGGAGAAGAGGGAGAGGTTTCACAAATTATCTCCCATGCTTTCTCCAGCAAGAGTTCAGAGGTGTCAGACTTGCTCCAAAACAAGTGCTCTGGAGGCTCACAGTTTGTATGTCACAGGAGAACTACAAGTAAGTAATTAAAGAATTACTGAAATCAGTAGCCAGGCTACTCCAATAATAGAAATCCAAAGCAGAAGCAGAAGGGAGGGAAAAGAATTAATTCATCATCTAATTAGAAAGCAACTCACAACCTTCTCTAACTAAGCTAGTGGCAGGAGGCAAAGTGTTCAAATAAAAACAAGCAGTACTGAACAGCAAAGATAGAAAAACAATGCAAAGAAACCCACTATTGCTGAAATGATGGACTCATGACCTGAAAGCAGATACATTACTAATTTCAACGATTTATGTCCTTTTTTATTGCCTTTTGGCTCTGGTTTGCTCTCACCGGCACATTAGAAGGTTATTAATAACACAAGCAATTAATAATATATCCATAGCCACACCAACTGGATTTTGTTTGTTACTGTGACCCTGTGAGCCTCTTAAACTTATTTTACTTGGGGCTTTTTCTGAATGGGGGCTAAGACCTGTGTACATGGACTAGTTCACACAAATAAAACAACAACAATATTTTGAAGTTAGTTTCCGGAGAAATAGCAAACATGGAAATACTCGGTTGTGGGTTCCAGCTCTGACAGCTGCCAGGGGGCAAGAACCAAGGCACCAGAGCTTTGATTACACAGTCCCATACCAAATACCTCCTCTGTCCTTCAAAGAGCCTTTTGGAGCCACAATTTGCATGAACATTTTCAACTGTTTGAATTTATCGCAAAAAATGCACACCCACACAAAACACACAATCCACCAACTCCTGTCTTCTCCTGCACTTGAAATGGAGTTTCATGGAGCAAAAGAGGTCCTCTGGAATGTATGGAGTGTCATTCATTCAAAGCCTTGTTCCACACAGCTCCATCCAGCTTCACCATGAAGCCTGGGTGGAAAAAAAAAACCCTAAAACACAGCCTAAGGTTATGTTGGGAACGACCCCTAACAGCACACAGTGAGCTCCTGAGCAGCTCAGGAGTCCTAAGCATTTGTGCAGGCAAAAATAAAGCCAATACTGAGAATACCATATTCATTCATGTAAAAGCAAGAAGTGATCACACTTATGTGTCCAGAGCCAAACCAGAAGTTCAGTGTACAATAGGAACACAAAATAGAGGCATCTGAGCTTCAGAAGGTGAAATTTGGATTAAAAAAAAAACAAACAACAAAACCCCAAAAAACTACCAATCTAGCATTTTCCTAATGTTTTTTATTTTTATTAGCAAAGTGTAAATCAATCCCTTCTGAACATCTCACTGTGAGCAAACTGCAGGATGGAGTAAGACAGGTCCAAGTCCGACCTGTATCTAGTTCAAGTGTAGTCCCAGAGTTGGACCCAGCCCCAGCCCCATTTCTTTCACCCACAGCATTAACTACACACCTGGAAAGCAACTAGATTCACCAAGTTGATCTGACAAGAATAAATGTTTGGAGCTTATTTTGGTGGGGTTGTTTTTGCCAGGCCAAGTTTCCAAACAGGCTGATTCTAAGGCCACATCATCACTGTGTGCAACAGAAGGAACAGCAGTGGGAGCACATGAATTAAAAAAAAACTTCAAAAATCTATCTATAGTGGAAGAGCAGAGAGGGGGGGCAGTGGGATGGGACTGACCTCATTTTTCACAGCTGCTGAAAATTATGTAAAATTAAATGCAATGTAGAAACAAACTTTTAAAGTAACAGCAAGGAATTAAATTAAACAATCCTGTAGCTGTTATTGAGAATACAAATGAACTTCTTGATGCCTGAGCCAAGTCACTGAATTGACAACTCTTACTTCCATTAAAGCTGTAAATAAGCAGTCTAGAAAAATTCCCTCTGTGTGTATTCCTCTGGTGCTGTGTGACATATTCATATTCTAAGTATTTACTGAGCAGTCCCCACGTTTGAATACAGTACAGCAAGGTACGATCACAATCCAGAACTGCATCAACTCCTTGCTGGGAAACGCAGAAAGAATCCTGAGCTGTCACTGAACTGTGAGTCAATTAATGAGGAGAGGAGGAAATGGTAACACCAACCACGAGACTGCCAACAAATTTCACACTTAACAATTATGACACAGCTGCATGCCTGTGCAGAAGCAATATTTACTTTATTTAAAGTAAAATTTATTTTAAAATTTATTTAAATATTTGTTTAAAAGCAAAGCAAAGTAACTTAACAGAGATCCAGGGTCCTGGCGCTGCTTTGAGGTCAACAGAAAAACAATTTGTGACTGACCTAAATGTTACTTACCTGCAAGGAGATGAGTGCTACATCACCAGGCATCAGCTTCCAAGCATTTCCTGAGACCAGATCCAGAAGAGGTGCTCATTTTCTCTGTTATCATAGAGCCTGTAGCAAAAAACAGAGCTCAGTCTAATCAGCAGCTTCAAGGTAATAATTTCACACCACTCAGCTGAGGCAGAACTTCACAGCTCATCAGGTAGCAAGTGGAAAAATCATTTTTGTCCTGAATTAGTTTCTTTTCCCTTAGTGAAGATACCATCAAACCCCCTGTCATCAGGTTTTATTGGAGGCCTGTCTAGTGTAGAGGCTGTGCACAGGAAGAGATTTCATCACAGAGCTCAACACTCACTGACCAGTGGCCACAAATTCTCACTTTCGCTCATCAGTGCTCTGAAAGATGCTAATAAACATCATTATTAGCATATAAATGATGCTAATTAAACATCATTATGGATAACAGCCTCTGTGTGTATGCTCTTAATACAGGCCATAGAAATGGTCTGTGCACAGTAAAAGGAGCATGTGTTCAGTTGTAACACAGCAAATAAAAAGCCCAGGTTAGCTCTGGCAGCCTGGATCTCACCCTGCAGGCACAGAGACACCTTGCCAACAACTGGGCTGCCTGAAACCTTCCCATCCCATGTTGATTTTTCCTACAGTTCAACCAACATAAAGACGCCCACATAAAACACTCCAGGCAAAGCCTGCCTGGCAAGGAGGTTTGAATCCCTTTGTTAAGGCAGAGGCAGGTTAGGGAAACTCCACACAAACCACTTTCACCTGTGAGGACCCCAGCTCCTGCCATCACTCCCTTGGCAAACAGCACAGGAAGTATGGCATGATATGAGAGTGGCTAGTTTAGCCACAGCCTTCAGTAAGTTCACTGCACCTCCATGATCCCTACAGCTCTCAGCAGTAATATACTTTGTTGTTTTATTATTTTTAAATCTAAACCAGTCACTCTTAAACTGACCATGGGTGAGGTGGTCACTTTAATGGGTAATGAGCTTCTGCAATAAAATCTACATATTACAGAAAGTCCAGTCCTGCAAGGAACTGTGTGCTGTGGCTCAGTCACAGTGAAACCACCCAGGAGGTACCAGCTCATGAGCAGCTGACACCAAAACACCCTACTTTGGTTATTCTGATCCGACAGCCTGTGCTACAGGAAAGTTCCACAGAATCCAAGATTCACAAAATTAACCAACACAACACAGTCCTATTCCTTGTACAGTTAAATCATGATGTACAGTGGTACAGAACTACCTCAGAAAATAAGAATTATTAGCCTGCAAAAATAAAAGTTGAGTCCTACTGCTCTAGACTACTTCCATAACAAAGGCAACATCCAAGTTGTGCCTTTGCTTACATTCATATCCAAAACCAGTAGGGACTATCCAGAAAAAAAGATGCACAGTAAATCCCCTGAAAACTGACTGCAGTTCCAGCTTGTCTCTGTAACACTGGCACTCTGTCACCTCTTAATCTGCTGTAGGATGTCCAAAGCTGCATGTCTGGTCAGACTCCTACAGGCATCAACATCTGAGGGAAGTCATTGTATTGTGTGCACCAGAGAAAACCCCAGACTCCAGCTAAGAGAGAGGATTTGCTAATTCCAGCCTCCTCACACCTACCAAAGATGGGCACTTTGGGCCCCTCACACACTTTCTTGCAAATGTTATAGTGGGATTTGGCTCCAGGGGCAGAAGAGGTGAATGTAAGAGCCAAATTTTCAAGCACAGCCCGGAATATGGAATGGCCTGGAAATCTGCACCCCCTGCCTTAGGTGATGCTTCCATAGCTGCTCTTGCCAGCCTAGGAAGACACATTTGTGAACTGTTCTGTTCCTTCCCAGTGGTATGAAGAGGCAGGTTTTGCACAAAGGGAAATAGTTCCTGAAAATTTAAACACCTTTGCTATTAGAACCCTAATTTCCAGGAAACATAAACACTTCTCTCAGACCAGTTAGGAGAGCAGAACTCAGAATTAAATAAATGGGCGAGAAGAGCTTCCTAAAGCCTTGTCTGGGAGGCCTGACAATGCCCACGTGGTGTACAGAGACAGTAACTTTTCCAACAGAACTACAGAGAAAACCACCCAATTCTGCACTACCCTGGGCACAGTATCTAAGGCCCCTTCATGTAACTGCCTCGAAGCTGAACTGTACCTTCCTGTGCAGATCATGAAACCAAAAGGGTTTACTCAGGCCTTATACCAGGTGCTCTGCTCTGCACATAAGCAGCAGACTACACTGACAAAGGTTTTCAGACAGCCTCGATATATAGATGGATTTAGGATCTCATTTTCAGTTCTGACCTGCTCTCTCCTCCCTTACTGCTGGGCCAGGTTCACATGGCTCTGTGCACTTGAGCACTTCAAGGGCAGTGTCACAGTCACTCAGCAGCTCATGGACGGGCAGACAGGCTTCCAGACAGGTCACTTACTCAAGCTAGTTTTAAATACTCTTTTCCTTCTTTCCCCTCCCTTCTTTCTCAGAGCAGAGTTGTTTTTCTGCCTCTCAGGCTGAAGGGCAGGGAGGCAGCCATGCATACGTGTGTCTAGCAGCTAACTGTGCTTGATTCCCTCTGGCAGCCCTGTCAGGACCTCGGTGTTCACATTTACGAGATGTCACTCCAGGAAAGGTTCTTACACCTGTACTGAGCCCCTTCAAAATTCACAGCCAAGAAATATGCATTACAAATCAAAAGTCTTTTAATTTCAATTCTCATTCCTTGCTGCCTTTTTTTTTTTTTTTTTTTTTTGAGAGGAGCAAAAATTCAAGTCCTGTAGCAAAGAACATCAGCTCTCCCTGGCCTCAGAAAACACACATGACCCCCTCTCCAGCTGCACCAGAGCAGTATTCTAACAAACTCCTCCTTAGTATTATTGTGGGAAATTCCCTGACCTGGAAAGGAGATTATTCCTTGGAGTTCTGACCAAACCAGATCACTTTCCTTCTCACCAGCACACTTCTCAACAGGGAAGCATGAGTAATTTCTCAGCTATCTTTTCCTTTTTAAATATACTTACTAACATCCCAGTTGGGCAAAATGCTTTCAGGGCTGAACACAAGCCTCTGTGTGTTCAAGTCTGGCAACAACCAGCAGGCACTGATATTTCCCAGGGGCTCCCAAGGAGAAGCCCTGAAATACTGGTTACCTTTGTGAGCTCCAGCAGGAACAGCCTCACATGGTGCCAGTGGAAATGTTCTCAAAGATATTCCACATTACAGCTTACCTGATCTACAGTGCAGGCAATGAACCATAATTCTATATTCCACAAAACACAAAGTGCATGAGCATGTGCTCCTTGCTGTGTGTGGAAGTCCCTACTCAACTGCCACCTTTGAGAGCAGGTACTGTCTAATCCTCACTTAAACCCTGGCTCCCTTCCTCTCCCACAGGATGCAGGCTCACTCAACCCTTCAGAAAATTCACTTATTTCCCTAACTTTTGTATGGGCTTTGTCAGCCTGGACTGGAAATTCCTTCAATACTGCGTGCTGTGCCAAGTGTCATACAGTAGGGCATGGGGTAATTAAAAGGAGCAGATAATTTTGACTGAAAGGCAATGAAACATGAGCTTTGAAAGGAGCAGGGAAGGATTCATTTGTAAGAAGCTCTGCTGTGATAAGAAATTTAAAATTAGCATGTAGGTTGCAACCAGGATAACGTGCTGTTGAATACAGTGGTTACTATGGCAGGCATGCTGAGAGCTGCAAAGGCTTTGTGCTCCTCACAGAGAACGTGTGTGTAACAGAACAGATTCATGTCCAATCTATCACTTCTTCATTTGCAATTCAAAAGCAACTCAGGTTTGGCTCCCCACACCTTCTATCAGCAGCCACAAAGGAACATGACTACTGAAAACAGTCCACGCCTACACACGGACTTGAACTCTCAAACAAAAACATGGAAGCAATCTATTTTCTGCAGTTTCACAACTAAAACTCTTGCTGCTGGGGCTGTCAGGACTTCTCAGCTCGATCACTAGAGCCTCCCCTCTCCAGGCTCTCCCACACCCATGCTGTCCTCTCCTGTCCATATCCATGTGACAGCTGCTTCCTCAGGCTCACTCCACACCATTGCTCCTTCTTTCTCTCTCCTCAACTCTTTCTCCTGTATTCATGGTATTCAGACTTGCTGCTTCCCTCAAACTGTCCCCTGTCACATCCTACCCTCTGCCCAGCTCACAACATGGGTCTTTCTTCAATTCACCCAGGCCTCCTTCTGATTTGCAAAAAGTCATCCAGATGCACAGTTTAAGAGCTGGTCTACAACTTTCTTTCTAACAGCTTCCTAAAATCACACTATAATGCTTATAAAGCAGACAGATGGATTTGGAGTAATGCTCTAACTATTCTATCTCCGGTACCTTCGATCCCAGGATTTGAAAATTATGTAAAAATCAAAATTTAAATCCCCACATTCTTCATCTGCCTCATAATATTTGCATCCTTAGATTTAAAAAAAACCCCAACCAAAACCCAAACAAACAAACAAACAAAAACTCAACACCCCCTCCCAAAAATAACCCAAAATCAAATAAAAAATGACAAACCCTCCTGCCAGATTGTGGTTGGCAGCACAATTTGCGACAGCCACAGCTCCCTCTGAGCTCTCTTTAAGTTTTTACACCAGCTCATTCCTTAAACTGAGCTTGCTCTAGCACTGTTAAGGGATCTGGAGATGCAAACCAAGAAATACTTTTGGTTGTTACAGTGGGTCAGTCTTTCTCAGCTGCGTGCAGGACAGCAGTGAGACTCTGCAGACTGGGGAGGAAGATTCCTCCGTAGAGAGCAGCTGCTACAAGAAGTTAATTTCCAGCTCCCTCAGATATCCCACCTTTTAAAAGAGACTCCATCTATACAGCGAAAATTCCCCTCCAATCCTGGCAAAACAAACAGTGGACATCCCCACAGACAGAAGCCTTGGGTCTGTCCAAGCAGAGCATCTGCTGGTGTTGGGTGTGACTTCTGATGCTTCAGCCATTTCCCTGTGATCTCAGAGCACAGTCAGAAAGCATGACCTGTCCCCCCGTGCATGAGCTCATGGTGTATCCATAGCACAGAGGAGCTTTCCCAAGTGGAAGCTTCCAAACATATTGACAAGGAGGCTCTGTGCCTGGAGAAGAGACACCTGACATCACTCCCAGCAAGCAGCAGTACCAAGTGCAGGCAGTAGACAGTGGCCCCAAGAGAGGGAGCACTGGGGCTCTCCCCTAAATACCCAAATTCCCTCCCTTCTGTGATAAGCCCTGTGCTCCCCACCTGGAAGGACAGGAGAATGTGTGATCCTGACCCTCCACAGGTCTTGCACTGCAGCACTGGTCTGGCAGTTCCACTCAGAGAGCAGTGATTAGTGGTGCTCAAAATTATCTTCCAAGTCAGTCACTGGGATTCAGTCAGGTTCTAATATCCTCTATCTAGAGTGACAATCAGAACTCATAATTTTCTGTGTATAATTGCCTCTGAAACTCCAACCTGTAGTTTCAAATCTTCACTTGTGTGAAAAAAAGTATAAACTTGGAAAGTTTTTACTCAAAGAAAAGAAACTATTATTTTTTACACTTATAAAAACCTCACCACATAACATGAGAAAGTTTTGAGGGAGGAGAAAGAACAGTCCATCTGGAGATGGTAATAAATCTGACAAGAGACAGAAATTCTAGGCTCAAAGACAGAACTTCATTATATTAGGAAAAATGACTAATTACCTTGTGATTCATGCACCCTAATGGAGTTTGAGAGTTCAGTCTGCTCCATCAGTGTCATCAAATCATTGTCCCCTCAAAATTATGGCTCCTTGCCTGCTCTGTAGATCAGGAAAGTATGATAGAATAATTGGGTATTTAAACAGGGTGACAATAATTTTAAAGAGCAATTCTGTGTTTTTTACATGCCTGTATAGGCCATTTTCTAAAATGCTTTGAGGAAAACCTTCTGAAGTTAGTAACACTCGCTTTTTGGGGGCCTAAATGTAGATCCAATAAGAGCCAGCTTTTATTTACACTTAACGACTTTGCAGGTCCTCACATCATCAACAGTGAGAAGCTCCTGTCTTACCTCACTGTTAAAATCACCAATTATGGCAGAGCCCAGGGGTGAGGCAAAACCCATTTTCCTTTCTCATGATCTACATTACAGCATTCTGAGGGAGGGGCTCGTTGTGTTCTGTGTTTTTATGGCACAACAAGGGGATACTTGATGAACAAGGATACAAATGCTACAGCACTTCAAAATAACATGATGTATGAAAACCTGCAGCATTTATCAGTATCAAAACCCAAGACAGGGCAAGTCTTTTTGCTGTTTTGGTTTGAGGTTTTGTTTGTTTTGTTTTTTTTTTTAATTATTTAAGCCAGAAGCCCTGCAGAGAGAGGAAACAACAGAGTTCTTAAACAGATGAGAAAGGCACACTGACCTCCTAGGTCCCTGTTTTAAGCAAGTTTCCATGCAATTCTTTATTACCACACACCACCACTTAACAATACAAAGGACTTTAAATATGATAGGCAGAATAATTTGGCCTGTGTTCAACATTTAAATGGAAGCTCCCTGATATGGCTGATGAATCAGATGTGCCTGCAGCTATAGGATGGCAGGGAGATCAAGACAGAGTAAGAGAGAGAAGAGGTGGGCAATTAATCAAGACCACCCTTCCATTTATTTTGTCACAGAGCATCATCTCTGCCAGCAGCCTGTGCATCAGCCAGCTTTGGCATATTTCCAGCCAACTGTAGCCAACACTTCCCTGTGTCACCTGTTTATAAACAGCATTGCAGAGTGTCCTGGTTTAATGACAATATGTTCAGGAGGTGAGACCTCTGGTGAGGTACAAATCCCTCTTCTCTTCTGCCTATTTCTCTGCCCCCAAAATATTGACCAATATTTTGAAATTACAAGGAGTCTGAATGAAGGAGGAGAAAAAGATGACAATTTTAGTAAAAAAAAAAAAACGGAGAACAAAATAGAACAAACAAAACCAAACAATAACAGAACCAATGTCACCCAGACACTCCTCTCCCCTTTGGTTAAAACGGGAAGAACCTGGAATAATAAAAAAAGAAAAGTCCCAGTGCCACCGAGAGAGCAGCGCTGATCCCGACGGACACCCCGTGAGGCGGCAGCGATGGAGCCAGAGTGGCACCGGGAACTCCTCAGAGCTCTCTCCCGGCGTGGGAGCCACGGCGACAGGAATTCCTGCCCGGC
The DNA here is from genome assembly GCF_003945725.1 of Corapipo altera. Taxonomy (NCBI): domain Eukaryota; kingdom Metazoa; phylum Chordata; class Aves; order Passeriformes; family Pipridae; genus Corapipo; species Corapipo altera. The sequence continues at coordinate 1,451,666 of NW_020884942.1, forward strand.
AGGAAAACTGTGGCCGAAGGAAACGGCGGTGCCGGGAACTCCTGAGAGCGCCCGGCGGGGAGCGCTGGCAGCGGCCCTGCCTCGGTACCGCTCCCAGGACAAGAGACAGAGCGCTCCAGCTCCAGAAACGCTGGGGGTGTGTGTGTGTCTGTGTGTGTGTGTCTGTGTGTCTGTGTCTGTTTGTGTGTGTGTCTGTGTGTGTGTCTGTGTGTGTCTGTGTGTCTCTGTGTGTGTGTGTGTCTGTGTGTGTGTGTGTGTCTGTGTCTGTTTGTGTGTGTGTCTGTGTGTGTGTGTCTGTGTGTCTGTGTGTCTGTTTGTGTGTGTGTCTGTGTGTGTGTGTGTGTCTCTGTGTGTGTGTGTCTCTGTGTGTGTGTGTCTGTGTGTGTGTGTGTGTGTGTGTGTGTGTGTGTGTGTGTGTGTGTGT
>NW_020884942.1:1452489-1645771 GCF_003945725.1 Corapipo altera
CCCCTGCCCCCAGCAGAGCCCAGTGGGGTGGAGGGTGGTCCTTCGTGCTTCTGAAAATGCAGGATGATATGAAAAAAATTAAACAAAAAAGAAAATCGTCCTCATTTAGCTAAAGGATAACACAGAGTGTCTGGAGAACAGCAGCTACGGGCACCTCCTGGCTTCTGCTCTTCTCCACTATTCCACATCGAAACCTGCACTGGGTTATCTCCGTGTAATCCAGGATTCATGTGGCAGAAATGGTCCTTTATAACAACGTCTGGATGTGCTGCCTTTCTGTCACCTCCCACCCTGTAGCAAGTGAAGCAAATGTAGTGGACACTTAAGGAAGAACCCACGCTCACCCCAGCCTCTGTCTCCAGAAGGTGGCAGACATCTTTTGGATGTGGTTCAGAGCATCTGTGTACTCCTCTTTAAGGGCATGAAGGGAAGGAAGGTCACAGTCTCTCTACAGTTACTGAAGTTCCCACATAACAGTCCCTGGGTTTCAATGATGGAGTTTTTCCTGCCACCACAAAAGAGCTTTGGATTCCATTCTACCCTTAAAAAGCCTGACAAGGTTTGGCAACCAGCAGCTTGTCTGTCTTTATGCCCTTATGCTCATCCTTTCCAACCCTTGCCCTCCAGCTTTCCAAACATTTCAGCATCATTTCAGTCATGGAAACCTCTGCCTTAAATACCAGAGGTAGTATATGACTGAATCTATGGAAGTGCCTAAAGCATCAGACATCTTACAGGCAAAGTTCTTCCCATAAGACATCTGTGCTCAAAAAAACCCGAAATAGAACATCAGTATGAGAAGAAGGACTGAGGGGAAAACACCCTAGACAATCAGAAAACAGATTTTGGAGAGGAAGAAACACACTTAAGCACTTTTAACACACAAAAGGCAGCTCTGGATTATCTAAGAAGTGAACCATAGAGGCAAGGGCTGCTGTAAGGAACACACCACTTCCCACCTCCCACCTTCCCATCCCACCTCCCCATCCAAGAAGACGACTGCCTCACATACTCTCATTGCCAGTTTCTTTGGGTTTTGGCTAATCCAGACCTGCAGGTCACCTTTACAAAGAACAAGGAAGAAAGATGAAACAATTTGTTTTCACAAAGAAGCCACAGAGGGTGGGGGGGAAATAACCCAAACCCCAGTAAACATAAGACAGCTAATAAGATTCCTGAACACAGAGAAAACAAGCAAAAAAGAAATATGCTGATGTGGTTTGTGATTCCAGTCCTGCAACAGATGTTACAGGCACTGTGAATTGTAAGTGCTTCTACTTAATAGAGTTCTTTTCCCTTGTCAAGATGACTAAAATATACACAAAAGCAAGAATGGGCCTAGAGCAGAAAGCCCCTAACAAGCAACTGCTAACAAATGGCAGATCATGATGAGACAGTGAAGCCTGTTGTGTTGGCATGCAAACAGAAAGCTTTATTTAATGATGTAATTGTTCCTCCCAAACACTGTCCCTGTGGATGCATGGTTCAATTTTCTTGTGAAAGTCCTTAAATGTACATATAAGAAGTCCAGACAACACGAACACATCTGCAGAGCTTAGCTGGCAGGCCAGCAGCCATCCCTGCTGGAGGACACTGCAGTACCACACACAGCCCACGCCACAAAGCTCAGCTTGGCCAGAGTTTTAGCCCACCAAGGCCTGTCCCTGTCTCTGTGTGCTGCCCTGGCAGAGCTAATCCTGGATTTGTTCCTCACTGGAGAAGGCAGCCATGCTAGTGCCTTTCACTGCCCATGGCATGGCATGGCACACAGCACTCGCCAGAGCAGAGGCAGGCAGGCTGATAGATGGTAAAAACAACCTCTAAATTATTAAGACACTGCAAAGAAGAAAAAAAAAAAGCCTGAATGTGCTCAGATTAAACACTGTTTCCAAAAGATTATGGATGTCTCTCTCTAAGGGTACCACCAAAGAACTACAGACCAGGCCATGCCCATCAAGGCCAGGACTTCAGCCAGCACTCTGGCCCCCTATTTTACATACTTTCCTTTGAAAAGCTTTCCACGTGGAAGAGCAAAATCATTTGCCTCACAACAGTATTCAGAAAGAAATGCATGGAAAACTATCCAGAACAGTTCCAATAAAGGCTCTAGTGATAACATCAGGGAGGATCCTAATCAAGAGTTTCTCCTCAAACAGGATCACTGTCTCCATTTTCACCCCTGAAACAACTAAATGTTGGTCATTTTAGCTGTTTCAGAAGGTCAGACTACCCTCAAAACAGAGGACTCTCGAATTTTTGCAGTCACTTCACACTTGAGCAAAACCTAACAAGCAGCAGAACTCTCAGTCCAGAACATTGCATATCTCTCCCAGTGGCACAGTTTTCTAAGACCCAGGTTGTGCAGTCTTGGAGCAAAGCCTCCATTAACTAGCTCCAGTAGCAGCATGGCTTTAGTATTTCCAGTAACAAAAAAGGTTTAGTGATTCATTAACCTGGTAAAATTTAAAAGCCTACACAAATCTGTGGCTAATTGGCATCGGTTTATAAATTCACACTTAGCACCCAAATATTTGATATTAAGGAAAGAAAAAAATATATGATCAGTAGAAATCAATACTGATGGGGGCTGTTGTAATATGTAAAACATCTGACCATTCACCAGTTTGGCTGTGAGCTCTTGTTCAGAAAACAATGTCTGGCAATAATTATCTGATCCCAAAGTAAGGGCTCTACAGGGAAGTTATTTACCCTCTCACAAAGGCCATATGATTTATACATGTTGTCATTGCCTATGCCAGAAAACTGATGACTGATTACCACATATTCATTTCATGATCAGGTATCCAGACTGAATTAACTAGATTAGGCTGCATGGAATTTCTTTACCATTTACAGCACAAGTGAGCATAACATTTGGTTTAAATCAATAAAAAGAAGGCGCTTTTAAATGGAATCCAGCAAGAACTAGAATATGTTAAAGCCACATGAATTAAATATTTATTATTTATCACTATTACTCATTTACTGCACAAACATCTGGATTCCATAACCATAATCTGATACAATGTATTAGTGGGGAGGGCAAAATAAATACATAAATAACATCTAGTTCAATAAACATTTGCAAAGCAGTGCTATCCCTCATCCATTCCCAGCTCATGGAGGACAGGTATTCAACTTTACCCTTGTGTTGTTGGCTGGATATTGATTAAAAAGCATCTCAGTTCTGCAGCTCCCTGTGCAAAGGTCACAAGATCCCTGACTGGGATATTGCATGCCCTCCATCCCTGGGGACAGATCTTCTGCAGAGCAGGACTACGGGGTGGGCAAGGGTAAGGCAGGGATGTGAAAGCACTCAAGAGCAGAAAAGCTTCTGAGAAGAGCATCACCAGAGAGAGAGAGAGAGAGAAATGAGTAAATTCATGTCAGACAAAGAATTTCTAAGCCCTAAGAAACACACACCCAAGTATCACACACCAAAGCTCCTGAATATGCTAAAGTATAGTCTGATTAATGAATAGATGTTGATAATCTTATTCATTTCAGGCTTATAGATGATGTCTGCAAAATATGAAGGCATGATCTCTTTTCCAAGCCACATACTTCCCAGATCAATTAAAGCACACAGGACCTTGCTAGAGAAGCCTTCCTCACTGGAATCTCTGATTGCTTTAACAGATACATAGCAATGCTCTATTCAATACTGTTCAATTCATGAATATTTCATGACCCCACCCCTTTTAATTTGAAGTTTATGAAATAACTACTATAGTAAAACTCAAACTGTTTTACTGTTAAGCCCACAGCATATTTTTTTTGAGTGTGTGATGAATGTGTCTTAGTTTCCCCCTGAGCTGAGAAGGTCTAAGCTGATGTGCTGGGTTGTACCAGCTGTGTGATGCTCCCAGTTAATTTCTGGCAAGTTGAAGTCTCCCATAAGGACAAGGGCAGCTGACTTGGAAGTGTCCCTTAGTTCCTCAGAATACCTCGTTGCTGTCATCACCCCGGCTGGGAGGTCTAGAGCAGAATCCCACAATGACATCCACATTATTTGTTTGCCCCAGGGGCTCCCAACTGTGCCACTGCCAACTGTGAGCTCCAGATACTCCAGCCCTTCCATTACATACAGTGCCACCCCTCCACCTCTCCTGCCCTGCCCATCCCTCCTGAAGAGCCTGGAACCATCCAACAGGGCACTCCAGTCACAGGGCTCATCCCACCAGGTTTCACTTATGCAGTGATGTCAAATCTCTGGGACTGGGCCAAAGGTTCCAGCTCCTCCTGTTTGTGATCAATCATCAGTGTAGAAAATTGTTGGCATTTCAGCGTTAAAGAAGATTTGCTCTGCTTTTCTTCCTCCAGCAGACAGTGGCAAGAAAGAGGTTATTAAAGAGTTAAAGTAACTCTGTGGGAGATCGTAAGCCAGAGAAACAAAACACAACCTCTAACAAAAGCTCAGTACCACCTCCTCCGACAGGGTACAGTCGAGATCAGCTTTTCTATTCAGGAAGAGCAGGCTGTCACCTGGGGCAGCAGAACAGCCAGGAGCTGCTTTTTGTTAGGGGAACAGCAGGATGTAAAGGAGGGCACTTACCAATTAACCCGAGGCAGCACATCCCCCAGAAGCAGCCCTGGATAGTGTAAAATGACCAGATAGAATAGAAACAGGGACATCCTGGACACAAGCATAAAGAAACTGAATAATCACCAGTGTGACCAAGGAAAAAACCAAACTCTGGAGGTCATCCCCTCAGTAACTAATTTCTCTGCTTCTTTTAACCCTCCTTCAAGCACCCTTTCTGCCCCTTTCCCTTTTTGCAATAGCAGAACCCTTACTTCCACACTCTTGCTAGCTATCCTTCCTCCTCTCCTTTTCCTGGAGGTTTCCATTGAGAGGAAGAAACACCTTAAAGATGGTGCAAAAAGACCATTTGCAAATGAAAGCAATTTGCCAGCACAGACTTCTTGTGCCAGAGTATCCTCCAGGCTTTTGGGAAGGCAAAGGAGGAGACCAAGAGCAGTTTCAAACGCGAACAGCACAGGACCCCACGCAGCAGGACAAGCTGTGTCAGTACCTCGGCAGCCGCGCTGTCTGCAGGGAGGGAATGGAGCCGGGAAGTTCCTCTGGCAGCTCGGCAGAGGGACCGTCCCGGTCACGGCGAGAGGCAGCCCCGGAGAGCGGGACAGGAGGGCTCCTGGGCAGAGGGAGCAGCACAGCTGGGACGGACTGACCGCAGGGCTGTGCCTGCCCCTCCCCACCGACCACAGGGGGAACCTCTGTAAGATCCCAGGTGAACCCCTCAGGAGCCCAGGTGAACATTGTCAGGATCCCAGGTGAACATTGTCAGGATCCCAGATGAACCCCTCAGGATCCCAGGTGAACATCCTCAGGATCCCTGATGAACCCCTCAGGATCCCAGGTGAACCTCTCAGGATCACAAGTAAACATCCTCAGGATCCCAACTGAACATCGTCAGGATCCCAGGTGAACCCCTCAGGATCCCAGATGAACCCCTCAGGATCCCAGATGAACCCCTCAGGATCCCAGGCACTCCTCTCACACTGTCACTCACCTGAGCCCTCTACCTGTACCTGCACTGCCCCTCAGACAGGTGTAGTGGAAGGTGTCAGCTGTAATAATGCTTTGGTAAAACCACAGTGTTGTTATTTGCTGCACTTTGCATAAATATCTTGCTGTTCTCCAGGATACTGTGAAACACTTGTACCATCACTCTCCTAACTTACTTTCACTGTACCAACCAGGCACGAGGCTCAGTTCAGTAACTGCAGAACATTTACACACAGCAATTGCTGAAAGCAATTCTGAACATGAAACAACAAAAAAAAAAATCTGTTAATTATTCTGTAATATTTGGTATAACAACCTCCATTTATTGCCTGTAAGTATGTTCATTGCAGTGACTCTGAAAAAGAAAACTAAGAGGACTGTACAGTATCAAAGGTAATTAACTTTTAAAAGATGATAGGTTTTAGGGTGTTTAAGGGCTTTTTGCAATGCTGGCTGAAATGTAACAATAGGAATGAACAGACTGCAGTTTCTGTTTGAATGTTTCTTGTTAGGAGTCTGTTTTTGTAGCAGAAAACAAATATTCTTCATCAACTCCACTGGCAGCTTTATCTCTCTGTAATACACAGGCAAGACATATTACACTGAAACAGCATCCAAAGGCCAATTCAAGGATAACACACACACCAGATGCTCAATTTTAGGGTTTATTTCATCTGCTAACATTCATTCTTGATCTAGACAAAACAATTTTGATGATTTTTAATTCAATTTTTCTTGTGGAAGAAAAGAAGAAAACATTTTAACACTTTTTGTAAGATGTCATAAATAAATATATAAAGCTTTAAGTGTTACTTGGCTCAAGTTAAAATTTGCCTTTTATTTTTTCTTGTTTTTAAGTTCCTGAAGTGGGGGAAAAAAGTGCAAACCATACATATTCAGCTCAATGGAATGACTCCAGCCACAATCACTTTCAGAGAAGCTGAATCTGTTTGATCTACAATATGGAGGATGGAAGGTAGGTGGGGAAAAGCTGTATTTTTTTACCCTCAGTCACACAACTCCTAGAAGAACTGAGTTCCTTGGTAGGTAAAGCACACAAAAAAGAGGAGAGGAAGAAAAAGAAAATCCTGCCTGCATTGCCCCTTCAGTGCAGATTGTGCAGCAGAGAGGAAAGAAGAGACAATATAAGCAAAGCCTCAGATGAAAAGAAATTACAATGGAAAATAAAATCAGATACCAATGGAGATGGAGAAAAATCCTGTGGCTATTGTGTGTTTGCCTGGCAGACTACACATATACACAGAGGAAGTTCACATTGAGAGAGGGTGGGGACTTTTGTCTCGTCCTTATGAAAAAAAAAAGATTAAAAGGGGCAATAAAAATAAGTTAAATCATATTCCAATATGTACAAAACAAATCATGCTCAGTAAACCATTTGAATATAAAATTATTCATTATAGTACAACTCTCTCAATCCAGTCTGCAGAACTGACACCTGGGGGAAAACGGGGAGGGGGAGTTGTGGGGCTTTGAGGAGACAGACTCATTTGCAAATCTTGTTTTTTTCAGCTTGCATGGCTAAGAATTACAGAGAAAACTGCCTGCAGCTGGGATGACACAGGCTTTAACACCCACGTGCTTCTCCGGGCTGCACTCACCTTGGCACAACTCCTGTGGCTGGGGCAAAACAGCCACGGAGAGCTGGGACTGTGTGCACAGGCATGAGCTCTGCTGCACCCTGGTTTACCTGAGCTGCTGCTCACTGACCTGTGCTATAAAGGCTTGGCTCTACTCCTGATCAGGCAGAGAATCCTGTGTTCACTTCTGCCTCTGGAACATGATCTGCTAAGATTAGTGAAAACAAGAACAAAAAGAGAACGCAGCCAGTCCTGTGATTTGAATCCAGCAGGTAGTGCCAGTTGTATTCCAAGCTATAGCCCTGGGAATACAACATTTAGCATAGTTTGGGTGGTGAATTCCTGTAGCATTACCCTTTTTTTGTGACGTTTGGAAAATTCTGTGGGACAGGAGGGGTTCTGAGTAACACCACCAGTAAGAAGCTAGAGATGCTTTAACCCCAGGATATGAATCTGAGCCAGGCCCTGTGCTGTAATGTTTACATGTTTAGTGCTGTAATCATTACCTCCTGTAGCTGTCCAGTGATCTCTATGAAGTGACTTGATGGGCTCAGAATTGAAAACTTCCTAATTGTCTGTACTGCCACTGTGGTGTCCTCCTGCCTTGCTCACACTCTCTGCAACTGCACTGCTCTTTCGTGCTCCAACAGGACAGTCTTGGGAGAGAGGATGCAAAACCTTGTTGGGATCTTCCTTATGCTGCTTCCATTGCCATCCTAGTTTTGTAAGTAAGGGACTATGGAGTGCAAAAACATCAACCTGTGAAGTCCTTCTCATTTATTCCAAAATATTGGGCATGAAGGGAGAAATTCAGACAAGCCAGAAATTCACACTGATCCTTTGATGAAGTACTTTTTTTACAATTTTGATAGTCTGGGTTGGCAACCTCACCAGTCAATCCTGCATTTTGTGACCCAGGCAGGGTACAAGATGGCACCTGACTGTCTGGAAAATTTTGGAGAAGGCAAACTCCTTCAAGAGAGCTAGCTGGGATGAGGCCAATCAGCAATAAAAACTTTTCTTCAGCAACAACAGCCACCAAGCAGTGAAGTTTACACCGTTTAGGTGACTAAAAGCAAAGAAGATCTTCTTAGCACTGCAGCATGTCTTGGCCTTTCCACCTGCTTAGAGCAGGAATGGAGTCTGCTCAGAAATCCCCACTCCCCATCCCCTTCTGTGGATGTACAGGGTCAGCACAGTGCAAGATGGCAGAGCCCAGGGGCCATCCATCATCTGTGCCCTGAGAGCTGCCTGCCCAAACTGCTCGCTCACACTAACACTGCTCACTGCATAAACCCTCAGAAACATCTCACACAGCCCCAGCTTCCGTGGAGGCTTTCCAGGGGGTATCCCTGTGGGATGGATAAGCATCCAACTAAGTAAAATCTGAATTCAGGGGGAACTGCCTCACCAACTCCCCAAGAGACAGGTGGCAATCGTGCACCTGCCCTCAGCACTCCAGTGCTCACCTGGTCTGACCTGGGTCATGATGCATTGACAACCCCTGAAGAAACACTTCCTGTAGTGAAGATGATCTTGATGTGTCCGTAAGTCACGGGAAAAACATTTTGGAAGAAAGGGGCAGATATTGAACAAGAATGTACTATCTGGCCACTACTTCTGCTGGAGTGCCTTAAAGCTGTTGGTCTCCATTAATTTTAAAACTACACACACATTTTCCATGTTATTGTAGCATCAAATTATCAATCCTAAAAATAAAAGAAATAGTACCACTTCAAACTGTGGTACATATAAACCACAAAAACTACATTCACATTATGTTAAAAAAGTTCCCTTGAACCCACTAAAGGAGGAAGATAGTGCCAGGTACATCCTGCAACCCGTGCTCTGGCACACAGCACTTAGAATAAATTAATTCATGGCCTACAGCCATGACTGGATCAGCACAACAGCCAGGGTGAGGGATGGCTTTTGGGCCATTCTCTTCCTTTCCATTATTTAGGATCTGTTTCAAAATGCCCTATATTTTTCATACTTTGGAGTACCTTCTTAGAGTCTATAAATTTGTTATTCCCAATGTACAGGTGGAGAAACTGAGGCATGTGTTGGGTGCAGGATTTAAATCTAGAAAGTTCTGCCTCAGTGCTCAAGTGAGGTTAGCCCTCCTTTTGTGGGTTGAAGTAAAACTGTTAACAAGACAGTTTTCAATATAGTTTCATTTCTTTTGCTTGTTACTGCAATATATTACAAAGAAAATGTTGGAACAAGGTCTTCTACTGACATGCTTTTAAGGTCAGAGGCTGCCTCTGATTCAGACAACCCTGCAGACAGATCCATTAACATCCAGCTGGTTACTCAGAGCCTGTAACACAGAAACAGCTCAGGCCTAATCACGACACAGTCCCGACAGTGCCACGTGGACAGGGACGAGTTGCAGTAACCACTTGTGCATTATGGATCCGTCACACAGGACACACAGCGAAACGCCTCTGGGCAAAGCTGCAAACTGTGCACATGAACAGTTGCTTTTTATATCTCGTGTATTGGTTTTGTGGGTAAACAGCCTGCAAAACTGCATTTTTAAAATACAAATGTTTTCTTTAGTTACAGTGACACATAAAAGCGCTGGGAAGTAGCAGACATAGCTTCTCCCAGCCTTGGAATCAAGAGATGAGCAAATGGAGTTGTAATACCTTCTGCCCCCAAGCCAACCACCAAATACTACTTCATTTTGCTTCCCAATTTTCACCTAGGAGGAAACAGGGGCCATTTTGTGGCAGAAGTACTGACACAACCTTAAAGACATCGACACCACCAGCACATTCTGGTACCAGCTGAAGGCGTGAGTAACAACGTCCCACTGTGCCTGCAGACAGGAGAGCATGTGCTTGAGCACTTGGCAGCAGCAGGATGCAGACCTGACCAAAATCCATCTGAAATCAATAGGAAAGACATCCTTTGACTTTGGTAGACTTTGGCTCAGGGCTTAACAGGGCTGTAATTGAGCCCAAAGTGCTGTTTGTATTTTCTGTTCTCAAGTTTTCAGTCGTCTTTACTCTTCTGGAGAAGAACATCTCCAAAAGTAAGGTGTATCCCCCAGGGTGTGCACAGAAGAACAAAGCCCCTCTTTTGCAAAATTCAGTCTGAATTTGAAACTGTTGGAAACAATGTACAGAGGCAGAGAGAGAATTAAAATACAAACCAAGCAGCACATCAGTGGATTTGTGTGATGGGAAAGGGATGCTGTAAAAATGACATGGTAAATTTGAATGCATCAGCTCTCTGCCTCTCCTCCAGTGATTTCAATGCCATATTTGATTTGCAGTTAACACGGCCTTTGAAAATCAAATCATATTCCATTTGGTTCAGAGTTTGCCCTAAACGATAGCTGGTTCAGGTCTTACAGGCTGAGCAATAACGGGGTGAGACATGAACCAGGCAAAAACTACATTTCCATGCTTTCAGCCAAAGAGAGAAGTGCTTGCAACAGCAAAAAAATAAGCCATACTTTAATTTGGTGAGTGGGAAGAGGAATTAGAGAAGTCATTGTTGTTCTATGACTCAAAAGTCAGTAAGCAGAACCTGGTTAGACTGTCCCCACACTGGAGGATTAAACCTACATGAGCCTCTAAAAAACAGCATTGAAAGAGAAAGAGTTCTGCTTTGAGAGTGGTCTGAGACTAAAAAAACATTATCCATGATTCTCCTTTCCAGTTTTATGAACACAGCTTGTTCATTTAAAGTAAGAGCTGCAGAACAGGCACCCTGCCAAAAGACAATGTGCACCGTGTCATAATTAATTCAGACCTATAGTCAGAAATTTTCACAGCTCTGGAAGAGAGCTCCATCCTGTTCCCACTTAAATCAGTTCTACTGACTTCACTGGAAGCAAGCTGATGCCCATTATCTCTTGATAAAAGCAAGTAAAAATAACTGTAAAAATACAGATAGGGTACATCTGTATGCTTATTCTGGGTCAGTATTTCACATAGCAACAAACAACAAAATCACACCCCCGTCATGTTCCCATTAATGACTGATCATTTGCAGGGTCTTCCTGGAACCTTGTTGTGCAGATTTATGAGGGAGTGTTTAAATTCATCTTCCTTTTCCTCAGTATGTAGGATAGGGTTTCCATGTGCTGTTAACACATAATACTGATGACGGCATGAGCAGCACTGGTGTAGGGTGACAGGATGGTATGTGAGTGCATGTTTGAGCCCATGTGGAATTTCGTTGGCTTTTATCTTGTTTTGGGACCTGTCTGGGAAACAAATCTGGGAGCTCTGTGCATGAATTCTCTATTATTTTTGGGATGAAGTTGCATATGTACATGTGATACCAGTGCAATGTATCAAAACCACTGTGCTAAGTACATATCCCAGGCCATAGTCAATTTGCTTTAATGTTTCTCATCCTCTAGCTATTTTTCTTCTTCTTTTGTTTTTATGGTGCTCTACGTTCTGGCAGTGGCTGCCAGCTGACACACTGTGACTGCCCGTGTGCTCAGATCAGCCTGACAGGAGAGCACATCCTCAACTCAGTCACCATTATCAGTTACAAACAACACAATTCCTATCCCGCCTCCCACACAGAAGAAAACCTCAGTTCCCTTGTTTTTTAATTATGTGTCTTTATATCATTATGCTCAGGGAATAAATAGATTTTTAAAAATCCTACTTCTGCCATTTGTGTTTGAATTGTGAGGATAAGAAACATTCTTCTGTATTTGGCCTTACAAGTGGGTAACTGCATTTGTGCATTTTTTACCTCTGCATTAGAATGTTGACCCTTTTTTTTATTTTTATGTATTTATTGTTTTTTTTTAAGAATCTCATCGGTCTTGTAAGAAACAGTAAAAAGACCCTATGCTTAAGGAAGCAATCTATCTTCTGTTTTACAGACTTGCTTTTAAATAAAATATTTTTTTGTTGTTTTTGCAATTTTACTTCCATGATCTCTTATATGGAAACCCTAGAATATCATTAATATAAAAGTCTGCCTAGGCTACCACTTCTCTATAATATGGCTCATGTAGTCCTCAGTGGGCAAACGTCCTTGCTCTTCGGTCTCTTCCTTGGGAAGTGCTTCATTGGACCGGTGAAGAAGCCTCTCTTCCCGATTCTTTATCCTCTGCTCCATCCTCTCCAGCTGCCGTTTGTACTGGTAGCGCTGTTGGAAGAGGTCCTTTGCATAGTCATAGAGCTGCATGTCCAAGTCATTGAGCTCTTCGATCCTGCGGATGGTGTCATTGTCCACCTCCACCCCCCCTGCCCTGGTGCTGTTGTACTGCATAAAGGGCCGGATGAATTTCAGGTTAAAAGTTCTCTCAAACAGGTACTGAGTCTTTCTCTGGAACTCTGTCAGGCCGAAGAAGGCCATGTCTTTGAGGTTTTTTTTTGCGCTCTCCAGCAGGATCTGTGCTCGCTTGTTCTCTGGGATGAAGGACATGTTGTAGCAGCCCACCAAGCTCAAGTCAGCCAACATCCTCACTTGGCGGTTGTTGGCCAAGTTATAGGGGCAATCCATGAACTCCTGCAGTGTGCAGCCCGACCAGTCTGTGCCTTCATAGCATGATGGCAGCTCTTCAGGAGTTGGTGTCCTGCCATCACACATGTGCAAGGAGGTCTTCCAAGTGGCTCCTCGTTGGACGTGACGCCATTCGCTGAGGTAACGAGATACAGGGTCTCTCAGCAGCGTGATGTAGTAAAATTTTCTACAAGAGGAAGAGAAAATAGAATAAATATTCTGCTAGTAATAAGAAAGATGCTTGGCAAGCAGAAATCTGGTGCGGACAGCAAAAAAAGTTGAGTAAATCAAAATCACAACATCCTTTCCACCGTATTCTTGGATTATTTTTGTTCAATATCTCATGCAAAGGAGTTTGTGCAACATTAGACCCATGTTTCCATCTCTCACAGTCCCACATTTTAGCCTTGCCAAGTAATAACACTTTCACCAAGCCAACATCCACTTCCAGCAGCAGACTGCAATGTCAGAACAAATCATCAGGAGTGAACCAATCTACCACCTTCAGAGAACAACTGTGACTCCAGGGACTGCCTGGCCTTTCACACCAACCACCATGTGCCCTCTGCATCAGCCAGGACTTGCTCCACAGTACAGCCCAGCAGCCCATCTGTTTATGAGCTGGGCCTATCACTTTCACTTCATGCAGATGCTGACCAGGACACCTACTGCTTGATTGATCTGCTGCCGAGCTGGAATCTGGGAGTCTGCAGTGAGTAGCAGGATAACACCACAGGAAAATAAGTGAAAAACAATGGGAAATCAGGAATGCAATATGCTTTGCAGAAAGAGAAGGCTAAGCTGATAATGAGCAATAGCAGCAATAATTTATTCCCATTTCAGCCAACCTGATATCAAATCAAACAAACTTTAGATACACTTTTGACACATGAGACTAAAAAGAAAGAAAAAGTAAGACAATCAGGAAGAACACACATAGTGACATGGGGCATTCTTGCTGTTCCAAGTATAATGAAGTCCCCAACAATACAAACTGTCCCTAGATCTGAAAACATGACAGTTGTACAGAGACCCTCCAGCTTCAGCCCACCTGGAGCCTGGATAAAGTTCTGGGATTGATAGTGGTGGCAGTCTGCAACAGCCCTCTCCAGACATAGGGAAATGGGTCTTTTCTTCTCTAATTACCAGTAGCTCGGGACTAAGGAGTCTCTGTGCATTTCTAGAATGAGGAAATACCTCTACTTGCTAAGGCTGGCAGGGAATTAAACCCACATGCGGGTGCAGGGGGCTGTGTGACACCTTGCTTTGGCAGGTAATGCACACATGCCACTGGAAATGTTTCATATAGGGGTGGTGGAGGATCTACCTCACCATCAGAAGTGCATCTTTGGAATGCTGCTCTGGCTCGCTGCCCTGCCAGCATGGCTTGGGAACACCCCATGTGATGGCCATTGCGAGGCCACTGCACAGTTTCTTGAGGTAAAGAAAAAGTAAAAATATCCTGCTTTTGGCTAGTTTTAAACCACCCATGTTTTCCTAGCACGTTCAGTATTATTCTTCCTAATAGTAGCCTAAATTACTGCAATAAGAGCAATTTAATTTAAAAAAAAATACATCGAAGTCATTGCCCAGGAAGTCTGATATTAATGAATGCTTGCTTTCCCAATTTACTACTAACTTGCAGAAGGGTTGTTCCAAAGCAGTCAATTCTGGTCTTTCCAACAATGGCAATGGATGTCCATTCTGGCTCCAATTCCTCTCCTCCTCCTGCCTTCAGAACCAGGGCTGGTAAAAGCATTTGCTATTTTTGGAAACTTTTCCATCTCTCTTCATAGTAAAAGTATCAGGCTGTCTAGTAATACTGCCCAGTACTGTCTGTGTACAGGGAGAGGGGAGAAAGAAGGGGAGCAGAGTACAAAAGAGAAACACTTTCCTTAAATCTACCTCTTTTTCATTCCTTTGCCTTGCAGCCTGTAACGATTCCACTACCCTGACTTTGAGGCAGCTGTGATTTATACAGTCTGAGCTAAGAAACCTCTAACAGATGGGGATAAAATATGACAGTGGAAGGAAAAGGAAGGCAGTGATGAACACCAGATGTTCAAGTGACAGACATTGATGCTAAACACTACCAGCAGTTTTTGACTTGGGAACTGCAGTGGACTTTTTATTTACACCAATGTAATCCAAAGGTTGCATTTATCCCTGAGCAGGTTGAAGCCCATCATTATTTCGTGGCTTACAGAAGCAACTACAAGGTTCACCTAAGATTAGGGACTCATTTGTGAGGTATCCAAAGACACAGGAGGAGCTGATTCCTGTCCAAACCTGCTGTCTGCACAAGTATGGATAGGGAAAAAAGGAAGAATTAGCATCTGCATTTGGTAGACAGGGGAACCACAAACATTAATAAACCAAATATACAATAATAAATATATTATTATAAATTATAAATGTAATAAATTCAAATGGGTGTTTGCGGCAGAGCTGGCACAAAACTGATTCCTGTAAGCCTGAGTCCAGCTTATGTTCTCTCTGTCTCTGTTTAAATTTTAGAGGTCAATTAGTAAATCAGGTTAATAAATATAATGCAAAGCTTCAGGAGTCCACTGAAACAGAGACAGCTTGAACAGGACATGGATTGAAGAAAGCTTAAGGAGCAAGTATTTCTTTCTTCACACCTGCACTGTAAGAGTTCCTACCTTAGTTGAGGCGATACACTAGTAAATATTTTACCATGAGTTATCTCTCTCAAAGATTCATCTCAGAAAACACAGGAAAATAGGTTACATTTTTTGAAATTTTACTGAACTCTTTCCAGCTCTGTCACACAGAAAGCGCTTGAAGGAAGGAGCTTGCCTCCTAACACAGAAATCAAATTTATCTTTGGAAGCTGGAATACAGGCAGTGGAACCAGGCCCCTGAAGGTACTTCAGGAAGCTGCCCCAGTAGGGTATAAATAAAAATAAAAAACCTCAACAAACAAACCCAAACAGAGACTTCAAAGCAAAAGAATAGTTTAAACTGCGTAAGTTGACACCCACCATGGACATACTGAAAGTTTCACTCCCAAACTTGTATTTAGCTTTCTGGAAGGATCTTAGTTTCTGAGGTACAGATTCCCTCAGGTCTCAGGCAAGTGAACAGCTCATCTTCAGGAAGACTGGGACCTCAGGAGCCAGAGATGTGCCACTTAGATGTTAGATGGATGACCATGCACTCAGGGCGCTTAAGAGGCTGAAGTTTCCATTCCCAAAGTGCAATACTTGAGGATTGCTTTTAAGTTTAGAGAAAAGGTAGGTAACTCTAAAGCATCATCTCTTAGCAGTGTCATTAGAACTGTGAGAAGGTCAGGGGAACTCTGTGCCAGCGTGGCTGAGAACATGGGCAGTGCCACTTGTCAGCAGGGGCTTGAAATTCATGAGGAAGCACACGCCAGTTTGGCCATGCAATGCCAAGTCTCACTGGCCTTTCTGGACTGAACAAGCCTGAGCAAGAAAAATGGACATTCAGGTTAGTTAGATACTTTTGTTTTTCCTCCCACATGAAGTGGGGCAGAACCTCATGAATGCTCTTGCAGGTTCCCTTATATATCCCATGGGGTTGTGATCCCCAAGAGGACAAAGACAAGCAGAAGATGAAGTCACACCTCTGCTTTTTCTTGCATCACCATTCCTGGCAGCCCCAACGAGAAAATCCACCTGAAGCTCCCTGAGGCACTTGCAGAGTTGCAACCTGGACCTGCACGCAAGCAGCACAGTTTTGTACAAGGAAAGAATTTCTAGTGTATCTATTAAATAGAATAGAATTAAAGAATGTTTTTGATAAACAACCCTGTATTAGAATTGAAGTTTCAGGAAGAACAAAATCCAATATGAGAAAGGAAGGGCAATCCTGTGGTTGTAGCGCACAAATGAATTCAGGAAACCTCAGTTTAAGTGCCCCTTCTGTCAAAATTAGCCTGTGTGTCCCAGACAAATCTCTCTCTCTGCCCCTGTTTCCCATGTGCAAAGGGCTCACAATGTTTCCTTTGTCTGTTTTGGAAATTCAAACCATAACATCTTTTGGAGCAGGAGCCGTCTCCTTCCATGATTATGCAAAGCCCCCGTTTCAGCACGGATCGAGGTCAGAGGACAATAGTTAACTGAAGGCATATTTTCATGACACAGGCGTCAGAGGCACTGCTGCCCCACAGGATTCCCATCCGGATTTCTCCTTCCCACTCTCACAGAGCAGCACAAAGCAGCCTTAGTATTGCCAGCAGAGGTATTTTGCAGGGCCATGCTGCAAAAGTAGCCAGTGAGCAGCCCTGGGTTAAAAATAACCCTTTCTTTTGTGCCTGAAGCCCCCTTTTAGTAATATTCTGTCTTAGTTCCTGTAAGCAGGTTCCTCAGCTAATGAAGGGAAAATGCAACCCTCCTTCCTCTAAAAAACCAATTCCTTCTCTTCTGCTAACAACCAGTCAACATAATTCTGATAAAGTGACAGATTCTAAATATGATGCTATTATCTCTCTTCATTTCCATGCTTTCCTACACTCTGATACACTTTTCTTACTTCTCACTGCTGGTCTCTAAAATCTGCCAAGAACTGTTTATTTGACTGTGTAATCCCCTATTCTTTGCTATGCTTAAATGCTTCCCTCCCACACAGCCAAAATATCTCATTTTTTTTTATTTCTACAGGTTCTTCACTGAGCTTTCAAGCATCCCTCACAGGAAAAGCAAAATCTGTAACAAGTCCTTCTTGACTACTGTGATGGCCTTCCACCAGATAAAGAAAAAATATGGATACCCACTTCCAACCATAAATGCTTCATCTGCCTGCCAGGAGGGGGAAGGGTAAGGAAGCTGCATGGGTCAGCTTCAACCAAGTAATCCCAAATTCTCAAAGCAACATGCCCCCCGGCTATAATTTTTCTCCTGATAAAGAATTTTAAAAAAATGTTAAAAAGTCTTTCTCTATCCTTGCTGAATTAACTGAACAGGGTGTCCGCCAGCTTGCAGGAGTGAGAAATACTGTTTTGTTTAAAAGGTAGCACCAAATTTGTGGCTGATTTAAGGCATTCTTGTAAGCCAAGCCCATGTATTACACACTCCTCAAATCATTCGAGACGGTCCTTATTCCATTCCTACTGGCTCACTGTAAATAGTTTATCACTGAAACAACCAGGGATTTTGCCTCCCACCAGTGAAATTCAGATGTGCACCTGCCCTGCCCTCAGGGACTGAGGGAGGAAGAACCAGAGCACTCAGCATCCCCTCTGCGACCACCTAAACCCTCACCTGACAGAGACACTGAAGGAGACTGCCAGGTAAGGGTTATCTCCACTGAAAACAGACAGTGTATCCTTAAGGAACAGGTCCAGCAAGGACTTACAGGTAAGTCAGGTGTCTCTAATGACAGACGAGCTGAGAATGTGGCAGATGAAAGGTTACTAAGAATTTATATTCTCATTATAAAGTCATACTAAATGTTACCTACAAATAACAGATGTATGAAAAACTGTTTTCCCGTTCTGCACAGAGAATAACCTTCTGTGACAGTGGGGAAACTCTGGGATGCAGAACCTCCTCCAGTCAATCCCATCACCTGGTTCAGTAAAAGCTGCTTCCTGGCTTATTCACCAGCAGTGCATCAAAGCCATTCTTACCATTTTTAAAGCCCAACCTTGGGAAGACTCCACATAATTCCCTTTTTCCTCTACAGTCAGATTTCTTGCATAACAAACACATTCTCAGTTAGGGATTGGAATTTAATATATGTACAATGATTACTTCCTTTGGTAGCAAATAGCCCTAATTTTCCTGAGTCTGTTTCCTCTCATCTGGTGTTCATTTACACTCTTCCTGTATTTCACACACAATAAACTCTTCAGTCCTTTAAAACTCATAGAAACAGAAAGAAAACCCCAAACAAACAAATAAACAAAATAAACACATCTTTTCTGTCCCCTGCATTTAAAATAATGGTTGCAACACAGAGCCCCCAAAGCCAAGAAACTGAATAGCAAACCTGATCCTCCAGCTCTCAGCCTGGGTAAACAGCTACACCAACGATCTCCTTTGCCAGAAAAGGAGAAGGGTGTCAGTGCTTCCCTTGGGGGCTGGGTTTGTTCTGTGTTTGTTTTGCCTGATGGTTTCTGCATTTGGGACTTGGTTGTACTAAAAGATAGGATGTCTGGAAAGGTAACAACCAACCCTTACATGAGCTCTGCTCACCCTCCAGATCCTCACTCAGGGACTCGTCCCAGGGTCTGATTTCACCATGGGCCATTCCTGGGGCAGTGGTGCCAGGGCTGTGCTGTTGACAGCCCACTGAGAGCCACCCCAAACAACCCTCAGGCTGCTCCAGGAGGCAGAGGCAGAGGAGAAGAGCCACGCCTCTCTTTCCCCCCATCTGTTTCATGAAATGTGGAGGATTTTGAACACTCTGAAATCCTGATGAGGCAGCTTTTCATCATCCCATGACAGTCACACTGCAAGTGCCAGCCCAGGCCATGGAGCTCCTCTGTGTGTATCTGTGTGCACCAAATGCCACATCTGTGTGCAAGGGCACTAGGAACCATAACAGAGGCTGACAGTGAAAGAAGAGACAAAACAGCAAACAGTAACTCAGGTATTTCACAAGAGGAACACCCACCCCCCCATCCACTCAAAACCGTTTTAAACAAAAGCTCCCTTTTGGTGTTCACAAGCCACGCATGGGCTGAGTCACGGCTTAAAAACACCAGAGAGAGTCCAACAAAACTGCAAGGGCCTTCTCCAGCCTGGTGGTGAAGAGACCTGCAGATGTGAAACCAAGGAAGAGGTCAATCTATGTGCTTGATCCAGTCACCCCACAGCAATGCAGCTTTGATTTTGGAATCCGTAGGAGCCGTAACGCTGTGTGTCTGCACACACGGCGGCTGCAGCGCAGCGTGAGGTGTCTCTGTTTAAAGCTGACCTACAAAGAAAGGCAGGTCTGCAAAGCAATAGTTAGGATAGTATTGCATCTATACTCCTGTTACATAGAAATTCCTTTTGAATTATACAGGCAAAGGCAGCAGAGCTGGAGTGGAGACACAAAGGATGTAAGCCAGCCACAAGGGCAGATGGGTGGAACGTGGTTTGTCAGAAGGCTGGGAGGGGACACGGAGCCTTGGTGCCCACCTTGGGAGCGGTAGTATGGTCCAGGTTATTCCACACCGATTGGATACATATGGTAATACCAGGGAAGGTTTCATGCCTGGAATCAAATGCATCAAGATAGGTATGGCTCATTCCCTTGAAACCATCAGAAATGGACACTTTCAGGACCACCATTTCCATGAATGAAACAAGGGTGCACTTTTATCTCAGATGCCAATGTTCATCCTACACTGTTACACAAACTCAGCCCCGGTTCAGACTTGTTAGCAATGTACTAATAGGCTTTTACCCAGGAAACAAGTGTGGTCCTATCACCCTCGTGTCTCATGCCTCTTTTATATCCAATTAACAGAACAGAAACAGACTGTGAGTTTTAACAGCATCTCTGCTTTTCATAAAAATTGCGCTGCTGTGCAAGCACAAGAATTTCCTGTTGAACTGTCTCTTTGCAAACAAGTTAATCTAAAAAAAGATACATGGCATGCTCTGAACCTTAGGAGTGAACCGCCAGTTCATTTTTCAAAATGACAGATGTGATGAAAATTGGCCAAAGGCTTGGAAAAAAAAAGTGGGGGTCAGGGTGAGGGGAGCAGATGGGGGCGGAGAGGAAGGCATTCCAAAGCCCTCTGGAGCCTTGGACTCCTCTAGGACCCATTAAAAGCTTATGTTACTTGCACCATTTATAAACAAGCGCTTTCTTTTGCCATCATAACCTTCCTCATATCAAGAGCTTAGGAAGTGTTGACTGCTGTCCTCTGCTGAAGCAAGGCACCAAAAATGATGGCAAGTTACAAATCAAATGCCTTTGATTTATTACCTGTCCCAAGTTCAGGAGGTTTGTTGTGATTCCTAAGTGACCTCAGTAAACTGCCTAATCGATAGCACATCGGAATGCCGACAGACGGCAGTGGAAAGTTTCGGTGCCAGAAGGATTACATCAGTGCTGGCAGAGGACACATGGCAGAAAGGTGGACTGCAACTCCTGCCTGTTCTTTGCATTCTTTTGCTTTTACTACTGCCCTTGCTGTCATCAAGGTAGGAAATTTCAGAAGGAAAAACACGGCTTTCTTTCTCCAAAAGAAAAATTTTCACTCACTTCACGTATTGGTTCTATCACAGAGACTGCCACTTGTATTGATTTTGGCATTACACAAAATACAGATTTCAGTAACACATTACACCCATATTTACTCTAAAATATTTGCTAGAGGGATACTGTATCCCTTTTTTTTTTTTTTAGTAGTTTCTCCCTGTATGTGGCCACATTAGAACCAAGCAAGAAACAAATCAACCCCTCAAGAGTAATGAGACATTTGCAACGAGACACTGAACTTTTCATCCCTGTGTTAGAGTGTCCCACTGGACATGTAGCGTAGGATATCAGTTTTCACCCCAGCACTAGGTAAGTGGAAAGCATTTGGGATCTCATTCCAGCTGCACTGTAAGTGCTGTCCCCTAATACATTAGCAGTGCAGGCTGCCATGGCACAGAGCCTTCCCCCATGGCACTGGGACTGAGCTGCACTGGTTCTGCACAGAAATCTGCACAGCTTCATGAGTCTCTGCCCTGGGGAGAGAGAGACTGCCAGGCATTTAGCCTCCCCAGGTGTCAAGATGGATGCAATTAATAAAACAAGTGAATATTTAAACTAATAAAACAGGATTTCTGCATCTGATCCCTGCACACTTCAGGATGCACAAGAAAGAATGATCAGCACATTGCCACATGGAAAAAAAAGAAAACCAGAAGCAAGTTGACAAAGTGCAAAGACAAAGCAGAAGTAACTATGCAATATGTAAAGATATTTATTTGAAACAACTGTAAATAAAACAGATAGGCTGGAATTTGCATTTTCTTTTGAACTGTAAGTCAGCTTCTCTTGCCAATCATAGAAGCTCCACTAGCTGTGAGATTCAAAAAAGATTCAAGGAAAATGTAACAGCATGATGGACAGGAAATATGGCTCCTTGAAGAAGATTAAATTATAAAGAAACCATACAGGAAGATTAAGGAAGCAAGAATAGTCAGAGGAGCAGATATTGATCGCTTATGCAGGACAATTGAATTTTTCAGCAAAGGGAGGCAATATTTGTGTCAGACAGCTGCAGCTGCAACACTGCATCCCTGAGTTGCTGAGTGATCAATCTTGTTCCAATCAAAAACTGATGGATGGCTACTTTTATTGATCTGAGTGGGAAGACTCTGGAAATAGAATCGAGATACGCAGAATTTTTAAACTGGATTGACATATCCTGGACATACAATGGACTAACATTATAACTTTCAGCCAGCCAGTGAACATCAAGAAACAAGACATTCCAAAGAAGAAAAACACGGACAGCAGCTCGACCCATTCCTGGAAACAGGTACAGTGCAAGGACTGGTTTCCAAAGAGCTCTGCAAGCCACATGGGGCTGTCAGCAAAAGGGAACAAACAACTACAGCCCAGCAAAGCCATCAGTGTGAGCTCCACGCTGCCACACACACCACGGCATCAGGCAGGGGACTGGCCCTAACTCCATTTTCCTGGTTCCTTCTTAAAATCAGAGCCAGAAGAGGTTCCCACACTGCTGCTTTTCTTGTGAATAGTCATATTAATGGCTTACAAAGAATACCCAAACTCTCTCTCCTCAATGAACTGACTCTCCCTTGCTCAGGAATAGCAGATGCTGTCAAGCAGCAAAAGATAATCCTCACGAAAGCAGAGCTACTAATCAGTCACTTTTACATTTAAGATCACTTGGAGTTGCCACTGCCTTATACTGTTTTCCTAATTAATTGCACTGGAATGCACTTAAGCAAGACCCAGATCAAAGAATCATCTGCAGAGATTGAAATAAATCCTGTCTGTGTTGCTAATGCCTTGGAAATGGATGACTTTCTAAGCCTTCAAAATCCTGAGTACCATGATTTAAAACTCCAGATACCGTGAGATGCTTTCAAAGGAACAGATTTAAGGATGAAAAGGAAAAATCTCCCTTCATTTGACTGTAAGACAATTAAACAAAGGCAGTTGGTTCAACTAATTTATTATGAAGTTTGTGTGTCTAAAGTTCCTTATTCTTCACTTTTCTATCACTAGAAATCACAGTTCAGGAGTGTCAATTTTCAGTACAGCAGAATTGTATCATCTTTACAGATTTTTTTAATTTGCTTTTATGAAGGGTTGAAATCTTTTCAAAATAATGATAAATAAAAATGACTGGGGCTGAATGTGTTACCAGTTGGTGCAATAAATCACTGTCTCCTCCTGTATAAGTCTCTCTTTCACGGTCTAGAATATCATCAAAATGCTTTGATTGATTTACAATTTAGTAATCCAGCCATCATCATCCATAATTCTACAATAAACCACGCCACTTAATGTAGCTGTTACAGATGTTCAGAAGTTCACTCCCTGCCTTTCAGGAGGAGATATTGACACAGCAGCTGCAGACACCAGGATTAGCTGGGGAAGAAAAATTTGTTTTCAGCACAGGAAAACATCCCATTTTCCTCTAACAGTGCTCTGTCTTTAAAGCTGAAAGACACGCTGCTAACCTTGATACATCCAGGTTCAATTATTAAACACCAAATATCTGTACGCACGTGCACACCCCCCTGCCAGCTGGCAGGAGTAACAAGATGCGTGGCTTCTGTCTAAAACACATAATTTCCTGGGAAATCAAGGCATTACTAAAAGCTGTATGCAACAATTCCATCAAAGGGTATGCAGTGAACAGCAATGGATGTGAGGCCATCACGAACTCCACTGTGTCCCGGGTCAGCCCTAAGGAGGGAAGTGCTGGGAGTTCGCTCTTAAAACCACCACCGGAGCTGAGCTGGGCTGAGCATGGGGCTGCAGCCCAATGAAGAGGGGGCTGCTCATTATGCAGTCTCTGTAACCAATACCAGCCCTTCCCCACAGAACAAGCAGAGGCTTCGTGGGCATCGTTGTTCATTTTTTTCCACAAATTATTGATCTGAAAACAGTAGGTTAATTTTCGGTTTCGACTTCTTTTGCTTGAGCCTGAAAACAACCCAGCATGAGCTGCCCTGCAATTAACACTTTTGTTAAAACTGTTTCCTAAAGAGAAGGAGAATGTGCAACATGCACAGTATGAGGGGTGGGTATTTTATTCCAAACAACAAGAGTACTCCCTGCCAGCCTCAGCAGCCACTGCTCATTTAAAGCAGACATACAGACACGTCCAACAGGAATTGTCAAAGTGATGGTCTAGCTCACAGAAACAATTTCTCTCCTAAGTGAATCACTGTGCTGAGGAAGCTAACAAAGACTGCAAAATTCATTAGCTGAGCAGTGCTGGAAAGGGCTGCTCCAAATCCATCACTGCTCTGTCCTGGCCAGCCAGCATCCTGTCTCTGGGAGTGACCTGTCCCAGGCACTGCCGAGAGAGGTGCAAAGCTATTTCTAATTACAGGAATCCTCCTGTTTCCTCTCAGCAGCACTTGCAGGAAGCACAAATCAGACTTGTGGTTTGGGGCTTCGGAGGGACATTTGAGTCTTCAAAACTTCAACAGCTGCAGGATTACTCTGCTGGGTGATTCCTCAGACTTGCACACTGTGAGCCTTGAGAGAGTTCTGAAACATCCAGTGGGTATTTCAGAGGGACAGCTCCCCTGCACTGGGAAGAAGGGATATCATGTCCTCCCAAATCTTCGGTTCTTCTGCCTCCAAGGGTGGTTAATGGGGTTCCTTGCCCTGTGCTTAGCAGGAATACCTATGACATCAGAAAAGCAGCAATGTGTTGAATGTGATTTTGAAAAGCTGCTTTTTGATTAATAAATCCTTGAAAGGCTTTCAATACAGGCCAACGTTATTCCCTCGCCTTCTGTGGGAAGGACTCCTGAGGTGTCCCAGCTGGCCAAAAGGTAGCCAAGCTCTTCTGCAGCTAATTAATAAGTCTAATTATAACAATAAATATAATATAATAAATAATAAAATAATAAATAATAAAATAAATAGAATAATAATAATTATTATTATTATTATAAGTCTAATTATGTGCTTAAAAGCGTGAGTTGCCATTCCATAAAGCGCTGCTTTCAACTTAGAAAATCTTTCTGCATCTCTCCAAAGGAAGTACACAGCAGGACTATTCCTGCTTATGTTGCAGCCTGGGAATCCCTCGACATGCCAGAGCAGAGGGAATCCCCGGCTGTGCCCAGCCTCAGCCCGGCCCCGCTCCCACTAGATGGCACCTGCCTGCTATGGAATGGCTCTGGCAGGGAGGGACCGCTCCTTACGCCAACACTTTCCTTCCCTTCTCATGGGATTTGTCTTGTCTTACATAGTAAGGCCACAAGTGCAATCTCATTTAATTGCCGGGAATTGGTAATTGTGTCTGTGTCCCTCTCCACAGCGGCGCTGGAGGCGGCAATGCCCGTGTGCCACTCCACAGCCTGGCCGAAGTCACCCAGCTGGGTACCACCACCAAGGACGAGTGGGCACAAGCGCCTCCTCCCAGGGCAATTCCCTACTCACGCAGCTTTCCTCCCAAAGGGACTGACAGCAGTTGCCCCGGGGTATTTACATTTCCAATTCAACAGCTATCCCCTGCTCCCACACTGCCCGCTGGCCGGGGGTGATGTGGCACACATAACCACAGCACTGGGGTTTGTGGTGGGGCATTACAGCTCTTTATCCACACAGCCTTTTGCTTAAGTCTCTGCCTCAGGCTTGACTACAAAACACCACCTCTGAAAAATTTACACAGGCGTTTTCTCCTTCCTTAGCTTAGGTTACATGGAAGAGTTTTGCTGGCATAGCTGTACTGTGAGAAATAAATAATAAAAGAATAGCGCCAGCCAAACAGCAATGCCAACAAAAAAGGCTGTGGGTAGCTATATATGTGGTTGTGGGTATGGTTTATCCTGTACAGGGAAAGGGGTTAAGTTATGGAGCAGAGGAACCTTGCTAGTGTAAGTTCTCTCCCAAAAGGGGTTTATCAGCACTACTGAAATAACCACAGTTTGAATGCAGGCATGTGCTTGGTCTCTGTCAAAACAATTATCACAGAGAAAAAGTTTCTTGTGTTTCTTGGTGAATTTTGGAATAAGAATGTGGCAATCCCCATCCCTAGAGCGTGCTGTGCTAAGTCTCTGCCCACTGGGACCTGCTGGGCTGGGGCTGTTGGCTCTTTCACATATGCTGGCAACTGCTGAGCTTCGAGAGGCTTTCAGGCACCACCAACCTGGGAGGGATGAGAGCTGGTGATCCGGTCATATGAGGCTCCATATCTCACAGCCCTGAATTATTCACTCCCCTGCCTGTTTCCTCACATAAGAATTTATCTTTTCTTTGTATATTTTGCCAGTGGGAGCTGGAGCGTGGCAGAGCCATTGCAATCCATTTCTTTGAATACTCTGTGGGATCTCAGCTTGGTGTGTTGCATTTTTTCATCCCAAAGAGAGGGTGGGTACAAAAGCAAGAGATGTGGAAAGCTTTTAGCATCAGAGAACTGCCAGCACTGCTTCCTTTGTCTGCTCCATTGAACCTGAGGACATTTTTTATTATCAATTAGCTGAAATACAAAAATGCTACACCTCTCAGTCACCTGCAGGACACAGGTACTGGGGTTCAAATTCCCCTTACTGGTCTTTCTGAGAAGCTGGGCTGATGCTTGTGGTGCATCCTGTTATTCCAGTCAGCCTGGAGACAAGTGCCAGAGCTGACACAAAAGGTATGTATCAGAGACAGAGAAAACCAAAGGTAAATTCCTCCCACTCCATGCTTGGGCTCGGTGTACCTGTTACTACATGTGTATCCTTATGCCAGACACAGTGAAGGCAGAACAGCTGTAGAGAGGGATAGAAAGGGGATTGATAATACAGAAAATTAACAGTGAAAAAGTCAGTACAGTAAAGATTCTCAGTGTTCACTCTGGGAAGACAAGGTGTTCCTTCTGGAGAATTCCCTGAAGGGAGGAACAGTGGCAATAGATTTCAAAATGAACAAGAAATAAAAAAAAAATAAAAAATTCCAATCACATACTCTGTATCTCTATATTTAAAAACTAAAAAGACTACCAGATGCAATTACATTCATGATTAAAAGATCTAACAGAAGCATATTTAAATTCATTAACTTAGTCCACACTTTCCTACCTCAGGAGACCAGCTGCTCCTGGAATACAGGGCAGCAAAATATAAACTACATCTTGCTTGTATTTGATCAAAACCTTTTCAGAGTTCCAATGATCTGGCTGTTAACATTTCTTAGGTGATAATTAGGCTCTTGGGGGAGGAAAACATTGTTTGGGAGAGGAAACGCACTGAGGAAACATAAGTAATGGAGCCTTCTGCCTTCCTGAGGAGTCAGTTATTTCACTGTATAAAAAAGGCAGGCAAGGGCAAAATGAGACCATTTTCAAACAGAGTCTCATTTTGCCTGGGTATAGCAGCAATCAGCAGATGCTCACCTCTGTGCAAACTGTTTACTTTAGGTTTTTCTCATTTCTCGCAACATATGTTTTAACCAAGAGATTTCAGCCCTTGTGCACTGCAGCTCACGAGCACGGCTCTCCTCTGGAAGACAGACACTGCGTGGGTTTTCCATCACTGATTGACACATGTTTGGTAGCAGGCACCAGCTGGGGCTGAGCAGGTACTTCTCCCAATTTCTGTCTTCCTAAGCAGGGTCCCTGGGCCACCTTGGCCTCCTGGTCTCTCTGCTTAGGGGACCCTGTCATCCAGGACCTCTGGATGAGGCCTCAGGGCATGTTCAGAGGTGCTGTGAAGAGACAGAACCTCCCTGTGGGATGAAGCCCATTATCAGGGACAATGCATAGTGATATACTCTGTCTGTCCCAGGAGGACACTAAATTAACAGCAGAGGCACTGATTTATTTCTATTACTGCCATGGGACCTATCTCCCCCCTGATGGGACAGGAAGAGACTTAATTAAAGATCACTGGGAATTTCTGTTTATCATTGTGTCCATCAGGTATCTGTCCTTCTCCGTGTGCTGTGCCTGGTTCTGGTCTCCTCCACCCTGCACAACAAAGCTCACTTCCTCTGGATAATGACCTTCCTTCTCAAGAGATCTTTTAATAATTCTGACAGTTGGAGTCTCTCCTATCCTTCCTGCACAGTTCCCTGTAATCAAGCACAAGAAACATCAAAGGACAGAATTGCTCTTTCAGACAGACAGCTACACCTGTGTCTGAACTGCTGGGCAGACATTTTCAGGACCCAATTCAGGATTTTCCTCTTGTGAGTTAGTTATTATCCATGGCAGAGAGTTCTGAAGTATGGAAGCATCTGCTCTCCCTCCTCTGGGAAGCAGGGAGTGCCTCTGGGAGGTTGCACCATTCCTGAAGAGCTGTAATTCAACTTGAAACCAGCTGATTGAGAGTCCAGCCTTTGGTGCCACGTGAAGGTCAGTTCCTCACTGTCTGCAATGTGCCTGAAGTGCCCAGCATCTTCCCACAGGGCCAAGGCAGCCCTGATGGTTGCACAGGAGCAGGAACAGTTTCCTGCTGTCTGTGTCTCTTTGTTCCAATGAAGTCAGTGGAGATGTGGCTGCACCGTCAGTGCGATGTCTCACTCAACTTCAGTCCTCCTTTTTCACTGCAGCACTGGAGAGATCTCTTCCATTTTGCTTTAAAAGACAATATAAGGCAGCTGACATGCCTTGACAAAAGTCTGAAACCCTAAAATAATTTCAGGTATCAAAATCCCAGCTTCAGAATGTTCCCTGCCTGAGCGCTAGTCTGGGAATTCCTCACAGTTGAGGGTATGGAGGGGAGAGCTCCTGAGAAAGACACTGCCACGACTCACCACCATCCCTCTGGTGAACAAGGACACTGGGACAGGATTTGTCAAAAAAACTGTAACTGTAACCAAAAGCAAGAAGAAAATAAAAGAAAAATAGGGAATTGCAAACACTCAAAATCAACTTTAAATCCTAAAACTGTTTCTAGTAATTCAATTCCAGACATGTGATTCTGGACATGTTTCTATCTCATAATCAGATTTAAACACAGTCTCACATCCTCATTCTGATGAGTAGGAACTACATTTTTTCTTGTTATATGTGGGAACATGCATCATACACGTTGTATTGTGTTTCAAATGCATAAGAAGATTCCCCCTATTGCCATATTTTTGGGACAATCCTTCATATTGCTCCAAAAGTCAAAAAAGTAAATGTTTAAGTCCATGAGATCACTTTCCTGAGCGGGACACGGAATTCAACCAGAGCTGAAGTTACTTACAGCAAAACTCACACATATTTCATGCAGTACCTGTGTGGTGCATGTAACCTTGAAAATAGTGGGATTACACTTTGTGAGGAATTTATGTGAAATCGTGACTGTTTTCTTCTCTTTCTAGTGTACACAGTCTCAGAGAAAGTCGAGATTATTTGCATACAAGAGCAAAATGGCCATTATTACACACAAAACTTTATGGATGAGACTTCTGATGGCACTTACTGAACCTGGGTGTTTAAGTCCCACATACAGACATGTGTCTCGTTCTCATCGTTGAGGAGCCTCTGAAGGCTGCTGTGAGTCTTAAGATTGGGAACTGAAGATGGTGGATGGTAGATTTATGAATCACATTCCACTTTTTTAACTCAAAGAAGCTTCAGTACCTTTTATTACCCGTTCCCTTCATGAGAACGTTACCAGTTATCCTTGAAGACTGATAGCTCCATCTGTGCTTTTATTCATCCCCAGTGAATACATGGATTTTCTTTAACCACAGACTTTCATCTGTCTGAGCCTTTAGGAGTAGCAAAATATGCTGGGAGAAAAACTCAGAATGATCCAGATGACGGGGTAGGGAAGACAAGGAAGGAAGACAAGAAAAGGCGAGCTTGAGATGAGTTGTGATTACATTTGTTAAGTTTAAATTTGATTAAATTTGTTAGATTAAATTTGCAAAATTACTTAGAGTATTGAACAGATCAGCCTTGAGTTCATCATCAGGTCAATCTGGTTATAAAACAAAGGGTTTCCCTTTTGAAGAGGTGAAACAAAAAGTATTAGACATTTTCTCTTTTAAAAACGGTTTGTGCAGGAGAGGATGTTCTGGCTGCAAATGACACGACTGGTTCTCTTTTGGGTGAATATTTGGGGTGAGGTTAGCTGAATATGTTATCATCCAAAAGCTTTATCTTCAGAACTGTATTTACCATAATCTGAGCTTTCCTTTTTCTTTCTGTGGATAATGTTTTCACAGGTCTTAAAAACTTCACTGATTCCAAAGTGAGAAACTCTGATGATGACTTTTTCAAATGATTACTGTTAATACAGGTGAGCTACAAAGACCTCTGGCTTCATTGCAGGCTGAAAGCTGAACACCTCAGAGTTTGATTGTCACTTTTAATTGACTGAGAATCAGTAACTCTGACAGAAAACTGCCAGTGTTTTTCTGGGCACCAGTGCTGACCTCTCCATTCCTTCCTGTGCTTGGCCTCTTGCACTCAGCTCAAGCTGCTCCAGCCACTGTTGGTTTGCTGAAATCTTTCTGCCTGACTCTTACATCACAGCTACTACATAGTTCTGCCAAACTTTCATTCCATAAGGGCACAATCCAAAGCTCATTGAACTCAAAGGAAAGATTTGCACTGGCTCCTAGAGGTTTTGGAACATATTTCACCTGTCTCCTGCCAAATGCCATCCTTGAAGGCAAAGCAAACGCTGTGTATCCCTTAGGAAAGAGAAAAACGTGATGAAAAATGTGGGGAGAAGGCTGAGGAGACACAGGGAGGGCCAGACTGCTGAGGGTATGTGGGGTTGCAGACATGCTTTTGGAAGGAGGGATGCCCCTGGGGGACTGTGGCCCATGGAGGACTCATGCCAGGGCAGGACTCTCCTGAGGGAATGCAGCCTGCTGGTGATCCATGTGAGGCAGCAGCAGTGACAAGAGCAGAGCAGAAGACAAAACCAGTAAAAACTGTGGGACGGGGACAGACAGAAACAATTGTACCATTACATATGACAACAATCACACTTGATCCTGCCATTTGTGCCCAAACCCTAATTTAGAAGAATAATCTCTAGGTAAATTAGGAACTTGTATCTCCATTGTTTCAATGCTGGGCCTTTCCCAGAGAGGGACAACCAGGACCCCAGTGGTGCTATCACCTTCCTGCAAAAAGAACAGATATGTTTAACTGAGAACATGTGGACCCTTCCCAATCTACGTTCAAAGAAATCTTTTGAAAATCACTTGGAGCTACTTTGCTTTCTGTGCCCTCACCAGTTCCCTTAGTCTACATCTACACCATCGGATCCAGGAACTCTTATCTAGGTGGGATAACCAGCTTGTCCAGAGGCCCAGAAGTACCCCAGCCACCCCATGCTCTGGTTCCAATGGGCTGGAGGAGAGCTGTGGGCTGCTCCAGGCAGGCACCTTGTTAACATGACAGAGGGATTAGGGTATAAAACACACATATCCCATACCTTAGACAGAAGTAGTGTTAAACATCCTTTGGAAGGACAATTTGAGGAAAAAATTGATTGTCAAGCTTTGTTTAGGGAGACAAATACTGTTTTCTCCCCAGAACTATGTCTTATTTGCCATCATCACGATGTCAACCTTCTATGCCCAGTTTGTCACCTGGGACTCTGGTGATCTCACTGCCTTCTTCAGGAGCACTGTGGACTCCCAACAGTTCAATAGCACCAAGAAAACCAAATACTTCTCCCTTGCTAATTCACTAAGAAGTTAAAAGGTAGAAAATAAAACCCTCAGTAGAAAGCTGAGGCCTCTCAGTTCAGTCAGTACTCTGCCAAGAAAACATCAGTCTGTCAGTCCATTCATGTGGCATTTACTGACCCTAAATTCCCACCTCCACGTGTACATGCAAAAGTGGGGTTTATACTGTTTGTGGCTGATAGTTATAAAAGCCAAAGGATTTATGAATTGCCAGATTCATGCATTCAGAAAATTTGACTCAGGCCCCTGGAAAACCACTGGACCAGCTGAAAAATTCTACCACATTAAGCTGACCTCATTCTGCTTAACTCCAAGTACTCTGGCAGGGGAGCCCAGGATCCTTCCAGCTCTAAGTAATTCACTCTAGTAACTACAGGAAAGCTGTGGGAGGTGTCCCCTGCCAAAGCTCCTTCCCTCCCAGCAGTGATGTCTCTGTTCATGAGTGAGCAGTCATGATTTCTGTTAGTTGTGTCCCAGTTCTGCTCTATTTTAGGATTTCTAGAAGCTGTTAAAAACTAATATCCTCTCACTCTCTCCTCCTAGAACCTAATTCATCACTGACTCCTGCACAGTTACACTTCTCTCTCTCTGCACTGGCACTTTCTCTCCCATGGTATAAATTTTGGACAACCCTAAGGGACTGTAAGCACATGGGTGCAGTGGACCAGTGACGGGGAAAGATGTAAGCAATTGGGACTGCTAGGCAGGGGGGAATTGTGCTAATTAGAAGGAAAAGGAACAGTAAATAGCCAGAGACAAAAATGCACAGATCCTCAAGCAGAAGCCCTGTGGCAGTAGCAGAGCTCCCTGTGGTCTGTGACCCTCTGAAACAGGGCTATGAAATGCACCAATTTAGTAATAGAAAATTCACTCTCTGAGTGTATTCAGTGTCATGTCTGCTCACTTGCAGTATTTTTGGTACATTTTTACAACTGTTTGCATTACAGTCGCCATTAATTACAAGCATTCAGCTGAATTCAACTCATAAATAAAACAATTGCTAATGAAGATTGATGACCAATTTGTGTCCCAAATGGCACTTGGTTATCCACAGGGTGGTGCAAGGACAAAAACAGTGCATGTAGAGAGTTAGCAAATATGAAATTAGGGGATTCTGCTTACAGAATCTGCACATTAAGGAGTGATGCTTAAGATAGTGTGGCTTGATGATCTAACACCAGGCTGCATTTGTTGGGCTGACACAAGTTCTACCTGCACTCTTAGTGCACCCACATATGACTGCCCATCTCATAAGCATTTTTAAAGACAAGCAAATGCTAACTACAAATTAGATGTGGAACCAAGAATAGGCACCTGGAAAGGGAGTTAGTACAGGAAGAAAGGAAGCTTTTCAAAACCTTTGGACTAATTAGGCTACATTATTTCTAAATGTCAACTAAAGTTACTGAGCCCTTCCCCTGTGAACAGCTCAACTTTGCACTAAAATACCTATTTACCTGTGTGCATAGGCACAGAGAGCCTCTTCTGGGGCAGCTGCTTTCTCAGGTTGGAGTCCAGTGAAATAAGTGAATCTCTGCCCAAATCTAACAGGGGCTTTATCTCACAAGTGGCACCAGTCTTCATACACTGACAACCCACTGGTTCAAAAAGTCATGGAACACAATTGCTCATGGGACTGTCACTTGGTATAAAGCATTTGTAAGCCATGAAACACAACCAATCACCAACCTGCTCTGCCTCCAAGCACTATGGCACATCCATGGCCACAGCCAAGAAATGTGTAGCACAGGTCAAGAAAGGGCCAGAGGTAGCTGCCAAATGCCTCTGATCACAAATCTGCCTTATATAAGGTTGGCTTAAGTTTACAGGCTGTCAGAGGCTCCTGTGGGCCAATAAAGTACCGGGGGATCAGTGGTAACATGCAGAGAAACACACTCTGACTCCTTTAAATTACCACTGGGGAGCCACAATATAAATTCCAGGATGCAACAGGGCTCCCCTCTGCTGAGAGGATAATTCAGGGATCAATTGCACTGCTGGAAGTCCCTGCCCTAGCACCAATGTGGATCAAAGTGAGCACCATAAGACTCCTGTCTCCGTCTGGAAGGGCAATGGAGGGTCCACACGCCACAGTCCCCCTGGTGCTGAACCAGGGTGTGATGGTGAACACACTGCTCACACCACAAACACCTCTGAGCCTCCCACTCCAGCACAGCTCACTGTTTTGCTCTCAGACAGTCAATATTCCTTCTGCTTATTTTGCACATTCACACACAGAAAGCAAACAGACAAAAGACAAATTTTCCCTTCTTCTCATCTCATTACTGAAATTTTCCTTCAAGCTCACTAATTTTATTCTCTTTCAGGTATGAGCACTCCCAGCAGCAGGTTTCCAGCAGCAAATTAGACAAGCTAAATTACTGGAAGTTTACCAAAGGAAAAGGAAATAAGACCTCAAACACCTTGCAGACTTTTCTCTCCCTCAAATCGGTAGCTTGTTTATCCTAATAATAATAAAGCAGGCAGAAGGATGTAATTAATGTCAAGCACAATTCATTCCTGTTACTTTGAGGTACTAAAATCAAAACCAGAAATCCTGACTTTGAAACAACATAAGAAAACTTTTATTTGTACAGTTTTCTAATTCAGGAATGTCCATGTGCAATGTGAACTGCTCAGCAAATTGAGCCAGGAAATACATTAAGTGAAAGCTAATGTAGGGCAAAACTATTTTACCTCATGTTTGAAACTGTTCCACCAGGTTACTTCTCTGCAGCAAGGGCAGAACATTTTGGAGAGGAGAATGAGCATGCTAAGGAGAAGAGGGAAGGGAGAAGATTTTGCACTGTGGGTTTTTGGCTAAAATGGAAAGGAATCTATTTCTGGTGGGGTGGACTCTCCCACACACATGATTAATGGATAAATTGTGTAAGAAAAATGTCTCCATTCCAAAGCAGCCCCAATTATGTTCTGCATTAACTGAAACATATGGGAACATTTCAGTATAAACAAAAACTGCACTGTATGAGCTTTTCTCTATGAGCTTTCCAGCTCATTTAACCCTTGCTATGGTGAACATTAAGAACAGCCTGAGATTACTGGTGTAATGCTCCACTGTGTATTTTTTGGCTCAGATAATGCAGCAGTATCTCCCACCTTTTATACTGATAAACTGGAAGCCTACTTGTGTTTCAAAACCCTGTAGATCCTCTTCTTTATGCCAAATTTTCCAGGTGAAGGAGGTGGATATTACAGTGGGCTTCCTGAGAGCACCCATGCTGAACAAAAGCCAATTTTTTGAACAGAAGGATGGCAACACTGTAAAACCATCTATGCGAAAAATCCTATTCATGTGAGCTTAGACTCCCAAATTATTTGTCTGCTTCCAAAAATACTGCCACTGTGTAATTCCTAGATTTTGTTTCCCTTTCCAGACTGTGCCCTTTCACCTCCATGCTGGGATTTCAGAAGCACTTTTTCCTGGTTGCAACAGTGAACACCAGCAGCCATGGTGAATCAGGATGACTCAAACCTCTGCTAAAGTTCATGCATCTCTGGGGTTCCCGAGCAGTGAATCACTGCTCTGCCCTTTCTTCTCCTTGCTTTCCTTGCCCAGACTTGCCCTGCTGAGATGATCAGCTGCCCCATCACATTTTTCATCAGGTAGATGAGGAGCTGTCAAGATTTAGACAATTTTCTTGTGTTAACTAATCTACTTATGTTTCAATACTAATGTTTACCATGTCAACTAGTTTACTTTTCTCTTTGAGAGCCCACTGACATCAGATCAGTAAATGTACCTCCAAACTCTCATATCCTCCTGACTGCTAAAACAAGCAAACACCAACAGCCTGGACATGGCTGTAATGAAAAGCTTTGAGTTTATATATTCATACAGCGTGTGTGGCAGGAACGAAGACTCCCAAATCAAAGTGAAAGGTCCTTCTGCCATGGAAAACACAGAAAAGTCAATGGCACAGTACCACAAGTCAGTGGCACAGTATCAAGTGACAGGATACATAATGATTCTCATTTCCTGACCAAATCACAGTGAAACCAGGAACTTCTTCATCTCACTGCCATTCATAGCAAGTAAACCCACAAAAGACTACTGCATTTTTGACTTCTGAATTACAAGGGTCATTGGGCTCCTATGACTTCATTTTTCCTTGAATTCAGCATGCATTCTTGAAATAACCTTATTTTAATTGAACAGTTGTCAGCAATGCTCAACCCAGTACAATCCAGTGAATTTTCTACAATCTTCAGCCTGGGTTTGTCCAGCTTCATCAGTCTTTAGTTTATTAGTCTACTGTCAGCCTGCTGTTCTCCTTACAGACTGCATATCAATGGCTCTTTAGACTGAACCCAATAAATTGTGCTCTTCAAGCTTCTTCCAAAGGCCTGGTTCCCAATCTTTTTCTTTCACCTAACTTTCCAATGAATCCTCCTCTGTTTGTTTTCTGCCTTCTCCAAGTGTGGGCACCAGAACTGAGGAGGGTGAGTGAATGTTACACTCAAAGCTGCAGGAGATGCAGTCACAGCTCCTGGGTGGATACTTGCTGTGTACCTATAGCACAGCTCACAGAGGAGGATCCTGGCAGCAGATCCCACTGATATCCCCTGGCCCCCTTCAGATGCTGTTAGGATGAGCCTCATGCTGCTGTGCTTGGGATAGTGTCCATAAACTGATCCTGTCTTATCAAACAGATTGACATTCTCAAAAAGAGCATAA
Source organism: Corapipo altera (assembly GCF_003945725.1). NCBI lineage: Eukaryota > Metazoa > Chordata > Aves > Passeriformes > Pipridae > Corapipo > Corapipo altera. Next base: position 1,488,566 of record NW_020884942.1, read on the forward strand.
ATAAAGTAACTATAATGATGGAAATACAGACAAGGATATTCTGGGCAAATTTCACATTGTGCTACACAGCGGAACAAGGACCTAAAATTGGCCAGGACTGAAAATGAGATGTTACAGCATTTGGCTTCTGGATCAGGAGTTCAAATCAGATGGAGGAGGGTAATGAACAAAACCTCATTATCATCTAGCAGCCACTAATGAGTGTCAGGAAGTAGATGAATACAGGACTTTGCTGACTGGCAGTGGCAGCTCATATTTTAGCAAGAGCTGTCTTTGTAAGAAGGTGGAAAAATGTGCCAAAATTCTGAAACCAAGTAATCCTCGGGTACAAAATTCTTGCAAGATGGTAAGTTAGGGGCAATGACTTTATTTTTAGGTCATGTACTTATAGCCAGCCTGGAAAAACAGTAAGGGGAAGTAGTTAATGTTTAGACACCTGTGGTGTAAGTCAGTCATTTACTGCTCCACTCCAGAGGGCAAGCACACAGGGTTGTTGCCATGGGCACCAGTTTCTCCAGAAGCAATGGAGGGGTATATGTGCCCAACTGCCCACACTGAGCCAGCAGGGAGGTGCAGCAGTGGTACTTTCTGAGGAAATCCATGGCACAGCTGCTGGCACCACTCCAAGGCGGGAAGTCCGGAAGCCCACAGGCCTTAGCAACCATCAGCTTTGATGATTTTAATTTGGCTGGCAGGGAGGAGGGGAGGTCAGTATGCAGCTGTTCTCCAAGCTACAGTCTCATAAAGATAATTGCATTCTCACTTTTAAAGAGGACCTTCACTCCATAAACAAATGTCTTTTTCAAGGATCTGTGACACAAATGAGTGTGCCCATTCTCCCTCCAAGCATGGACTGTGACAGTGCTGTGACACAGAGCAAGTGCCCACTCCTATCCCTCTGTGTGCTCTGCCTTCACTGTTTGACTGCCTGAGAGGTTTTCACCTTTCTTTCCTAAACATCCTCTTTGGGTACCTTTTCTTTCCTACATGAAGTGCAAGCCCAGTAATATTCAAGAAGACGACAACTGTCAGACCTACAGCGTTCGAGTCAGCGAAAATGCTGATGAAACGTTTTCCTTGTCCCTGACCTCCACTGCTGTCAGTTATGGTACTTTTCACACAGTTTGAGTTCACTTTCAAATGTGTCATCTTGGCTGAGGCAGGCTCTTTGGCCTGAGAATCACACCCAGACACCTTAAATCCTTACACCCCAGAGCAGACTTGCTGGTAAGGAGCAGCTTTGCTTGGTTTGCAGACAGAATTCCCTAACTAACTCCAACCATGCATTTTACTGCTCTGCCACGGCTGGCTGTTGGCAGCAATGATACGCCAAGAGAAAGAAAGCCAGAAGAATTCCCAGGCAGAAGAACCCTGTTGCAGGATCTGCAGCAGAGGATGGCAACCGGAGGGAGCGCAAACGCGGTCTGTGTAACTCTGCTGGAGCACTAGGACAGGCTTGGGAAGAGAAGCAGCGCTTTTTCTAGTTATTAAAAGTGTTGTAAGAATCTTCTCATAACCTTTTCTCCATTCTCCTTAGTTAAACTTTCCTTGATGACCTTCCCCACTCCTTCTGAGGTGTGGTGTAAATCACAGACATAAAATCACACGCCGTTCTGCACGAGCAAGCATTTCTCTACAGCGAGTCCAACTCACTCTCTGGGTAACCGAGGATATTAAGAAGTTAAATCTTTCAAACTACTGTTGTGAACAGCAACACTTGACATGGTGACCCCAGACCAGAATAATCTCGGACTCTGATCTAGTTAAATATCCTTGTCTAATAACTGCCTCAGGCTGTCAGACTTCAAACCCTGGAAAATAAAGCAGCATCACAATATAAAAAAAAAATCTTCCTCGTGTCATTCCTGGCTAAGAACCCGCCCACCTTGAGCTGCCAGGTCAAACAGGCAGGTAGGAAGAGCAGGGGGTATGGATGGCCAGGCAGGAACAGAGAATTCAGGCTGCAGTTCGTCTCTGAATGAAAACAGCAACCCTCCCAATGCTCTCATAACTTTTTTTTCAGTCTGTTACACCTGCTCTGTAAGGTGTGCTCCTCTGCTCAGTAAGGTGGGCTTTGCTGAGGGTGCGAGTCAGGTTCTGCCTTGGGCCTGCCAGGCTTCACATCTATGCTCACCTGAGAAAAATTTAGATGATTTTTTTCTGGAGTAAAAATCCCTGGATAGTGATATTCGGAAATGGAGTCGAGAAAGGCTGTTCTCTGCAGGTCTGGGAGCACACAGCCCTTCTGGAAGCTGCATGCTGCCAGCATGTTTGTGGAGAGAACTGCAGGATAAGCAAGAGCCTACAAGCAGAATGATGTCACACAGCAAGTGGTCCCTAGAAAACACTTAAGAGCAGGAGCTCTGAAATAAATAATAAAAACTGAGAAATCTGGAGTAAATGATTAAAATGAGGCCCCAGTCAAGGAGACAAAAGAATTCATGACAACAGGCCGTATGTCCCATTGGTGGTGGCTGTGTTTCCTGGATCACGTTCTGCCTCTTTAAAATGCCTTATCAATGGATTAAGGCTTTGACAGCCACTCCCAGACCTGCCAGCCCGGGTTAGGATCTGCCTCACTGTCAGACAGGGACTTGGTGAGCTGGAATGCCAGGCTGGACCAGACACATGGCACCCACTGGACCGTGGGACCCTCAGAGGGTGAGACTCTGGGACACCCCTCTGGGCTCCCGTCCTGCTCCAGCCTCGTGCCGATCACAGCACAGCGCTCTGTCAACCGCCGGCATAGATGGAAAAATTAGAGCCTTTGAGGTTCATTTACCACATGACAGGTGTAATATTCAGAGTCGTTAAGAGACCTTTCTTCTGCTTTTCAAGAGTGGCAGCAGTTCAAAAAGACCCTTAAAAATTCTTTTTTGTGCACAGTCCTAAGAGCTGCAGCTATACACACCCGCTCCTGGATGGGATCCAGAAGTGTCAGCAACAGCCCCAGGGTTAAATCCCTTCCCTTCTTACTGACAACAATAGTCTAAAGCTCCCCATGAAACTCTTTGTTCCATATCCTCTACAATGAGGCCGAATGAGACCCCAGGGAATCCCACAGTGATAATCCAGCTGCATGTAACTTGCCTGAGGGTCTGTGAATTAACATTTGCAGTGACTGGGTAGGTAAAAACTTTCCTCACAGCCATTTTTTGGCACTGCAACACCCATCAGAGCCTTGATCATTCCTACGGTGGCCACACATCGTGTAATGTTTGTTATGGGCTTTTACTCTGTGCACACACTTTGGTAGAAGTCCAGTATATGATTCCTCCTACTCCTGCTATGCTTTTCTGGTCTTCTGTCAATTAACTTTCTTAAAAATACATATCCCACCTCAAAGCCTATTTGAATGGGGAAACCCCAATATTCCTAACAAGCTTTTAGTCTATCCTGGGTGCGAACAACCATCTCCTCAACAATTCCCAGGAACCCTCATAGAGTTGATTTAATTTCTTGTGACACACTTGCAGTTTCTGTCATTTTGCCTCTGGCGCTGGCATCCAGCCACAGTGGTGAGTCATTGACAATTCCATTTCAAGGGTTAAATTTACATGTTTTACATAATGACTACACATATTTTTCAGTTCCTACTAATTAAATTCATTGAGTCTGCTGTGACTCCACTGCCACTATGTAAATGGAGGCAACCTACCATTGTTGAGAGAGGCGAAAGGCTACCAGGTCCAACCCTCTGTCAATCACTCTTTGGAACACAGCCAGGCCTTTGCAGGGCTGCAGAGATGACCTAGACACTACAGCATGTACTTCTGGACCTCTGAGAGGGGGAAAGTATAAAGTTTGGAAAAATAGTATTCTCTTCCAGGTTTGTCAGAGACCAAGACTGTCTCTGTGCAAGCTGGGAAGCATCAGGACTTCACTATTTGCCAATTGCTGGTTACATACAGAAGTGCTCATTACAATAAAATTTCCTAATTTAGTTTCTGTTACTTGTCTTCAGCGAAATTCTGTGCTTGGAAATTGTCAGAAAATACACAGCCCTGCCTCTCAACATCTGCACATTTCTGGATTCCTCCTGCAAAACGTTCTTTTCCCTAAGTGTCCTGGTTCGTGAGGAACAGAAGGTACTGAAAAGGCATGAAAAGGCATCAAGCTCTGGGAAGGACTGGTTTGGAGATATTTCACCTCAGACTTGGCAGACTCCCAAGTGGCAGACAATGCAGTGCAAACCAAAGACATGCTTGTAACAGAGCAATAGGAAGAAAACACTGCCAGCTTTCAGGGAGAGACAATGCCCCTGCCTGTCTCTGTACACCTATCTCTGTATATTCTGATCTTGATTGGCATCCCCCCTCTCAATTATCATTTAAACAGGCCAATATATGTGATCTTTAAACTACTGAGCCTCCTCTGACAGTGGAAATTCTCTGGAACTCCTGTGTGAAGGGAAACATTAAGTGATCTTGTCTTGCTCCTTGCAGTCCTGGACAGATTTCCTGCTCCAAGCTCCAAAGCCCCCTCTAAGCTGTATTCCTGGAGTGCTGGCAGAGCTGGGAAGCAGCAGGAGAAAGAGCCCTGCTGGCACGGCAGCACTGTGTCCAACACACTGCTGGGGGGCTGCCCAGGAAAACTCAGCCTCCTCTGCTGGGAGAATCCCTAACAGCCAATGGTTAGGGAAGACAAAATATCAAATGTTCTTCTTAATTGGGCTTCTCGCACTCTGAATGGTCACTAATTATTTTGCCTCCTTTCCAACATCTTCCCCATCTGGCTTTCAAGTTATATTTCTATACCTGCTGTAAGATGTATAATAGTCACTGAGGAAATTATAATCTTACCTTTAAAGTAGTGAAGCAGATAGGATCACACAGTGATATCAAAGCCACCAAAAGACAAATCCAGGTCAAAAGGGAAAAAGAAAGAAAAAGAGAGAAAAAACACAGTTAGATTTGTATTTCACGATGAGCTAAACAGGAAAAAAGAAGATAGTTTAATTAAATTTAGTTTGCTTTCTCCAAGCAAATGATAAAGTAAAAACAATGGGGCAAATGGAATAGAGTGACACAATGTGCTTTTGTCAGTGGATAAAGATTTCAGAGATTTATGCAAATAATCTTTTACCAGCATTCCTTCATGACACTGATTTGCTGTCATCAAAGGAGTAACAGGAAGATCTTTTATGCACTATGGAATTTAACACAGACACACCATTCCAGCAGAAGTACTGGGTGCAGACAGAGAGCAAAGGCAGGGTATGTATCAATACCTCTGTCTGCACACACTCAGCAGCATTAACCCCTTGGCAAAGCTCCAGTTCCTGGTGGTACCAGCCCAGCCCTCTGCATTTGCCAGGTTATCCCAGAGCCCCAGGCACAGTTCTATCATCCAGCCCTTCTTCTCTCAGCAGCCTACTGCCGGCACAAACCACGGAAAAGGGTTTGGAGACCTGTTAATGCTACAACAAAAATCCATAAACCGACACAAGTTTGGTGCAAAGAAGGGATCAAAAGGGAAGGGGAATAATTGCTTGCAAGAAAAGAAACAAAGACTGTTCTAAAGCTAGAAATTCTGTGAGTTTCCTGGGGAATTCATCAGTGAGACTGAAAGGTTTCCAGTACTACTGACGGAAGGAAGCAGGAAGCAAGCTCAAGTCCTTCAGCTGCCTCATAATAAGTGCTCCAACACTGTGGCAAAAGGTTTTACATGAGTGTCTGGGAATAAAGGGAAAAACCAAAGCAAATGGGAAATTCTTTCTCCCATCACCTGTGTCCTCCCATAGCTGCATATATAAGGAATCTGGTGTGGCATGTTTGAATTATTTTTATAATGTTTTCCACTTTCAGTGATGATAAAAATTAAAAGTACAATTTATATTTTTTTAATACTAAGAGGAACCTTTTCTGGGAGTTGCAAAATCAAGTTTGCTTGAATATTAAAAAACTTGACCAAAATGGTGTCTTAAAGTATTTCTGCTTTTTTCTACTTGAGCTGTAATGCTTGACCCTAAATGGCACACAAATAAAGAGTTGTTCTTCCAGAGAAATTAAGATCATACTGTAGGAAAAAAGACCATAGACAGATACAGAAAGCAACTGTAATGTGCTGGAGAAGTACAGCTAACAGCTAACGTGTCTACCACGGTGGCTGGAGGAAGACATGCACTCTTTCCATCCCAGCCTCGCAGGAATATGTTAAGGAGACACCTGGTTCAGCTGGGTTGAGGTTCTGATTCCTCACTGCTGCCCCAGAACTAATTATCCCAACATGCTGCTGCCTGGGCACCTCTGTGTTGGCTCCAGTTCACAGGGCAGGAATGCTCTGTGCCAGCAATGATCCTCCTCTCCTCCCCCAGGCCTGAGCTGGGTGCTGGGAGATCGGCCCTCCAGCCACCGGGCACATGTGGGGACAGGCAGCAGATGAGTTTCAGTGATGATGCTTGCTCTCACTCATCAGGAGGCTGTGAGGAAAACCAGAGCCTTCTGCCAGAGCATTTCTGCCAGAGTATTCTTCCATCCACCTTTTTTCTGTTTATGAAAAAAGACAGGGAGGAAATGAAATCTTGGATAAAGTCACTGTGCTGAAGGACCCAACAGGGCGGAGAGAACACAGCTCGAAATGAATTCCAGTTATGATCTCACCCCTCAGTAACTACTGAGCAAAGATGAATGAGAAATGAGCAAGGGCACAAGTAACGAGACATACATTTCATACGGTCACAGAATTAAGCGGGAACATGAACTGTGTCTGACTTTCACCCCAAAACCTTCACAAGCTGTCTATTATTGCCTTGACACTCACCCATGTCCTGAATTCATTCAGTGAATTCAGTCTTTGATAAGAAAGCAGTGGGAATGGAGGAAAGCAGTTAAAAAAACAACAGGGCAAGTGGAAGAGTGAGTTCTGCAAGGTAGGAGAACCCAAAAGGTCTGGAGTTTGGGCAGAGTTGGTCTGAGGGCTCTTCCCTCCCACTGAGATCTGCCCCCAGGTGGTTTCTTGTCTCTGGATTGGGGTGAATACTGCTGGTTCAGTTTGTGTTTGAAAGGGACAGGAAGTTTTGCGAGAGCTTCTTTCACAAGATTCTTTATCTTTTCTTCTGTCTCAGGGCCTGTAGCTCCACATCCCCATGGGGAGCTGAATGAACCATGGAACACGTCCTCTGCTGCAGGGCCTGGAACATGGCACAGGAATCAAGGAAATTTACTCTGTATTTCTAAGATACTCTGATGCCTGGAGGTACAATATTAAGGCTGCACTACAGAATCAGCAGAAGAAGAGTCCTACACAACTAACTCCAGAAAAAGATACAATTTTCCAGGTGGACACACAATGCTTTGCCTCTCCAGTTTGGCTCCAGCCATACTGCACTACTGGAAGATTACACACAAAGGCAAAATGGAATTACTAGTCTTTATTCCCAGACCAAACACCACATGAACTGCATGAACATGTTTGCTTACAAAGGCAACCACACACGTGACAATGTCTTTGACACTTGAGAGCATCTCCTACTGCAGGGTCAGAGGAACTTCAGGAACATTCATAAAAACAGTCCTGCAGCATTCCTGAGAAACTGGCCAAGACTTGTAATTCCAAAAGGCAGGCAAGAAACTGAAGTTTAAGGGAGCCATAATTGAAGATGCACAGAGTGGGTGCACACAGGTCAGCAGCAAGGCCCTTACCCATGGTCAGGCTTCTGGTGCCAGTTGGTGTTGATGCCCCGTGCCGAGCAGGGATGGGGCATTCGGGGTGTGGCAAGGGGCTTGGGAAGGAGGGAAGGGTAAGACATGGTGGCAGCTGAGACCTGGTGCTGTGACCTCCCTGCTCCTGTGTCTCCACCACATACAGCTTCCCCTGGCTGCTCCCACTCTTTGATGATGGCTGGCAGAGGCCAGAGGTGACCGGGGAGCCGGGAGCCCTTGGGACAGACATGCTGCTCCCAGAGCATCCTTGCTGCTGTGTGGATCATCCCCTACAGTTGTAATCCAGTGGCTGAGATGTAGGAAACGTGTGATCCTTGTCGTGATGGAGCTCAGTTCAGGCTATTTTAAGCATCATCACTGCATTTCTCTGGTCCTGCCACACAGGTATTTATACCACAGCCTTGATCCCCAGAGGACTGTAGCATGGCCACAAACATAGCTGAGGTATCAAAGGGATTTGGAACTTTTTTTTGTCTCAAATGGCATGGTACTGATGGAAATACTGTTACTAGAGATGAGCTGAAGATAATGTGGTTTGTATGGAATTGGACATGCACTCTGTCTCCAGCGCTCGCTCTTAAACAAGAAAGCACTGCTCTGTGTGCTGCACTTCACTCCCTGCTGAGCCTAGGGCAGATTCCAGTCATTCCAGAGCTACAGACCGTTTTAAGGGTCTAAGATGCAAGCACATCAAAACTCAGATTTCCTTTTAATTTATTTCCTTTTACCCTGTGCTAACAGGCACAGTGTCTCCTATCAGCAAAAATAAGAGCATCACCCAGTAAATCTCTTTCCAGGGGTCAACATGAGAGCATAGAACAATTGTCTACAGAGAGCAAGATTATTTGCTTAATTCAAAACCACTTTTTTCTCATTAGCTGGCAGAGAAAGGGAAGGGAGTAGGAAAATCAATAAATAGAATAACTTTAATAATAATCACATAGCGAAAAGTTGAAATGAAGTTAAATAAATGAAGTTTAATAATGATTTTTAATTACAGGGGCTTTCATTTCACTTTTCAAATGGATCTTAAAAACCTTGCCCTTAGAAACCTCACCATATTTATGAAATAATGAATAATTCAACACAGCTGCAGCTGACACTTTACACACCACTGATAGTAATAGCATTGGTGTGATCAATCTGCAGAATGCCTTTCTTTAAAGTTCCTACATCTGGCTGCTAATACAGCTCTGAATCACAACGCCTTTTGCAGTCCCTCATTTTGTGAAGAGACGCATGGAAGCAGAACTGAACTTCTTCCTAAGCTTCTGCGTGCCATCCTTCAAAGGCTGGATTGCTCCATGAGATATCTCATTCAGGGCTGCAGTAGGAAGCATGAAAGAGCAGTCTTGGAAATTACAGCAGGATGGATCCTGGTTGTTGGCTCTGGGCAGGGAAAGGAGAATGCTTAAGAATGTGCCTGCAGGAGAAAAGTGCTTCGATGTGCCCTGGCACGCCAGCTGTACAAGTGAGAGTTTTGTCTCTGCCTGGACAATAATTTCTGGAATCTCATAAATGGCAAATTGTTCTTAAGGTCTGAACAGGAGAGTAAGAGAAGTTCCCTGCTCGTTAATCATACAAGAAGCCTACCCCAGCCCCTTTTCCTGGAATATCCCTCCACCATCAATGCACTGAAGCACTGTTTGTTTGTATTCAACAAAGAGAAAGCTGCACATTGCTGGGACTGCCAGCAAAGCACTGGGGATGTACAGATCCTTAAACATAAAAGAAATGAAAGGACTACCATTAGAAACTAGCAACAAGAAAACAACCTCCAAAAAACAAACAACAAAGACATTCAAACTTCAGAAGGAAGTTCTCCCGTGAGAGAGAGTTCTCACTATGTTTCATGACAGTAAGACAGGATACAGCTTTAAAGGTCTGCCTTAACCAGAGCAAAGCAATGACCTGAGAGTGTATTGTCTGCACTTGATGCTTTTGTTTTTAAGGAACCACAAAATTATTAAGAAATGGTGTCATGTTGCATATTAATCCAGTTTTTCAGACGGTGGATTCTTAACTCTGTGGTACGTTCAGAGGGAAACCCAAGGGATGGGAAAACTCAAGCCACTTAAATAATTTATGCATGTTTGGAAACTCAGGTGTACATGTGATACACGTGGTGCAGACAGTGCTCTGGAAACAGCCACGTGGCTGAATAACTTCATTCACAGGATCTCTTTCACTGGCAAATTAATGTGCAAAATATGCTCATTGATTTTGATTGCCAGGATTGGGATGCTTTGCCACAGACATGGGGGGAAATAGGGTGTGATTGTAGTTCCTGGGGTTCAGAAAACTACTCACAGCTTATTAGCAAACTCTGTGTTTTGCTCAAATTCAGTCACTCATTCCTTTCAACTTACTTTCTTGACAACTAAATAGAAAGGCCCTTCAAAACAATTTCTACTCTTAACTTTCAAACAAAATTTTAAATGATATCCAGAGTGTACTTAGGAAATATTCAAACAGTAATGTCCCTTTCATTTGGGGCTAATCCTAGGGAAAACCCCTAGGTCTCCCAGGAGATTTCAGGTTTTATTAGTCATTTGGAAATTTAGACATTTTAATGTAATTCATAAAAAAAACTTTGGAAGCTTGTGCTCTCATTTACATGCCAAATTCAAGAAAGAAGTAATGTTAAAGCTTACCAGGCAGCAGAAAAAAATATCCTGAACAGCTACAGGAAAGAAATCTGTGCTGAGAGCCCTTTAGGCATGCTGCAGGAGGATGAGAAAAACTGACTTTGTGGTGGCATCTACCAAGATGTCCCTGTGGCTCACTCAGAGGCTTCTGTAATGCTTCCCTGCAAGGAGCTCAGAGGTATCCACTGATATGGAGGGAAGAGAGATTGTGCCTTTGGATCCTTCCCTAAAGATACTGACACAGGACCACCAACTCCAGCAGGGCAGCAGGAGGGAGAACAAACTGTACTCCCCAGAAAGATTTGGGATTTAACCATTTCTGTCACTTTTTGCAGTGCCTCATGCTAGCAAAACAGGATTTCCTCTGATACAGAGCAGGAATATAATATTGGTCCAAAGGTTTGGTAGGTAATTCTAAGAAAAGGTTAAAAATGCTCTATTTTCCTTTCAAAATCAATGAAGAAACAACAGAAAGCCCAATAAAATGGGATTTAAAAATGAATCCTGCTTTAGGTGTTAGACCTGCTATTGGCCTTATGTGTCTCCTGTGTGAAGTCAAACTCCAGGGAATGCTTTCCAAGTGTGGGAGACTACACACTTGGTAAATTCTGTCATCAGTTGGGGATCTTATTGGCACAGTTTGGGTTTGATATTCAGAAAATACCAATGAAACTTATCTTAAATGCTAATAAGAGAAACAACTACGTAGCAAGTCTTCTGTCTTGAAGAAGCTGCGTGAGTTTTGCTGCAGCTCCCCTCAAGAGCCGACCCAACAGCCTCTTTCAGCCAGGGTTTTTATCCCTACAAACCACAGCCCTGCTATTCCAGTCACCAAGTTATTTACCCAGTGATGGGTACAGAGCATTTAGACAGGCCCAGGTGTTAAACAAGCCTTCAGGTCTGTGAAGTCACTGAGATGGTGCAAAGCTCCAAAGCTCTGAGGTGCTGGGAAAGCTGAAGTGCTGTATCACTTACAAAGCAAACACTCATTTTACAGGAGAGCAAATTCTGTGAAACTGCTTTTAGATGGAAATGGAGTTCACAAAAACTGCTGCTTGGGAGGCAAGCTTTGGTTCTGCAGTACCAGCTTCTCTGCAACCTGATTTTTCTCAGCCAAAGAGAACAAAAAGCAGAAAAATCTTGATTGAACAGATTTTGTTTTGTTTCTTTTTTTCTCTTTCCTTCAAAAGAATTGCTGATGTCAAAAAATGTCAAAACACAATTAAGGAGGCCTTTCCTCCCCTTCTGTATGCTTTCTGACAGTATTAAATCATTACCTTCCAAATCAGTTTCAGAATGATCACAAATAAATGGGAAAAAAAAGCACTACCAGGGATATGGAGCCAACAGGGCTAATGCTCAGTTTGAGCCTCACGTTCACTGATTTGGCGAGTTTTCCACACATATTCTGGCCCCTTCCTGAGACTGTTCACTTGACATCTCTAATTTTGGTGTTTCAGTAGAGCCCATGATTATACAAGCTAAATGAATGCTGAAGCAATCTACAAATAGCAAAGCTGGTCCTACAAACCCCTTATATTTTGAGAAATAGAAAGACAAACATTGTCTTCAAGAGGACTCTGCAGGTTTGAGCCCAAGGGTAGCGCTGGTGCAGCAAAGATCAAACACAAACCTGACCTACTGCAGTGCCTGACCTTTGCTCACAAGGGCTCTGACAAAAGCCACTGTCACAGGGAGTTCTGCCATACAATAGTTTCAAGAAAAGCTAAAATAAGTAAGTAGGAAAGCACTGACAGGAATCTGGGGCTGGAGCCAGCATGGTGGGACTGATGTGGCTTTGCCAATGTGTAGCAGAATAAGAGACTGTATTTTGAAAAAAGTCGACAGGGGTTTGAGGGCCATGTAGTGCTGTCCTGGGTTCAGCATCATTGCTGAGAGTCAGGCCAAACCACTCTGCATCACACCCGAGTCAGAGAAAAAGAAGTTGGCTTTCACCTACTTGTGTTCTTCCCACCTGCAGGCTTAGGCTGCTGCAGACAGCTGCAATGAGCCCCCTCTCCAGGGATTCATTTCTGGCAGACAGGAATTCCTGACAGCACTGAACTACTTTCCAGCTACCCCTCTTTCCCCACCTGGAACGTCGTCCCTGCAGCACATCCTCGGGGCTACAGAGCTTGTCACATCTCATGCATCTCCTTAGGCTGGAAGCAGTTGAAGCTGGTACTTTACATGTTTTGCAAAGCACCTAGTCCATCCAGGTGCCAGATAAATCACAACAATCATTTCACTTCATGTAACTTTGTCTTCTGTTGCTAAGTGGAAATGTCAGGAAGAAAATGAGGGGGGAAAGAGGGCTGCTTCTTTTCTTTAACACCATCCAAATTGCCTGGGTCTGCAGGACACCATGGAACTTTCTCTTTGGGGAGTCTTTCTTCAACATTTGTAGCTCTGTGATTCACAAATGCTGTAGCCTTCTTCTATGTCCCTGCCTCTGGAATCCTCGTTAAAGGACAGAAACCCACCCAAAGACAGAGCAAAGTGTGCAGCTGGAGGGGAGAGGGGCAGCAGAGCATCCCCCAAAGCTTGCCTGCCCTGCTGCTCCTGCCTCTGCTGCCCATTGGCCTCACAGAGGGTGCCTGTGGAGCTGAGTTTGCAGTATAGGTGATGACAGCAACGCTGCTGATAACAGATTTGGCATTAAGGAGCTTTGCCATTTAGCTCTCAAAACCTCTTAGTTTAACAGACCAGGGAATAGATAAAATCTGATCAGCTGGATGATGGGCCTGCCCACACCACTGGAGACAGGGGTGCAGGAGCAGTGACTGGAGGGTTTTCCCTCATGTTACTCTGCTATACAGATTTCAGTGAGAATTTAGGCAGACCCATTTCCCCCTCTGTCTTCTCTTTGCACACCCATGTGTGCACCACTTACAACAGTGCCAGGCCAAGTATGGAATGAGTTAGGACCCTCCACCTACAGACATGTCTGGACACAGTCACAGCTTTGATGGTACAGTAAGTCCCAAATTTTAAAAACATTCTTTCCTCACTATAGGGGGTGTCCAAGGTGAGAATGCAATCTCAGTAGCTGAGATATAAGGAAAAACTCCACAGTGGTACTATTTAAAAAGCCTCCAATTGGAAATAATGCTACGATCACACATACTAGTTCCTGATTCTTGTGCATATTTGAACTATTCCAACTCAGTTTACTGGACATGACTCCCCCCTGTGTACAATATATAGCGAAAAAAAGCTCTACTTTTTGCAGGTGAACTCAGTGTAGTCAATAATTGAACAAATATATACATATTTATCTCCCATCCGCCTGTTTGTAAAATGCTTGTGAATATAATTTTGGTTTATGGATCACTCACAGCTGTTTCCTTCACAAAAGAAGAAAGAAGACAGAAGAAATACCCTAGCAGGACAAGGTGACTGTTCAAAGCTGAGCTGTAACTTGCAGTAACAGTTTCTCTGAGCTGCTTCTTTAGTTAATGCAGCTCCAATGCTGAAACACTCGCCCACCTCCAGAGCTACAGCCCAGCCCCAACCTACACTCCCAGGGCCTCTTCTTTCCATAAAGAAGACAGGAGAAGTTCCCTCAGAACAAAAAATCTCTGTGCTGAGGATTTTGGAGAGGGAGGAGAGGCATCTACCTTTGCTGAAATAACTCCACAGAGGTTTTCACCTCCAGTGCCCGGGATGCAGACTCAGGCATGCAGTGCAAACATGGTGCAAGAGGAAATCTCTTTGCAATATCAGCTCTGTCAGTCAGGGTGACTGAAGCACAGCTCTTCCACATGTGGCACCTGACCTGGCTGCTGTATGTAGCACAGAGTGTTTAACAAAGGTCAGGAGTCTGCTGCCCAGAGCTGCTGTCCAGTTCTCACAGTCCAGCGTGTTTCGGAAGCCAATGGGAGCCTCATTTAGAATCGTGTTTTCTTATGTACCAGAAAATACTGGTCCTGCAAAGGACTCCCAAAGCCACTTGCCTAAAGAACTTCCTAGTTTTTGCTAAAGGGCTTCCATCTGCCTCTTTCTGTCCCTCTGCAGCAGGCACTGAGAGGAGATGAACGTGCTGCATTACAGTTTTTTCTTTTCCTTAGAGAGACTTTTGGGGCTAGTGAATGATGACAGTAGAAATATATGGAAAGGAAGAGTGATCTGCTGGCACCAAAACATTGATTTTCTGGCAAGTTTTGATGAAAATTAATGAGAAATACATGCAGTCATGGTCATATCAGCCAATATTGACTCTCTTGGACTAGTTACCAGATGAAATCATGCCCTGGAATGCAGGCTGCTCTGCCAGAAGCATTATTTCTTTCTGGAATTCAATTTTTCAACCCAAGAAACAACCACTTTCTGTCTAAACTGAAAATACCAGACAAGAGTGTCACCTTTTAAGCACATACTGAAAGTTTGAGTAAAAAGGAAAACAAACAACTCTTCTGCCTCTTTACCTAACTCTGTCAGTCTATTCAAATACTCCTTTCAGGTTGCAAAGAAAAAGACTAACACTTTTAGAGATCTGGCTGGCTTCCAGCACTGACAAAAGTCAGGCATGACCTATTCTGCTCCACATTTTCCTCAAAATGAGGCAACCTCTGGCCATGAGACCAGTAGGGGACACACCAAAAAGTGAATTCTCTCAACCCTGACTCAGAGCAACACTTGAGCTGAGCCCAGATCATTTCCCACTTGGGGTAGGAAGACTTTAAGCAGATCTTTAACTTCAGGCATGTGCTTAAGCCATTTGCTGCCAAGGATGGAGCACGGAACTGGAAGAATGTGCCTGTGCATGTGCACAGGTAGTGGGCAGTGCTGGAGCTGGTGTTCCACAGCCCTGGCCCAAGGACTGGCACACACCAACACTGGTGGGGGGCACTCTGGGGTGTCCTATATCAAACCCAGCCACTTAGCTGAGACTGAGGAGCATCTGGCAGCCAAGACATCAACAGGATGTCACCTAAAGGTGTAATGTAGCAGTTTATCCCTAAAACCTGTGCAGTCACGTAAGGATATACATTTGCCCAGGGAATGACTGAATGTGGGTGGGTAGGAACTGGTGTATCATTTTGCCAATTCTAGAGCACAGAAAGATGAGTGAAAGCTGGTGATGACTGACTTTTTAAAAAAAGACTGCTGGTAAACTGCCTGGGAATCACGCTGCAAACAACTGCAAGTTGTTTCTGGTCACCTAGTCAGGACAATCAAGCCCTAAGGTTTGCCAGGTTATTCTGCATCTATTTGCATGAATGGGAATAAACTCATGGGTCAGGGAATGAGCAAACTAAGAAGCAAAGCAGAAAGCAAGCAGGTGGCTGCAGGATGTGCCAATCCTGTGCAAAAATGAATGTGCTTCAATTCCTGCCTTACAATTATAATTTAGTTGGCTTGTCCCTGAGAGAAAGCTCCTAGAACATGAACAGAGTGGGGACATCACTGATATGGGCCCTATATTTGCATTCAGACCAGTATTTGCTTCCTTTGAATGACTTTGCAGCATGCAAGTAAAACTATGGCACATTTTCAGTGAGGATGCATTATTTGGAGACTGCCAGGGAGAGGCTGAGAGCATGAGGCACAGCTGTCTTCCACTTGTTTAGACTGAGTACAGGGATGTGAGAGCAGCAGTGGGCTGTGCAGGGACATGCATATCCCTACAGGAGCTGTTTGTTGGAAAGATGTGCTGTGGGAGCAGGGGCCAGAGAGGTTTTTGGGTTTCCACAAAGGTGGTTGGTACTGACAGCAGAACACAAGAAAATGTGCAGCTTTTCTTGGGAGACTTGCTCAAAGCAAGGGAAAAATGAGAATGAGGACAGGACAGCCTGAGGGGACTCAGATGTGCCCTGGCCCAGTTCAGCTACTGCTGAACTCCCACAGAGCTTTATCAGGTAAATCAGTGAGGGCAAAGCCAGTACCAATGGTACTTCATTTGTGGCTGTGCCTTTGGAGGGACATCCTTTACATTTACCTCTCTGTATTACAATAAAGCACCAGACAAAGGCACTTAATCTTCATGTGGGACAGCAGGAGCCTTTTTGCACTGATTGATATGTCAACAACATCCTGTATTTGATTTTGAAAGGGCACTGATTCCCTTGCAGCAAATACATAGATGTCATGGAGGTGATGGGTTCAGAATAGGGAGACAGAAAAGGAGAAAAAGGAGCCAGCAGCAATCTTGCTTATCTGTGCCTTGCTGTGTTCACAGTCCAGGAGAACTGATATCTGTATCATTGAGATATGGCCTCATTCCTTTTGGGACTGCAGTAACCATCTTCACATGGAAAACAGCTCACAACATGTTACATATAAAAGAGCTGATCCCCAACTGCTCCACTTGAAGACTATTAATCTAATTTCTTTATGATTATCTTTTCAGAAATTGGATCCAGCTGTTCAGCAATCTTCTGGGGGAGGTTAATGAATATGCTGAGCTTGCAGAACAAAATGTTGAGCTTCAAAAAACTTCTGAGTTCATTTTTAATGAAATGTTTTAAATTATTTGCTTTTATCTATCTTGCAAGCTTCAGAAGTAGCCCTGGCACCCTTTTAACTTGCTTACTTGATATTTTTCGTTAAAAGAAACTCAAAATGCATGTATTAAAATGCATCATGATGTTGCCCTTTTAGCCCAACCAGTATGCAAAATTCAAAGCCTTCCTGTCTTGTTTCCATGAAAAATTGATAAGGGTCCAATATTTTCTTTGTAAATAAGGGAGGACTGCACAGGAATCTACAAAAAGTCATCTTCCCCCCCCCCAAAAACAGAAAGAGTAAAAAGAAGGATCAAAACTACTCTTGGAGGCTGGGAGGATTTTAGGAGTAGCTATCCTACATGCCTGACATACTCCTGGCCATCCCTGAGCAGCATTTCTAACTACCATTAGGAACAGCTTGACCCAGTGAGGCTGTTCCCCACCTTCTCCAGAACTCCCCTGTCTCAGGAAGCCCTGCCTTGGCATTCTGAAGGACCAAGGCTCCTCCAGGGTTGCTTTCACAGAAGGAGCTGTGGAGAACCTGAGAACTCGCTAACACAGCGGCCCTGCTCCACTAAGCAACATCCATGGAAAACATTTGGGACTTAGCTTTGGCTCCGGCCTTCACTGCCAGACTGCAACGTCAGCAGGGCCTTCTGGTATTAAACTGTTACCAAGAAAGAAGCATAAATGGTTTCATTATTTATCCTCAATGTAGAATGCTTACCACACACACAGATGCTTGCCAAGTCTGTGACTGAGGACTATTTTTATCTTTATATATATATATATATATTTATTCCCCCAGGAAAAAGGGAATGCAGCAGTGTAACCACCTCCTTGTGGAACGTTTGGTCCTTGCATGGCTTCCTCCATGCCCAGGTGCTGCAGCTGGGATGCATGGCACAAACACACGGTGAAGGCAGCCCCTCACCTTAACATCCAACATGGCACAGCAAAAGCTTTTCTGAACATGTCACAAAGAAATTTCTGCCTGAGGCCCCAGACCAGCTGATACAGGCTCTACCTCCACGAAGCCCTCCATTGGTTTGGGTTATTTTGCTTCTGATTTTAAGGGTGGCTTCTGCCTCACAGCTCCTGTGTATACTCAAGGTGCACAGTTCTAGTGCCCAAGGATTCACCAGCAGGATCCAGTTATTCACCCGTATATTTACTGCAGGTATTTCACCCTGTTCTCCTGAGTGAAAAATTGACTGAGTGACCTATGATTACATACCCTCAGTACAACCCTGTGTCAATTCTATATTCTCCTTCTCATTTGCATCCCTATCTGTGAACTTCAACGTAGACTCTAAAGAGTGGAGACAAACTTTTGTATGAGGAGCATCACTCCCTTGCTCACCTCCAGGACCAGCTCCAGGCACAGCACCACAATTTTTCCCGTAGCTGTATTGTTGGCCTTACAAAACCATTTGGCCAAAGAAGTCAAGAACAGCTCTAATCTATGCTCATATGTATAATTTTTGCATTTTCCAGCATTAGGCATTTACAGACAGACCGTTGAGACAAGTTTATTACTTCCCATGTTTATGTCCTAGGCAAATGCCAGCAGGCAGGAGCAGCGTGCTTCTGCTTCAGCCCCTGCCTGCCGACTTCTTGCCAAAATAGTTTTGGAGGATCCGACTGCCTTTTGGGCAAGCCAGTCCTCCTGTCTGTTTATCCCCTAACTAAACACTGGCAAACACAAAAAGGACACACCACCTTTCTGCTGGAAGAAATAAACTGACCCTCAGTCTGGCTTTGCCCTTTGCTCTATAAAATAATAAAAAGAGTAGGAAAAAATATGTACTTGGTGCACAGCCCCAGTGACTTTTAGACAAATCTAAAGCCAATCTGCAGTGCACAAGTGGACATAGTTTATTACAACTCTGGCATTTTTACATCAGTTTGCTATCAACAGGAAGCAAACTGTTTGAGAAATGCCAGACAAATGGCCCTGTGAAATCCTGCAGCCTCCTAAAGAAGTGCTTTTAAGCAGTTAAACTGGGGAAATCTCTCAAAAGACACTAAGCAATAGCTCACAGTCAGATGCACTGACAGAAGGACAGAGTACTGTTTCAACCACAAGAAAATCCACTCTGCTATCAAGTTAGAAGCTGCACTAAGCTAATTATGAATCTGGATAATAATCATGAGAGGAAGCATGAGAGAATGTTCCCTACAAGTTGCCTTTATCCTGCACAAAACTCCTCCTGCAGCTCTGTAGGAACACGGGCCTGCATCCCAACAGCCCGACTCCCAGCTCAGTGCAGAGTGCTTTTCTGGGGTCTCGCTCATCCCTAACTTGTTCTCTCTCAAATCACTCTTCAGGGGTACTTTCATCAGCAAAACCACAATGAGAGTGGAAATTCAGGCTGTCCCAATAAAAGTCCCAGCTGAAGAGCCACTTTTATGTAATTGCCTATGAAAGATAAAATACTCTTCACATTCATACTGCAAGTTTCATGCTTTGCTGGGAATAGACTGCGTAACACTCTGGTGGATCTCATATACACAGACATAATATCCTTTTCCAAAGTTGACAAAGTCACATTTTTGTAACCTCTTTCCTCTTTGTCTTGGACTGGTGGGTAGCAACCATAGGGAAGGGTGAGCTTTAAAATACTGCAAAGATTTGCAGTGGGAATGTATCATTAACTTGCATTTCTTTCTTACAAATTGAGAAGTCCAGTTCAAAATGCCCCTGTACACAACATTCTCCTCCTTAGGAATATTCAGGATACCTCTACAGCACTCAGTGCTGCAAATTACTTACGGGTAGACTCCAATCTTTCAGTATAATTGCTGAATACCGTGGTATTATAAACATTGGCAAGGACATCACAGGTGGAAAAAGCCTCCTCATATATAAGGCTTACAAAGATCTTACTCTAAATTGACATTTAGCTCCTTCCTAATGGTAATGGAAAGCTTCACGACCGGTATGTATTTCTAGAGCAGCTCTGACACTCAAGAGTAGGCGCACGCATTTAGAAAGATGTAATTTACACTTTGATTCTGAGCACAAGCAACACCCACTCTATGAAAGAGTTGACTTGTCCTCTATAAATATTTTTGAGGTGACTTCAAAGGCCAAATGGAATCTCTTCTATGGAAGATACGCAAACTCTGGGATTAGACACGTGGGGAGGGAGACTCAGCTCAGGGGAAAGATAATGAACAGCCACGCTCTCCTTCCAAGGTCACAGTCTCATGTCCAGCCTTGATAGATGTTTCTACCTAGAGACTGATCAGAACATGACGTAAACTGGGGCACTCCTAATCCAGTCCCTAGGCAACAAATATCTATATTAAAAAACAAACCCTGACACAACTTGGTGGACAGTAACTGGCAAAGGCAGGAGAGACACAGAGGAATGAGGACATGCAAATTAATGACCATTTTGACCTACATGCATTCTCATCACTGTAATAGCTCAGCTGATGTTCTTAAAAGGGTTTCTTCGTGCCAAAGAGGAAACGCTCTGCTTGTGGACTGCAGGGAAAACTATTCTTCTTCTCTCTGTAACGAGTCTAAATGGTGAAGAGGGAGCCCATGCACCGGTGTTTTCCGGGCAGCGCTTCTCGGCTGCGCTGCATTCAGGTGCAGGAATGATCTACATTTCTTCTGGCAGCAAGGTCAACTGAAATAGCTCCCGCCATCCCTCCTTGCCCTGCACGGCTCTTTTCCACCCCCAAAGCACTCACTCCAGCAGTGTCAGAACAACTGCTTCATGGAGCTGAATGCCGGGCTCCATCAAGCAACTGAGCCAAGTTAAAAATAACCCAGCAAAGAAGGGAGCCCTGACTGCTCTCCTGATCCGGTTCAGTACGCAACCCTGGAGCCAGCAGTTGTGGGAGACAGGGAGAAAGGAGGGCAGTAAAGGAACTGTTAGCCAGCGAAGCCACCAATAATCAGATTTTCAAACCATGCCCTAATGTGATCCTCGCATCTTCCAGCCTTGTGAAATCGCACTATTTTTTCCCTCATTTTACATATTAAGGAAAGAATTGAGTTAGTGAAATATCCCAGCCTGCATAACTGGAGAGTTGGGAGCTGACAGAGTTAAAATGCCTCTACTGCACTCCTGGGGTGTGCAGTGCCATGGGATAGGGTCAGTCAGGCTCCTGCCCCAACAAGGGACCAGAAAGGGAATTATACACATATATACATAAAAAAACCCTTGTGTAGCTCCAACTTACTAACCAAAAGAAGATAACTCCAGAAACATCACAGAAACTCCAGCCTCTGCTTTTTCACAATGTTTTCGGATATTCCCCGTCAGAGGAACTGTCTCTCTCCTCCTTGCAGTTCAGCTGTACTTCCCCTAAACACAGGCAGAATTTCCAGCAAATCCCACTCTCAACCTGCTATACTATTACATTTCCTTTTCCAGATTAAAAAAGCAGCCTCCGAATTCTTAAACGAATACCCAAGAGACTGTTAAGACGAGAAGACTCAGAAATACCACAACACAGAGTATCACAGTGCACCCCAACACAGGAAGAGTCTATTAAGGCTCCAGGGATGCACACCAAAGCCAGCCATCCACCCAACCCACACTCCCACTTGGGCTGCTAACTGGATATTTGTCCACAACAGACTGTCCTCTCACTGGGTGTTGCCTTGCTCTGCACAGGCAAAGTGACCACTGGCAGGACTTTGGGAACCTCCACTGTCAGAGGTTTTAAGAAGTTAGCTCCTGTGAGGAGCAGTTTATTTTGAATAGATCCTGCCTGGGGGCAGCAGAGTGGAGTAGATGACCTCCTCTCCTTTCTAGGCTGATCTCCTGGAATTCTGATGAAAGCAGAGAGCGTGGAAGTCTGATTCCAATCCTGTCTCTGACACTGAGTTTTCATTCATCCTTGCAACTACCATTAGCTTCTTGGAATGCTCTGCTTGCCATAAAACTGGGATTAAAGCATTTCCTAATTCATATAAACATGTAAAGTGCGTATACTAACAGACAGAAATACATACATGATGTATATCTATAGCTATATTTGTATCTATAATCATTTATCCACAAAACATATATATACTGCTTCTATAAACAACAGTCATTCCAGATGAGCATGAAAACAGTACATGAGAAAGCAAATGGAAAAGAAAAGCATTAATGCTAAGGATACCATAAAAATAATTCCATAGCTGGTGCTTCTGACAGCTATTTTTGCAGAAGTAAGTCTCCATCTTAGACTAGTCAAACTTTGCTGACAGTACAAGTGAGCGACTATAACTCCTGAGGCCAGAACAAATAATCTACTGTCACAGTGCGCTGTAAGCTTCGTATTCCAAAACATCAGATGTATAAGGAATATCTCCCTTTTGTGCCAATATGTGCCAAACTGAGCACAACTCAAGCTCTAAGATTAAGGAATATTCTCCAGCTCGTGCTATACTGAGAGAGGCTGTATGAGAAGGACAGATTTACATAACAAAACTTCTGTTTGAAGGCCCCGGAAGGTAGAAAACCTGCATTTTAGTGGGTGCTTTTCAACTAATGCCTCAGCAAAGCAGGCATTTAAACTTCACTTAAAAGCACTCCAAGGAACAGGAACACAACACAGAAGAATCTTTCTTGGCTCACCTGTTCAGCTGTTGCTTCACTGTGCTCCATGCCAGCAGCATGGTCTTACAGATAATACAACACCATATAATATACGGTCGTGCATCTTACATAGAAAATGTAGGTTGCTAAAATACATTTTACAGGTACAAAATACAGGATTCATACATAACAACCAGCCTCCCCTTCGGTCTGTACAAATGCAGGGCAGCCAAAACCTAATGGCTGCTTGTTGAATCACGTTCATTGCAGCTCTAAATCTGCCTCTGCTCCCTGCAGAGGACGCACACACAGACCTTGCAGGCGCATTCATCGGGGCCAGCTGAGCTTTCTGGTGTCCTGCCTGTATCTCCATACATTATCTATGGCTGTGCAACAGCTAAATGCATATAGACAAGTTTTAAACACCACATAACGATTTCACAGGCCCATTTCTGCAGAGATTAGATGTCTGTTCTCCAGAAATGACAGGAAATGACTGGGGAAAATTTATGAAAACTGAAATAATCACCATGCAAATCACCAAAGTGGGTTTGAGATGCAAAGGGATTTAATTCATCAATTTGCACAGATTAGGCAAAACTGAAATTCACTGCATTAAGAGCTCCTATTTATTTCTTAAAACCTTTCTTGGCAGGAAGCCATTAGGTACTTGTAAAAGATTAGAATTATTGGTGTTTGATGGGCTCTCCTAAAAGGAACAGAGGGAGAAAATGGCAGACTGGAGTCATTAGGATCATCTTCTGTTAACTCTCGTATTTTACAAAAATATACTTTTAAAAGCATAAATAGATGACAAATTGCCTATCTCCCAGCTCAGTTCCTGGACATTCCCACTCTCCATAAGCAAGCTTCCAGGCAACCCGCCTGCACTCTGCAAGTGTTCCTCCCTCCTCACACTGACACATCCCATAGGCTGAAAGATTCATTTTACAGACTGCTGTGTTTTGTCCTGCCACATGAACACCCAACCACTCCACTGTAACAGCAAATCAGCTATTCTAGGCCACTAAGCTGCCTCCCTTCTTTGTTTTAATGATGTAAATGGGCTGATTTCAGTCCAGGAGCAGGACAGCTCTCCTGGCTGCCTGCAAACCTCCCTCATGCAGCATCTGTCAGTGCAGCTCCAAAGCAATCAGCAACTCTTTCCTGCTCTTCTTACCCCAGACATCCCTTGTTTGGATGATGCTGCCTGTCCCAAACCCAGTCGTGTGTTTTGGGATGCTTCTAGGAAAGAACTACAAACATTCCAGCCAACTTGACTTACAAGCTGGGACTTAATCTCAGGTTTTATTGGGTAAGAGATTAGCAACCTAATGCACTTCATTAGCTGTGCATCAGCAGACCCTTGCTGTTAAACAGCTGAAGTGATGTGATTTGCGGGGTTTCTGGAAATAAATGCTCATGTTGACCAAAAAAAGAAGAAAACCTGAAATATCTAAGACAGTTTTACAACACAAAGACATACCCAGAGTAGACAAAGCAATAATTTGTGGGTTTCAGGTAATTAGTTTTCAAAATTACATTTGTGCAGACCTCCTACATCTAATAATTTAAAAAGATCCTTTAACTTGCCTTCAGTGCTGCTTCTGCACTAGAATACTGACAAATGGAACTTGAGAAAAAACCTGAACTCAAAGTGCCTGATCTCGCAAAAACTTATTTTGAGCTGCCTGTTTGACTTCAGCACATCTGGGACTGTGTGAGACTGGGGTTACTGCTTATTCCAGAAAAGTGGGCACAAGTCTAGTTTCTTACATTGTTTTTCCTTTCCCTTAATCTGTTTGTCAGCCTGAAAAATGGTTTAAATTATTGTTATGCTCACTTAAAGGATTCCTTTTATTTTGTCCAAGTTTTGTAAAAGAATCTGTTTTGAATGTCCAGATCAAAGTGAAAGCCACCACAAATTTTAAAATTCTTCCCGCAAACAGGTTACATGGCATTTTAGGATGTTGCCTCCTCTGGATTTCACTCAACTATCTCTGATGCATTATCACTGCACTGCTTGTTGTAGCTCACACAGGCACTAAAGGAGAACTGGCTAAAAACCTGGGTGAGACAAAAGGTATTTGTCAACAGTAATGTTAGCAGTAGCCATGTGGCTGCTTAATTCCAGTGTTTTGTGAAAACTAACTGCATGCTGACACTACCTCCTTGTTTTATAGTTTATATCAGGTGCTAATAGCAACTAAACTACAACTAAAATAAGGGATGGGATAAAACGTGGCCCGTGAAGAGGAGATTTGGCAGCAAGACAGCATCAATCAGCTGGGGACCAGATCTGTGCTATGTGTTGCACTACTGAAGGCTCAAACCTGCAGCTCTTCTAGAGACTGAGGAGACTTTCAGTCTTGTCACCCATGCACTTCTTGTATGATCAGTCAGCAGCATGAGGGAATCTTGCATGAATTACAAGAGTGTCCTCCATCCTACCTTGAGAAGTTCCAAGGAAACCACGTGGGGCTTGTACTTCATAGGATGAATAAACAAAGCTTAAATGATAGGGGGTTCTGAGATTTTGTGGGTTTGCTAAGTTTTTCCCCTGCCTTGTATGTATAATACAGATTTATGTCTTGCTTACTCTGAAAGGTCACGCCAAAAATTACGACAGCATGAGAATCAAGAGAATGAGAGTTGCGTAACAAAGAAGACCTTTCAATTTAGGTTCCTTAAAACCTCTAATATTTAGTTTAAAATTCCAACAGTTAACAAGCATTTTTCAGAAGGGATGTCCTTGTTAGGAATTCAATAGCTCTACTCTTTCAATTATCAAGTAGAATCACACTCATGCTTGAACACCTAGGAGCAAAAATGGGTACAAGCCTCAAGCATAAGAACATCCTTTGAAAAGGTCACTTTTAAAAGACATTCCAGAATGCAAGACAGGGCAGCTGTGTTACCTCCCCCAAGAGCCTGGTATGTTTTCACTCCTTTTAAATATAATTCTGGGGAAATGAACAGGCTTCATTTTTCTCCTCAGCTTTGCAGAGACCTTAGCCCTTGGAACACAGGTACTCCTGTTCTGCTGCATGCACAGCATCCAAATTTTGATATTTATTCTAATTGCCTGTGCTGGGAGTACAGCCTTCCCAGCCAGTCAAAGGAGAGAAAGACTCCCCTGGAAGGTGACACAAAGCTCGTGAAACAGAAGCCTCTCTCTCTGTTAACAATATAAAAAGCCTGAAGTTTGATGCTGTGCTGTTGTTCTGATGATGTGAAGTTGTACATTAGCGCCAATTAAGAGTGAATTAGTATGAATATAAATCACTGTGCTTAAGCACCTTCAAACCCAAGGACATTTTGGAAAACGCTAGATAAAATTCAGTTATGATTTACAAACTGTATGTTCTTAGACCTTATGTTCATATACATACATGTACAGCCCCTGTGTGTGCCTGTTTGGAAATTTTCACTATACTGAAGGTGCTGGAACCTCTACCTCCTATGGAGCTCCAGAGTAGGATGCCAGACATTTCCTTTCAAATTTGGCTGTGCATTTTTTCTTACCTTTTTGGTTTCAGTGCTGTTAGTAACAGCTGGCAGCCAGCAGGGAGGGCTTTTGAGTTTCCCCCTGTGCCTCTCATCTAGATCCTGGCCCTGGCAGAAACTATTTTTATTACTGCTTAAATGTCCTTCCCCAAACTCTGCCTTCTTCAGTGTGCTAATAATATTAAAATCATTAACAGCAGTAGTTCAAGGTAGGAGTTTGCTGTGCACTTCAACTCCTCTGCTTTACACTTATAGCAAGGGAAGAAAAACAGAGCTTTCATTAGAAGAAGACAACAGTGAGGTTGGGAGGCACTGGGGTTTTTTCATTTCAGCTATTATCTGAATTTTGGAATTTGTTTCTACAAACTGTCAAAACAGATAATGTTTGAGACACAGAGGAAAAAAATAATCACAGTATTTTGAAGCTACACAGCTTTAGGAAAAGCCATAGTCACAAGGATGACTGGTATCTAACCAGCTCACAACTTGGAAAGAAAAAAGTATAGGATTTTGGAACCATGATTCACATTATACGACAGCAGGACAACCAATCACTGTTGTTTCCAAGGGGTACTCCTGAGAAACTGCCCTCACTGCTCTGACTGACAACAGGAAAGAAAAAACAGAGGATGGGGAGAGGTTAGTCTATGCTGTAATAATGTACAGATCCAGCATATAAGCTGGGTAATGTTGCTTTTACTCATCTTGGAAAAGCTGAAAAAAAAGGATGAAAACTAAGCAAAGATTTTATGGAATAGAGAACCCTGACATGCCTCTATGAGTTCACTTGATGCTTCCCACTGAAATGTGGGACAAAATGATCTAACTCAAAAAAAAAAAAAAAGCTAATGGAAAACAATGCTCAAAGGAACAAAGGCAGAGGATGCTCGTTAGCCAAGCGGCTCCACTCTACATAATGCCCTATCCTGGGGGAGCTGCTGCCCTGCCTGCAGAGCTCTGCCTCTGTGGGGCTCTCAGGTGGGGCCACGGGGTCTGCCTGGAGCAGAACCCTTAGAAGGAGCTGGCAGATCTTCCTCTCGCTTCTCCTCCATAAGAAGGAAATAAAGCCCCACAGATATTCATTGCTCCTTTGCCAAACAGTGACATGCAAACAGGCACATGGGGAAAGGGAGATCCCACCAGGAACCAGCTGCTGCTGCTGCTCCCTGCTGCAAAGGAAAGCATGTGTATTCCTGCATGTGTGTGTGCATGGGCTTGGATGGAGAGAGAGGATGAAGTAATGATTCCCCCCCAAACCAAGCCAATTAACATTCTCTTGGAGGCTTTTAATTAAAGTGAATGTCCGCCCAACAAAGAAGGCGAGTCTGGGAGGTTGACATTGCATCTCCTCAAAAAACACACACAGACACACCTCCCAGATAAAGGCTATTTATTATCTGCTCAAGAGACTTTCTGGGATTCATTCCCCTCTTTTGGCCTCACTGTGGCCAAAGAGCCCCTTTCTTATCTGTCTGACAGGTCCCTACAATGCTTAATTGACTTGCCTGGGGTCTTGGGTTTTCTTTCTGTAGGGGAAGCAGGGCTTTGGGGTGGTGATGGAGAGAGATCCCGTCCTTTTGGCTTTTAATGAAAAGACTCCCATAATAATGCCATCCATTTGCAACCATGACCCCCTAGAAGATACTGTGTGGACAACTGTTTTCCTCACACAGTTAGTGGGAGCTGGGAAACACATGGGGCAGAATTCTCAACTACTTTGCTTTTTGTTTTCCTAATACTATAAAAAATACAGCATTCAGGAGACAGAATTTCCCTTACACTGAAGCTGGATTTCACAAACACCAAAACCTTCAAAAAGGTCAGCCTTGCTCAGATATAAGCATGGCTTACTGCAAACACGCTTTTGACACGTTAGGAACTTTGAGAAGTGTCAGCTATTGCTGAAAGCCCAGAGAAATCCTAAATGGCCTGAAGGCACCTGAGCTGAGTACTGAATGTTCACAGACCCACAGGTATGAGTACAACAGCACTCAGTCCCCAGCAGTGCTATCACTGACTCAGTAATGACTCGGGGACACAACTTCTGTCCACGGATCTTAGGATTAACTACATTTTTCCCCAGCAGCACTGGATGGCAGCAGGGACCCTGTGAACATGGTCTGATGAGGAGCTGAGCCACCTGAACCACATGCTGCTGCCAGCAGGAGCCACACTGCTGTCCCCTCACCATTTTGGGACAGGAGGTCTTGGTCTCTCCTTCAGCCCTCCTCTGGCCCCCATCTGATGCCTCCTCGAGCCACATCAGCACATCCAGCTTTTACGAAAACCACGTCAAGTCAGGGTGCAATTTGCACCTCCACCTTTTCTTCCAAGTCAGTGAGGCAAACCCACTCCCTGAGATGCCAATCACACAGCCAGGTATGGTGTGGGGAGTGGCAGCCAGACAAGCACCACGCCTGCCCCTCTGACAGCCTGTCATTAGTTGCCATTTCAGCTCAGAGGTTCCGAACGTGCACCCCAGGCAGCGAAGGGTGGTGGGATGGGGCAGGGGCAGGGTTTGAATGTGCTTCTTTCCCATGAAAGAGCACTGCAATGGATCTTCCTTAGTGACCAAACACCTCAGAATGTGTTCCCAACCAGTTCACACACCAGCGCAAACTCATCCAAAACTTTGCCACAAACGTAGTCTCAGTGACTGCAGACGAGAATATTCCTTTATAAACCGACCAAGGCTGGCCTGGGTGGTGCCTGGCTCCCCCTGCTCCCCATCCTTGTAGCACAGCAGGGCAGCAGCAAGGACACACTGCTCCTGCCCTGAACAGACCGACCTGCTGCCAGGTTTGCAATCCTGACTAGGGCCAGAGCCGGGAAGAAGCGAGGAGATGAAGGAGTTTGCATTCCTTTTTGGCTGCTGCTGTAGCCAGACATTGGTGAACTCACTGAACCTGGTGAAATCTGGCTGCTAAAAATTTGCTTCTCTTTCCCAGAAGAAGAGGGAGGTGGCTTCCCTACAGGAGGGGGAGCAGCCCACCTCTTCCACATGTTGCCTGAAGAAATTATTTTGTCTTTGACCCTGTGATTATGAAACTCATTTTCTCCTAAACATCCTTATTGATGGATCTTTGAGAGAATGTGGAAATGGTGCAGCAAAGAAATAGTAAATAAGCAAGGAGGGAGTGCTCGAGGGAGCCTTCCCCTTCTTCCCCCTCACAGCTTTAGGGCAGCACTTTGGAAAGGCTGCTGACAGCCCAGGGAATGAGCCATGTGTTGCCACAGGGTAGGTGAAGGCAGAGCACTTGCCATCTGTGAACATCTGTGAGATTCATGGGCCTTTAATACACCCTTGGGCTGAGTGAGGTCTGTACACTCTGGCAGTTGTATGGAATAAAGTTCAGGAAATTCTCAATAGAAAACCAGGAAAACTGGGATTCTTATAGTTACTTGCAGTTCAGAGAACTGGCCCATCACTAGCAGTTTGTTCCAGGACTAAAAACTGTCCCTGTGACTCACATTCACTAAACATACTTAGTGTCTATTTGCTGCATTATGAAACCAATTTTCATAATAAGGTAACAAAAAGGAGAAAACTGAGAGAGACAGGAAGTCTCTGAATGCATGCTAGGAAAACATCCAGATAATGTAGTAAAACCAAAAGGAAATCTGCAATTTAGAACAAGGACATCCCATAAATTGTTTCTCCAATAACAGCTTAGTATCTCTTCTATCTTACATTCTGAAATTAAAAGATGCTGCTTTTGCATCCCACCAGAGCTTTCCCTGCTGCTCTCATGCAGAGGTGTAATTCAATACCCCAGAACTGTGTCCCAAGTTCACAGCTGTGCCCTGTGTGCACACATCAACCCTGCCTTCCCAAGGTATTCAAATACGGCAGAGGCTTTCTAAAGGTCCCTGTCCTCACATAGCATCTTGCACACACCTAAAGGCAGACAAAGTATATTGAGATCCTCAGGTGAAAGTATACAAATGTAAAGAATAATAATTATAAACAAAGTTAAAGAACAAGTCCATTTCAGGAGATAAAAGCATCATATATTCTATGTTTATATATTAATATATGATAATTAAATCCCTCTAGCACTAATGCTGGCTTGGCCTGGAACCAAAGCAGCTGTCTTGGGGGATTCTCTGCATGGCACTCCCTTTTACATACGCTAGAAGCAGACACTTATCCACTTTTAGGCCTTTTATAATGTTTGCACGGACAAAAATAGAGAAAGAGGCAAAGACGGGAGGCATGGGGAGAAAAGAATATGAATAAAAACAACAACAAAAAAGAAAGGCAGCCTGGAAGTCAGGAGAGGCGAGTTTCCCGCAGCACAGCTCCGGGGGTGCTTTCTGAGGCTCTCAATGGTGATTCAGAGAGCTGACACTTACTGGAGGAAACCAGGCTAAAGAGATTATCTGAGTTTGCAATTGTATATTGGTTGGGTTATTATACAGGCGGCTTCTGATGTCCATTTCTATTCCAGAGACGGAGCTAAAAAGCTCGGCTTTGTTTTCTCCAGCTCAGAAACAGGGATGTGGGGAGGCAGCTTTTAGCAGTGCTGCCATGGAAAAAAGTCCATAACTTTCCTAAAGTCCAGTGTTACTTTTCCTTGTCTGCTGGTATATCAATCTACAAATTCCAAAATGGTTTTCAATGTACATGTTAATGGGTGCTGCAATGCACCCCCAGGACCTACTGGGATCTGACACTCTGCACTAGCAAAGAGTCCCGTTATTTAACCTCCTGAGCTGCACCATGACCTGAGCCGAGACCAGGAGAGTGCAAGGTGCCAGGCACAGTGAAAACAAGTACTTCAAAGAAAGACAGAGTGATCTCTGCAGAAAACATAGCAAAAATACAGCAAGTGAATAATGAATAATGTATTAGGAATTCTGCATCGAGCAACATATGCAGCACTGTATTCATAAACTTTGCAGAAAGGAAGGAAACACCAGACTTTAAGGAATATTAACCATTGGTTGGCCTGTTACAAATCATTATAAGCTAAGTTTAAGAAAAAAAGTTGCTCAGGTAGAAAGGGTCTAATTACAGGTGCAGCTGAGACCCACTTCTCTGTGTCAGAGAAAGATCCTCTCTTACCATCTTACAGACTAAAGTACTGCTGCAAGTACAAAGGCACATTCTTAATGTTATCACCTTGTCTTCAGATGATCAGCCCTACCTTTAGTCTGGTGTTGTGGTTCTGTGGGTAAGTTAACCCGCCTGACTGTGTACCCTGTGGTTAAACCAGTTTATTTGGAGGTGAAGAGTTCAACATTTCGAAAGCTTCTCTCCTGTGACTGTTTCCAGCTCCCTCTGACCCACTTCTCCTAGAAGTGTAAATTTATAAACTTATGTCCATATAGAGCATCCAAACCCCCACTAAAAGGTCTGCAACCTCTACCAGCATTACTATATGACCCCTGCCTTTTGTACTGGCCTTCCTTGCTCTGCAGGATGGCTCTGTGTTCATCCCTGTGTGCAGAAGGCTTGGCCTGTAGTTTGGAACATAAAATTTATTGCCAAATGTCAACATTATTTTGCATTTCGTCCAAGGCTGTCAAAGTATTTTCAAGTATGTAAAATAGCAGTATCGTGGCGAGGGATTTCATGGACTATCCTTTCACATAGTTTCATATAAATGGATTAAATTACTGCAAGTTGACTCCATCAGTGAGATATTGGTCTCCAAACTGCACGCATATGTGTAACAGAGCACAGGAAGATACAGAGAGATTGAGGTCACACTGAATAAACAAGAACAAGCACAAAGTCCACAAACCTCTCTTTGTCTGTGGATGGCTCTTTACAACCCTGCAAATTGAAGCAGCCATGTAAGAACCACCCGATACCTGGGAAGTTGGGCACAGCCCCAAGTGCAACACAGAGAGTGCCCAAGGGAGGCAAGGTGATGATTTCATCTTGGCTATTGGGCAGGTGTCCCTGCACATACAGGGAGTGCCTCGGGACTGCCAGCCACGCCATCCTCACAGCTCTCCAGCTCCACAGCAGGATGTTTGTTCCTATTTTAGCACATTCCCCAAACCTGGCTTTGAATGGTGCTGAAGGAAAGGCGGGCCAACACTGCTGGTTCTCCTAACCACCACTCAATCCAGCTGGGTCTTTAGAGTACCTTGTTCAGCATTTGGAAGAATATGGGGCTCTAATAAGAACAACTTGTTTAAAACAGGATTGTGCACAGCAACGTGGCAGCAACAACAGACACAGCAACACCAGCTCCCGGCTTCTCCTCTTAGAGCATTTACTGTTCATTGGTAGCAGAGCTGTTGCCACCCCCAGACAGGAGCAGATACCAGAGAGGACTATAGCAACAGCAGTGGGAAAGGCATTTTTCCAGTAGACACCAAAGCTTCTGCATGAGAGAGGCTTGTTATCAATGCCAGTTTCAGCTTTCCAAATCTTGCCACACCAAAAAATCAATCCACATGGCACAACTCTTGAAGAAGCCAGGGTTCTGCTTCTCTGCAAAAAGTAATATTCTGGGACAAGGCTTTTTTCTCACACAATATTCTCTAATGTTGCCACTGGCAGCTTCTGCTGAAAATGGCAGTGTTTCACTGCATCTCCTTCAGCACACAGGAAAAAACATTCACCTCCACTGAAGTCACTACTCCTGGAATCTAAATTTCCTTTGCCTAGTATGCACTGTTGATTAGGCAGAGTGACAATACAGTGTGTCAAACTAAACTAAACTAAACTAAACTAGCACAGCTCAATTCTTTTTGTATCTTTTACTATAGCTGCAACTAAAAATAAATATCAGCCAGTGACATACCAGGCACTAATAGGAGTCTTCCTTTTTTTTTTATTTTAGGAGACCTTACAGTATATTGTTTGCTTTCTGTCAGGAAATTTCCAGTCTTAAATCTTACATCTGCTAAGGTTAATAAATCTCACTGTGTCATCCTGTTCTGCTCCTTATTTCTCCTTTTCTCTCTGTGCTCATGCATGTTTGGAGATCTATGCTGTTATTATTTATGACACTACCAACCCTCTTGCCTGTTCAGACATTTTTATGACTCGTGACCACATTCCAAAGCACAACGTTAAGGGGCTTAATGGCTGTGGCAGAAAACTTTTCAGATATTACATATGTGTCAGCCTAATATTTTAATCATGCTGTGCTTCAGGTACAACGCATTGCCCTCAGGGGTTTGTCAGGTTACAGCACACTGATATATGTTCCAACAACTCTTTGCCTCAGGAAGGCTTAATCAAAATTTATAGCAGGGCAGTGCATTCTGTTCAAGGGCATGAGCAGGCATGAATCTTGCACCTTGAGCTGCATCATCTTCCCCAGCTGGTAGTTGGCTTTTTCTGTATGGAAACAGTTAATGCAGCTCACCAGGCTGTGAGCTTGCCCCCATTCCCAGCACTCCCTATTAGGGTGTATTTTCTAATCAGCTTGCAGCCCGTGTGACAGGGGTGAGTTGGTCCTCAAGCAGTGTGAGAATTCTCGAGGTTCTCCTTGTGCTGGGAGTGTGCAAGGCAGTGGAAGAGGCAGCAGAGGGGTGATGGGGAATGAGGCACACAGAAACCCAGAGCTCCTGGTACGTCTAAGGAATGGATTTCTAGGATTTACTCATTTAGGTGATTCTGCACACGTCTCCAGTATTTAATAAGACATTAAAATAGAAGTAGACCAGGATTAAAAACCTGTCAGTTCAAACAGAAACACAAACCACAGCCTGAGCAGGATGCCCTGGAGCTGCAGGCAAGGCCCTCACTTGACCCTTTCAGTGCCATCTGGCCATTTCTCAGCTCTGGCGCCAACGAGTTTTCAAAAAGCGCCTTTTAAAAGGCAACTGAAACCCTGGAAAGCCTTGAGGCATAGACACATAGCCAGCTACTGCCCCTTCAAAGCTCTGAAGGCACGGCTCAAATTATACCAATCATCTCTTAACTGATGGGGGTTGCTCCCCAGAAGTAACCAAAATACCTCACATGCATTTTCCCCTGCCATCTGCCCAGCCTGCCACACTACATAATTATGCTCTGCTCAAAGGTTGGCCCTCATTGTGCAGAGGTGAGGCATGAAAAGGAGGATTAAGTCTCCTGACTGGAAAGCTTTGTAGGAAGGACTGATCCAAGGTCAGGCACACACATCTCTTTCCCACAATGCCCAATGGAAAAAACTGAACTGCAGATTAGGGGAAATGGCCAAGAGAGCTGTTGCTACCTTTTTTTCCACGCTTTTAAAAATAAAACTTGCACCAAAATTAAAATAACGTATGCAAGCAGGATAAAAATGTCTCTGCACATTGGGAATCATTTGACCATGTGCTTTAGTATCTAAACTCAGACTGGCCCAAAGGAGAAGCCTAAGTACAAAACACAACCTAAGAGAGAAGACAAGCATGCTCAGACTGGCCACATTTGGAGAAGACCTTTTCAGAAACTGTTTCCTGGGGCTACATTTAAACCAAATATTATGACAAAAACTTGCATTCAGAAAGCTATTTTCTGCCTCGGGATGCAAACACACCTGCCTTCAAGCTCCTGCAACTATCAAAGCCCAAACTGGCCACTCTTTCTACTGTAGAGTCCAGTGCAAATCCACATTTCTAAAGAGTATTTCAGGCACAGGCTCCTAAGTGAGAACTTAACATATCACTTACTTCAAAACTAAATTAACATACACTTCAGTACAAAACAAACAAAATCAAAAGGGCACTGTTTAAATATTACAGAACAAAGAGGTCTCAGTTTTACCTGTCTTCTATTTTTAACAGCCTTCCAATTAAAAAATTGCTACAAGAATATAGTAATGACCACTATTGCCTTCTTGTGTCCTTGAATGCCAGCATCCAACTGCAACTGCTGATCTTACACTCAAGGTAGAAACTCTAAAGGACCAAAAATGCTGGATGCCTTTCTGCTATGGTTGTCCAGCACCAGCACAGTGAGTTTTCTGCCGCCTGGGCTTCTGTGCAGCGCTGCAGTGGGAATGTGCAGCAGGACTGAAGCCAATGTCAGTGCCACACAGCTCAGATCAGCCCACATCCTGGTGTCTTCCTGACCCAGTGCAAAAAGAATATGGCCAAAACAAATATAATGTCATGTGCTCTCTGCATTTATGACATTAGGAATGCACAATGACCAAACGATTATTCCTCAAGGGGAAGGAGGAGCTGGAGGCAAGGACTAGAGAAGGCTGAGAAAGAAGGGAGCCTCCAGAGCTGCACTCCTCACTGGGAAACTGCTTGGCATCAAGGCAGCATTCAGCACAGCTTGAGTGCAACCACCACTCTGAATATGAAGAAAAAGACCTTCTGGTCTTCAAGGGGAAAACAAAGAAACACCTCCAGCCTTGGAGGGACAGAAAAAGCACTGTTCAGCCCTCAAAAGAACAGCAGAAACAGGCCAGTGAGGAGTGCTGCTCTCTGCAATGCTTATAGCCCTTATGAAAACCTCTGCAGGAAAAAAGAAAGTAATTCTTATAGCACAAAGACTTGCAGAAATGCAGCGTTGCAAACCCAGCCTCCCTCCCCTGCAAAAAGCTGCCTGCTCTTCTCAGGCTGAGCTCTTCCCTGCGCTGCCTCTGAGACGAGATGCTTCTGCCACCATTGTCCTGATGCAGAGAAACTATCTCTGCCAACAAATTGACAGAGAAATTCAGTCTTAATAATCATCCTGCCCTGCACTTCAGCCTGATCCACATCCCAGAAGGAAGATTAATCCTCTAAGCCTCTCAGCTCCTAGAAACGATACTTACAGGCAAACAACTATCCCCACTCATTCTCTTCCCTCAGATGATAATCAGAAAAATGTCTGTATTTGGCTCACTATGACAAGCTGATTTTAAACCTCCTAAGGAGCGCAAGCTTGTTGGCTCCAAGGATAACCCCGCTCATCCCTCTGCTTTAGCCCAGCAGCCTGGGAAAGAACAAGCCAGGCCACCTCAGAGGTCTTTTCCAACCTTAACGACTCCGTGTTTCTGTGACCCGTGGAAGGGTTAACACAAGCTGGTTACACAGGCAAATCCTGATCAGTGCAGCACATCCCAGCATGTCAGGCCTCTGCAGGCACCCAACAGCTAAGGAAGGAAGGCCCTGGTAATCCCTGAGCTCTTTTCTTCTCCCAGACAGTACAATCACAGGTGCTGTTCAGTTTGACTTCAGTGTATTCATCACTATTAATGCATTCTTTTGATTTGCAAAACGACAAGTAGATATGGAGAGATTATGGACATCTTGGCACCTTGGTGAACCAGAATGCATTTACAAGTAAGTTGGAAGCTAGATGGCTTGCTAGGAAGCCAGCTCAAGCCCTCTCTATAAAGAAATCAATACCTTTGAACTTCATCATGCCATACCTTAGTTCATCATAGGTATTTTGTAGATCCTTTGCAAGGATAAGAAAAGCAGTGAATAAAGATGTGAAACATCATGATCACAGCATTTAAGAAAGAACTGGGTAAAATTTAATTTTTTTTTTTAATTTTTAATTTTAAGGCAATTATACTTTATCCTACAAACTTCAATTTTGTTCTTATTTAGAGTTTAAACCATTTGAGTGATGAACCTGATTTTTTAATGTATTTATAATACAATATAAAAAGCTGTCACAGGGACTGGAGCTAGTAAATCATACATTTTTTTCATATGTAGATAATATACACAATTTCTGGGTGAAGAAAATTGCCTTCCGGTATTTTATTTTCCCTTGGCATCAAAAGGGGCTGGAGGAAGACAAGACAGGCAATAAAATATATGCAACACGCAGAGCTTGCAATAGTCTGTCGTTGCTTCAAATTAAGAAGGGGTTAATTAGAGCAGCAATATAAAGGAGGCAGCAGTGGAAACTACAGTATTCAGTGCAGGGAGAAGAAATAACTTGCCCAGCCTGCTAAGCACTCAGCAGGCACCAAGGCATGGAGAGAGTGCAGAGCAGACGGCCAAGGAGTTATGTCCTCTGACATTTTCATAAATCCTCCTCTAGCTTTGGCTTCAAACGTATGGCACAACAGGTCAAGGCAAACACTGCATTTCTGGGAGGGAAGGTGAAGTAAAAAGGCACAGCTAGCTGAAGTCTTCCATGGGAAGTAATCTGGTTGCTCAGCATCCTGGGATTTGGAGTCTGTGTGCCATTTCATTCTGGAGTCAAGGTTTGTCTAGATTTTTGTCACTGAGGAAGGTCATCACTACCCTGTTTCTAGGAGGTTCAGCAAACATGACATCTAGATGGAGCCACAGCTTTGGAGGAAGCTGTGTCCTCCATTAGAAAGGTGTTAAGAGAAGGCCCAGGAAGAAGCTGTGGGCACCTCAATGCAGCAAAATGAAAACGAAAGCAGATGGTCATGGAAACGACAGGAGCAGGAGAAGAGTTTATTCTTAATGTTTAATTATCTGCGAGCTAAAC
The DNA here is from genome assembly GCF_003945725.1 of Corapipo altera. Lineage (NCBI taxonomy): Eukaryota > Metazoa > Chordata > Aves > Passeriformes > Pipridae > Corapipo > Corapipo altera. Next base: position 1,525,736 of record NW_020884942.1, read on the forward strand.
AAGTTGGGAAAACCAAACAGAAATAACAGGTCTTCATCTAAATATCTGAGAAAAGAAACACTTTTCTTTCAGCAGCTTCAGTTTTGTTCTCACTCTTTCGGCAAAGTGCTTAAAATGTTTAGGGATCATATATTGTCTGAAGGCCCCGGAGCATACAAGCCAGGCAGGTCATTCAAGAAAACTGTGAACTCACAATTTTCTCTAATTAATTCATTTCTTTGTAAATCACTCTGAGGAGCCTTGATTACTTCAACACCTTCCTAATCCTGCTCTCAGGCAGCTTTCTCAAACTCACACCTACATTTTGTGGTCACAACAATAATCCCTTCTGCAGCAGAGCTGGGTAGTTTCTAACACATTCTCCCACTCCAATTGGGCTCTTTTAAGGATAAGGAATCATTCAAAGGGCTTTGCTGTAACTAATCCTTCTACCTTTCAAACAATAAAAATCAACTCAGCAAGTTCAATAAAACTAATGGTAAAAAACCATAAGCCTGGAATAACTGAGTTAAACAGAAGATTTTACAACAAACCCTCAGCCCTTCAGTGTTGAAATTCAACTACACAGGAGGGCTCCTTTTTTCTCCTTGCATTTCTGAAGGCTTTCTTGATAAAGTTCTGTGACAGGACTAATTCTGTGTAACCAAAGTGTGCTAATTGAAATGCAACCCATCATTTCCTTCTAGGTGATTTGTTCTTAATATCTGTTCTGCAGCAGGGTTTTGATACTCAGATGCACCCACTGTGCCATTGGGAGGGAGGAAAAAACCCTATTAGCTGTAGCAGTGATGATGAAAAGCAGAGAAATCAAAGGGGAAAAAAGACAGAAGGCTTACTCTTTTTAGTCAGGGCCATTCCATATTCCCCATGACTCTCCAAAGCTGGGCCAGCGCAGACAAGTTGGCATTTAGTGCCCTGAAGGAACAGGATAGGAGTTTGGCACGAGGCTTTGAAAGACAGGCTGGGTTTGGATCCCATCCTTGCTCTCCAGCTGACACCTGACTTTGGACAGAGCTCAACAGGAAGCAAGGCATCTGTAAAAAAGCCTTATCTAGGGAACAATGAGAAGCTAATACAGCAACCTAAATGAGACATGACTCAATTAATGAGAGCTGATGGGGCTAATGACTAAACAGATGGTATTCCTAAAAAAAGACAAGGGAGGGGAAATATAGCTGTGATAATCGACTTGCTGCAGTGTAGATGGCAACTCTAATGCTGTCTCTTGCAGAGCATTGAAGCCTCTGAGAAAAAGGAGTGCTCTTTGCCTCAAATGCCTCAGAGCAACCTGCAAAAGGAAGCTGTCTGCACACCTGGACTAAGGCACCACATCCCTCCTTCCTGCAGGCAGAAGACGATTTTATTAAAAAAGCCTCCTACTACAGCCACCAATAGGCCTGGTAGGAATTTTGCTACAACCATGACTTCTATCTCTACATACACCCATTCTTTGGATTTTGATTGACTACACTAGAAACCCTTTGCCAAAGCCTTTCAAAGACAGAAGTGCTTACAGCTGAGACATGGCTCGATCTGAAGGAGCTTCTAATTGCAGAGCACCACACGGTGCTGCTGTCAGCATCTTCATGCAGTGGTAACTCAAGGACAGGCAGGCTGGCCCCTCCTGAGACACTCCTGTACATTCCTGGAGCAGCCTTGAGAAGGTTTGACTAGATTTGATCCCACTTACTGTTGTAACTCTGCTGAGATTACAGGTCAGATGTTATGGGCCACTGGACTGTCAAGGTGACTCAACATTAGGGTAAGGAGTGGCTTCTGTCCTTTTTGATGATATGTCAAATACAATTACATTTGTGACATCTTATCATAGGCCTGAGAAACTAATGAGCTCAAACCTACAAACCTGATCCAAATACAATGCTTCCAGCTCCAACCAGCAGCCTCCTTTTAAGCATTACCCATATGTTCATTCATCAGCCTTTCTTTGATGAAGCTGCTGTGATCAATACATACAGTGCTGCTACAGCTTCCTGTGGATTAAATATGCCACTGTAGCATGTCTGTTCTGATAACAGGTTTTGCAACAATGGGACCCTCTATGGTGTTTGCCAGCAGGAGGGAGGAGGGAAGGTTCCTCCTGCTCAGCGATGCGTTATGACTGACAGGAGTGTCTGCTCTGGGGGGAACTCTGGATTTCCTCCCCTGCACCCTGGGATAGCACACAGCTGTCCCCCCCCATGACAATGAGCCTAATGCAGCAAACATTAGAGCCACTCACATCCCTTCGGATTTTTGCATTCAGAAACAGATGAGAGGGGAAAAAAAATTAAGAAAAGCAATTTTGCTACTCCCGAACTTACAAAAATACTTCCCCAAAATGGGCAGTGCCCAACGCATCCCTTTTCCTACTTATGGGCATCTCTGAATTTGACACTCTCGTGTCACTTCTCACACATGTCTTGGTGCTGCCATCAGAGGGTACCTTGCTCTGACACTCAGCAACCCACAAGAGCCTGGTTGTGGAAGAACCACCAGCATCAAGAAACCTCCCCACTCCTTCAGGTACTTTTCCCAGAAGAGGAAAGGCTGCAACAGTTAACCATTATGTTCTAGCCAACAAGTGCAGGATATTTCTATCTCTGTAAGAGGGGCACTAGGATATTTGTGAGATTTATAGTTGAGACATATAATAACATCTTTTCAAGGAATATTTGAACAGCTGCCATCTATCCCATTTTCTAAATGCAATTGTCTTGATGTGCCTGGTGACTAAAGACAGCCTGTGATAGGAAACTCTTCTGAACACAAGTGGCCTCGCCAATTGCCACAAACATACTGGACACAGTCATGAATCATTTTATGATTAAAATGGAAAAAGGAGTTGTTCCTTGGGCATGATTCTGGGATGAACCTGCTGGGTGCATGACATGCCCAGGGGATGGGTGAGATTCTGCTCTCTTAGCTCTCCTCAGCTCTGGGATGAGGCTAACAGGGAGGTCAGTGTGCAGGTTCTGCCCAGCTTTGGACTGTCTAGAGGGGACTTTCAGCCTTTTCTTTCCACTGGAAAAAAAGAAAGAAACAGCAGCACGGGTATGTCCAGGCTTGAGTTCTTTTTGTCAAAAGAACATTAAAATATGCTCATTAAATTCAGAAAGATTCAGCGCCTGATGCAGGTACAACTTATGAAAGAACAAATCCAATAAAATGAAATGAAATTTGCTGCTTCTGTTTGATACCTGCTATTGAGTGAGTGCCCAAAGCCAACAGGGCTGACTTGCCTGAACCTTTCCGCTGACTCTGGCAGCAAGGAGCATTGTCTGGCTGCTTCCCAGGGAAAGAACACATCCACAGAAATTAAAAATGAGTGTTTGTGGGATGGAGAAGAAAAGAAATCTCTCATGTGAAGCCTGAAGTTACGGACCATAATGCAGGATTCATTGTTTTTTCAGCCTCAGCTACACTAAACAATTATATCAAAACTATTAAAAAAAAAAGAAATATTTTCTTTGTTTCTTTGTCCCTGTTCCTCCATTTCCACTTCCATGAGGCACATGGCAGCATGGAGCACACCAAGACTAGTTCAGATTAGCTTCACAAGTTAAAGACAAGAAACCATCTCTATAAAGTAGGTGACCCATTCCCCTAAATTAAACTGCAGAATCTTTCTCAAATAAACACCACTGTTCCTTTTACTGCAGTAAAAGGAAGGAATGACAAATAAAGAAAATCTTAGGCAAAAAGCATGGAAGGGGAATTCTTAGGCAGAAGCACAAGAGAATTAAACTGAACATACTGGCACAGCATCAACGAATCTTTCAGAGAAAGGCTGACAGTCCTGCACAATAAATCTGCTCCCTCTTCGTTACAAGCCTGTCTGTGAGAACACTCTCCACTAAAAGCATTGCTATTGCGAAGTTCTATTTATAACAATCCTCATGGCAATTCCCTACTTCTCCTCTTTCCTACCCCTTGTCAACAATCACAATCATTATCTTTCTTGGATGGTATTGAAACAAAGGTGAAGCCTGTGTTTCCCAGTTTTAAGAAATGGTTCGTATTACACAGAAAGACCAACCAAAAGGTACTAAAATAGTGACATTCAGGTTTAACTGATGTCAAAGTCAGTTCATATGCATATGATTTCCATGATTTTGCCCTCACTCCCACTCCCTTCTTTTAATGATATCCCTCCTGGAGCAGAACCAGCCCCATAGCTGCTTATCATGCTCCAGGGACAATTCATGCAAGTGCTCATCATCTCATGTGTGTGTCTGTGTGTGTGTGTTCAAGCGCATTTTAAGGCCCAGGTTTTGAAGGGACTCATTCCACGCCCCTGACTGATAACTGCAAAACCTGTGCTCCTGTATCATGCAGGAACAGGGACAGCAAAGGCAACAGCAGCACAGTATTGTCCCTGCAACTTCACCTGACCTGATGAAAGCCTGGTCACTCTGCAGCTATATTAGCTAGTCCCACAAAACATGCTAACTACCCCTACAATCCTTTTTTCTCTTAAATCTTTTGATCATTATGGCCATAAAATGCTCAGGGTTACAATTGATGCAGCAACATTGGAGCTCGTGTCTCATCAAGGGAAGGTGGTTTGTGTTCTTTATTTGTTCATTCCTTGATCTCTGAGAGCAGCAGTTGGGAGCATGGCAGGTGGCAGGAGAGTGGCAGGCAATTCCCACATTTGTTACAAAATGGAGCAGTTCTTGATCACTGTCTTTTTAATGAGACACGAATCACCCAGGAGTGAGGCTGTATGTGTGCAGCGAGATCCTCTGTGCTTCCTGTCCTTATTCTCCTAGTTTTGAAACCAAAGATTCTTCCTTGCAGTCATACTCTCGATATGTGGTTTGAGTTTCTGGGCCAGGACTGCCTGCATTTGAGGCTTACAGAGAAAAAACCAGGGCAGGGACACCACTCTTGTGGTTCTGACCCCTAGGCACGGGTTATTCAGTTGCTGGGAGAGAAAAGAGTGGAAGCAGAATCCTCATTATTTTTGTTCCCAGGAATTTACACTTCCGAACAAAGATTCTGCTGACACACACAGGTTGCTAAGCTTTCAGTTTGCTGCGTGCAGCTCCAGTTTTAGCACTCCAACAAAAGCAGCTGTGGCTAAACACCTTTCAGACACTAGCTGTTTCCTCCGATCACTCTGTCCCGGATGAGTGCTGTCCCCCCTTTCCCCTGCTTCCCAGTACATTCAGGGACCTTAAAAGCCATCACAAACAGCATCACAAGCTCAGGGCAACACAAACCCACCCCACACAGTGAGGGAGCAGGATCCCAAAGGGCAGCCCAAGAAACAGAAGCCTCTGTGAGAAGGGTTAATGAGGGATTTTAAAGGTATCTAAAGAATCAATACATGGTGACAAACGAGGGAATAGCTGCATTACCCATATATGCCTCCTAATTAAATTTCATGATACTATTTCAACTTCATAACGATTTTCATGGTTTTCTGCATTAAATTAAAATGCAAACAATACTCTTTAAAAATATTTAAAACAAGTGATTTCAACTTTCTCTAAAAGAGGCAGGTATCTGCTTTTATCTTAGGGCTACACTTCCAGCCTGATACTTCCATTAAGTAACTCGAAAGTGAAACTCTTCATGTTTCACTGTAAACAGCAGAAATGAGATGATGGCACCTCCTTCACAGGCTCCACCTGCAGCCTCAGTTCATATTCAGACAGGGATTACAAAGACCTATCAGGTGAGTTATGTGTTATTAAAAGGAAACTGGCCAAATGCCAAGTAGACCAGCTCTCCATATCCTTTTCCATTCATCTTTAATGCTGCTTTACCTCATGTTTCTAAGTTTTCCAAAAACTTTTGTGGTCTTTCAGGTTTTCAATTATTAAAGTACAATTGAGGCCCACAGAAACAGGCAGGCGAGATTCACAATAAAACTCCAGCACCTTCTGGAGTGTGAACAATTTGCCTTGGGGAGCACTGCTGTTATTATAATGTGGATTTATTCTCCATTTATAAACAAGAGTGAACAAATGCTACTGCAAAATTTCTTCTTGTCATCACAGTCAACGGAAAACAAACTATCATGAAGGAATGAGATGTCCCTGGATACTGATTATGCACACAATGACATCCATTTGAGCTTTGTTTTGGAGTTTGAATGTGAAATTATTAAACAACACTGATGTTTTTCAGTAACCTCCTGCAAGCACTTCGGAATTTCTTATCTTTCTTACAGTAAATGAGACTACACAAAATTACCTGTTTAGTTTTTTTTTTCCCAAATGACAGTATTTGGTACTACTGCTTACAGATGATAGAATCTGAAAAGTAATTTCTTCCACTTTCCCGACTCTTTATGGGAAAATTGGCCTTTTGTGCTTGTGCTCAGTAAAGCACTCAGTGTCAGTCCAGCTGTAACCGACACAGGAGCTTCCAGCTGGGAATCCCTGTATTGCAAATTTTCACTTACAGCTTCAAATGCCACTTTAATAAGCACAGATTTAAAACAGGATGTCAGAAAATGAAGAAACATACCCAAAGCAATGATATACAGGATTAATGAACGTGAAAATGCTCCTTTGTTGAATTTCTTTTGAAATTGCTCGGCAATTGCTTATTTGCAATCAGAAAGAAAGGTGTTATAGGTGATGTTATACCTTCCTTTATCTATTATTATCTGTATCTTCCATACATGTAAAAAAGTCATATTAACCTTCCTCTTTTTTTTGATTTCAAAATACTATTCCTTTCATTTAGCACTTTAATCCCCCAAAGGTTTTTGTATTATTTTAAGTGGGAAAAAAAAATCATGCAAAAGTCTCATTTGTACTGCCAGCAGTCACTGTAACAGGCTCTCTGGCCAAAGCTGGGGGGATGCAGAGTGTCAGCAGAGCTGCCAAACCTGGCAGTACCTGTGGGCAGGCACTGCTCCTCCAGCCACAGCTTTCTCTGCTCCCAGGAAAGGTGAAATGAGCTGAAACAAACCGAACTTGGGCAAGTGTGAATGAAACATTAATAAAAAAACAGAGTTGCAGTTTAGTCTCTACAGTGAGCCAAAGCCTGGGGAAAAGAAAAAAAAAATCTCAGATAGTCCAACCTGTTAAGGTAATGAAAGATTAAGCCCACTAATACAAAAAGGCTGCCCCAGGTCCTTGGCACAGCCCCACTCTGCTGTGTCCAAGCCCATCTCCACGGGGCAGCAGGTGGGAAAGGGGCAAAGGGAACAGTCAGACCAGCTAATGCTGCCTCCCTCACAAAACTGGCACTATCTTGACATGGAAGGCTGACTTCTTCTGTTTAATCTCCAAGCAATTTTATTTCCTGAAGAGTTCCTTTGAGAGAGGTGGTTAATAAGAAAGGCGCTACAGAAATGAAGAATACAGCTGATTGCATACACACATCAGAGTGTGGATTTTCTTTGGGGAGGGGGATTTGCAGCTGAATGGGTTAATGATAAAATTGCTGGTTTGTTACTTCTTTTCCTCCCCCCCTCCCCCCAAGCTCCACAGCTGAACAGGATGTGATGTGAGGGGAGGAAGGATGGTTAGGGACAGAGAGATGAAAAAGTGCAAAGCCATTTTAGCTGCTTAAAATATTTCTGCCAAGCCTGATAGCGCCAGTAGCAGAGGAACTCAGCATTGCCTTGCTGGAGGACCTGCCTTTGGACGTGACTCCCAGACAACCTTTTTCCTCAAAGCCTCCACTTTTCATGATTTGGGAATGAGACAAAGAGCAAGAGAGGAGCACGCTGTGGAGGGCAGCAAGCGGTTATTCTCCCAGGCATGGGGGGCTAATGGGAAGGATGCCTGTGTTGTGAAAGGCTGGAAAGGAATAAAGAAACAGAGAAATAAACTGAGAAATAAAAAGGCAGGAGCCTGAGCCCTCCAGAAGCAGTAAACCTTCCCTTCTTTTCTTTGCCGTGATATCTTTGGAAGCTGCTGTTAAGACATACTGAAAGGGGTTTTTGTCAGAAGCCCTCCCTGCAGATGTCTTCTGATCCCTTTGGAGGCATTGCAGCCCCTAATACAGCTGTCACTTTCTCCCTGCTGCTCTAAGAAAAAAATGGGGGAAAATATAATACTAATAAATTTCTGCCTAACCGACCGAACTGCCACTGACAGCCACCCACTGGGGACTTTGGCCTGCCCGGGACACCCCGCTGGCTGAGAGAGGGGCCCAGTGCTTTAAACTGCTTTCACGCCACATTAACACCCTGCCTGGCAGGAGCAGGATGGAAGAATCCAGGGCTGTCTGATCCCCTGAGCTACTGGGAGCTGTTGCTCTCTCCCACCCTCTGTCCCTCCTGCCCAGCCCTGTCCAAGTGGAAGCAAACAATACTTTTCTCTCGATGCAAATGCAAGGGAGAGGGAGACAAGGAAGCACCTTACCCTCAACCCCTCCTCCTCTTTGTGAGTTCAAGCAGATAATAGTGAAAGCCAAGGCCCATCTGTGGCTTCTGAGCAGACTTTGTCCCAGTTACTTAGGCTCATCTCTAAGCCTACTTTAGGCTCCCTGCAGTTTAATGCATCTTTAAGAATTGTCATTCCATCGCTCCCTCTCTCTGCCCCTTCCTTGCTCCCTCCTCTATTCCAATCCTGCCTGTTCTGAGCCTCCCTCTCCCCCCATTAAAAATTCTTCACATTTGAATGAGCGTATTTTCACCATTGCTGAGCTCGGAAACGGGCCCTTCCCCCTCTCCTTTGCATCCATCCTGATGAATTCATCTCCTGATGAATAAAAACTGGGTTGGAGGAGCTCTTTTCACACATTATTTATTTCAAAGCTCTCTCTTGCTTTTCATACCAAGCCATCAGTGTGTCAGGCTGCCTTGGGGCATCCTGGCGATGCTCACAAAACCAACACCTTAATGTTCCCAATGCACTTGACCATCTTCAAAATTCAATTCTTCTGCTTTTATTCTCTCACCTCATGCTGTACAGAAGGGTGAGGATCAGGTAAGAGAGGTGAAAAAGTACATTTTCTTGAGGATTATTAACTTACTTTACTCCCCCCCCCCCCCCCCCCCCCAGTGCTGGCTGGAAAACACTGAAGGTCCGATAATTTTTAAAAGGACTGAACACATGAAATCACCGAGAGCTGCTGTCTGGGCTCAGCACCTTTGAAGGGTAGCATGAAAAAAATGCTGAATTCCACATTTATTTGTAGTAGGCCAGTGACAAGACAGAAAAACCCTGTCACAAACAGAATATATAATGCCCATCCCACTGGTCCCTGATGGGGGCAGGGACAAAGCTTCTCCACGGCTGAGACAAGGCTTGTTCCTTTGTTCTGCTCTGTCTTTCCCCTTTTACAGTGACTCCAGGTTTACTGCACAAACCTCTGCTTGTTCAAGGACTTAAAACCCCAGTGTTGCCCAGAGTTTTGGGTTCTGTTCCTCAGGGAACCGGAAAGCATTGGGCAGCCTGTAGACGTGTGTACATCTGAGGCAGGTGTTTCACAGCCTCTTCCCTACTCTGCAGTGTGTGACTGCCTGAACCTACAGCTGAAGAGAGAATTTCCAGTCTTGGGCTCCTACACAGATAAAGCAGGAAGAAGATAGGAAGGAAAACAGCAACTTAAGGATGTAGAGACTTGCTGGAAGTCATGGCAGACCAGGGGTAGGGCAGAGAATTAAAGTCCAAGTCCTGTTTTTGAAGATTTCCCTTCCAATCAGGATCTCCTCAGTATCAGTGGAGGGCTCGAGCACAAAGGCCTCAGATCCGTCAAGGGCAAAAACTCCACTCCATGTGAAAAAGCCTTATTTCCAACATTAGAAATCTGAGAAGGAAAAGGTCTTGCTCTGAGGCTTGAAAATCCTTTGAGTGGTTACACGGATGGCAGATCCACTTAATTCTGAAAGCTGGAGAGCCAACTTCAGCCAACATCTGACCACCACCCCGATCTTCCCTCCCTCACATGGAGTTAAACCTCTGATGTCACGCCCTGTTAAGTGACAGTGACCTTAAGCATGGAATTAAAGATGGCAGTAGCTTTTCTAATTAAACACTGCAGGGTCCATTCTAAAGTTGGGGAGCAGAGTGGAGCAGAAAGGGTGCTCAAGACCTAACCTTAGGATTTGCTTTAGCTAACAAGTCACCCCAAGTAGGAAAAGAAACCAACTCATTTGTCTCCTTCCCTCCTGCTGCCCATCTGCCTGACACATACAAAGGCTGGTAAATCCCAGACTGGATTTCTCTGCGTCCTCAGCACTACAGTTTTGACAAAGTTCTCATGACACTCATGACACATTTGCAGAAACCCCAGCACTACATATTTCTCTACACAAATGAAAAATGTAATACTCAGAGCAGAGAGAATGACTCTGCATTGGCATGGAATAGTACAGCTTTCTCTGGATGGACTGGTAATGATGTTTGATGCACGGAAGAAATCCTGCTGGAAATGCACTGGATTTGTTCACAGACCTGATGCTTAAGTCCTAAGACCTCTTTGTATTCAAGACAGATATGAGCAAAAGGATATTATTCTGAAAATAAAGCCATTTGTAACATTTCTTGCACACAGAACTAGACTGACAAAAGTGGAAAGATCCATAACTGCTTTGAAAGAAGTGGGAAAATTTATTTTGCGCTGTTATGGAGGTGAAGAAGGAACCTGTGTGACAGCTTGTATGCTCCCTGTCAGAACATGCAATAACAGTGATCTATTTTCTGTTTCCCACTTTGGAGCTGACTGAAAAGCAAGTAACAAATTAGAAGCAGTGTTATGGCTGCCTCAAACACATGAAATCAGGCTGCCTTTTGTAATCCCCATGTATTTGTATTGCACATATATATTGCACATTATATGACTTGTACTTAAGCTGTAGGAAGGGAAGCTGTCTGAGGCTGCAGTTTCTAGAATGGGGCTGTGTGACATTTAGGGGTTCAGACGCTCCACACCAACATTTTCTGTGGTAAGCACAGTCATAAAGCACCAAATCCTCACTGTGGTGTGAGCTTGTTTCACCAAAATTTAAGGGGCGATGTTGATTCATATCAGCAATGATCTGGCTCATTCTGTCTGCAATGTAATGAAGATTACCTACCTGTACAAGAGATCAGTCAATATAAATAAAGACTGCAGACCTCGAATGAGGATAAGAGCTACACACAGTAAGGTTCTCGAGAACCCAAGTCATGAAGTTCACTCAGACACTTGTGAAAATTTCATCTGCCAAGCTCTATATGCTCACAGTGACCCTAAGAACGTGTATTGTGGAGGGAAGCAAGTGGCAAGTGCATTAAGAGGCAGGGTTTAATAGGTTTAGCAGGGATTAATAGACACACTGACATGGAGAGGCCGGGGTTTGTGAACAGCACTGTGCCACACTACACTCAGCATCACAAGGACTTTCTAAAAGTAGATGAATAAACAAACTCAGCCTAAAATAAGGCCAGGCACATATCATAAGCTCCTGCTGGCAGAGCCTGTGTGAAGGTGAGAAGAGGTGGGTCTCTGCAGGACAGTGCTGTGCCAGCTGAAGCCCCTCTGTGCAGACATGTTTATTCTGGCAGCACATGCTTTTGGCTGGAAAGCTCCTCTCATGTGTGTGCACTCCAGGGAGAACTGTTACTAAAACAGTACAAAGAACATTTTTGCTAGTACAGCTGATTCCATAGCAAGAGCGCTTTGTCAGTATGGTGCTTTTTTCCCTGAAAAAGCACTTCCAGTGGAGCTCTCCTAGCAATTTTTAGCTTAACCTTAGCATTGACTCCAGCTTTCACACAGGACTTGGAACTTGAATTTTGAAACTTCGAAAAAGCTCCTTTAAAACAAACCACCTCAACCAATTTTGCCTTCAGGTCGAGTTCTGTATCTTTGACATGTTCCACTGCTGGCTGATGTTCAGCAGCTGTGTGATGTAATTTGTACTCAATGTTCAGACACACATGGTGACAAACTAAAACCACAAACCCACGAGCATCTCTACCACGTACATACCAAAGGCAAATAAATGAGGCATCCGATTTAGTTACGGCAAAGGATGGACTGCTGTGAGGACATCAAGCCTCCTTTCCACATGAGAATATCTGGGCAAGCACTGAATCAGACCACTGTGCTGCCTTGTCCAATGCTAATTATAATCATACTTCCACACCCTGGCAGAAGCAGTTTTGGGGGGTTTTAAGCCAGAGAATGGATTAAAGTTGACACTGAAATGTAATGTTTTGCTGCCTAACTCCCCAATTTCCTCATAAATAAAATTACAGAAACTCTAAATAATGTATTTCAGTTGCTAACTCTTTGAAATGGGAGACACTCTTCAGTCAAGCCTCAGGATGGAGAGAGAAGGAATAGCTTCTAAAGACAGGGTCTCTGTGGACTGCTCTGAACACCACCCCGGTCTCATTACCTTTCCTGGATTGAAAGGAAAAATGCAATTGGCCATCAATTAGGAAGAGTTCCCACTGAACCTGCAGAAACTCAAATCCATTGTTAGCTCATTAAATGTGCTAACATTTGTAAAGGTTCAAATGGGCTTTTCAGGCTTCAGCCCAGCAAGAGAGCTATTCCTGTTGCTTGTTAGATAATTGTCAATTAATGAGTTTAAATGCTATGTGGCAGTCTAAATGAGAAACTAACAGCTCTTCACAATTCAATAAAATCAGGTGAAATGAAGAGAAATAAAAATGTTTTACAGAGTATCCCCAATAAATTGCACTTGGGAAAACACACATGTATGAAAAATGTGTGATTTCAGAGTCTTTGCCTGGTACCGCTTTATGGCTGTAACCATCAAGAAAGTGCCTGATGAGATGGCTGCTACATTTCCAAGTGGCAATGCATCAAGCAAGACCTTACAAACCTCTGGTTTACCTTGTTCTGACTGTTAGTGTTAGAGCCAAATAATTTACAATTCAAACCACACACACACATTTCCCTGTATTTTTTCCTTCCCATTTTCACCAAATGTTAGTAACAAGAGGAATTTGCTCAGAACTAGTCAGCACAGGTCTGAAAAGCCTACACAGCCCTCACCACACATCAGTGTGCTTTCACTCCACTCCATGATCACTTCCCCTACCTGCAGTCACCTAAATGCCAGGGCAGGAGTAAGATGCACAGCACAGGTGAAAGCAAGCGTTTATTTAGAAATAAGAATCTTCGTGAACAGAAGAAAGGTAAATATTTTGCCTGGGGCCCTGGCAGAATACACATACTTTCTTTAAATCCATCAAGGACTTCAAGTTCTGCAGGAGAAGGTGCTGCAGTTCTAGTGTGCATAATTCCCATCCGTCTTGGGCTCAGACTGACAGCTGCCTGGGGGTCAAGAGGAGGGTGACTCCCTGCCTTCCTACCCCACCAGACCCCCTGCCATGCCAAGAGGGGTGTATTCTGTACATCCCAGATGCTCTTCATGCTGAATTTACTACCTGACAATCAAAAAGGAAAGGACTAACAATGGGCAAAGCATAGTGAATGACAGTGAGATGGGGCAGAAGAGGGAGGAGGGGGAAATATGCCTGGGCTTCCACTGCTTAAAAAAAAAGTTAGCTCTGTTAGATGTTAGATTTTCAACTGCTCTTAGGTAACTTGAAAGATCAGCAGAGCAGTATATTTGGGGTTAGAGAAACCAAAAAAAAGAAAGGGCAGCTGCAGCACTCTGTGACAACTTAAAAAAACTCACACAAAAAAAGGTTAGATGGTTTAGCTCATAAAGATACAAGAAAATTCTGGGAAAAACTAGATCAGTTCCTATCCCTGAATCAAACCTTATTCTAAAGGTGAACTCAGTAGTCAAACCAGATTGCAAGGCTATCAGAAATTCAGTGGTTTCCCTCACATATGGCATCCCCTACACTCCTGCAGAATATTCCCTATTTCACACTACTCGTAATTTGGAAAGAAAATATACTGTAAAGAGAAAAGCTGTCTCAGAAACCAGCCCCAAAAGTGTCACTGGCCAGTGAGAACTAGAACTGCTGAAGTTCTGCCTAAGCAGATGTGGATAGAAGTTCAGCAATCCTATCCTAAATGGTTTAAACTGCTGGAGAGGAGACCAAAGGACATGTCTGCCTCCATGTAATCCAGTTTCAAGACCACCAGTTAGTGTTCCTGTTTGGAACAGCCACAAGATGCAACATCAGCAGCATCATGGAGAGATGGGTTGGCAGCGAGGACAGGCACTGTTCCAAACTCTCACACAGTTTTTCCTGGTTTCATTACCCCAGGCAGATGCCTCTATATAACACAAACAGGTCTGTGGTTGCCAGTTTTCAGCTACTACTGTCCTCCAGGACCCAGGCATGTCTGTCACCTTAAGCAAATAACTTCATGTTCCAGCAGTCTCCTCTGCTTCAAATCCTGTAAAAGAGCCAGCACTCTGCCTGCTGAACTTGAAATGAAGATGTATGATTCAATTCCTTACAGCCAGTCAGGAGCTATAACAGCAGGCTCTAATGTTTTATTACCTCCCTGGAAGCTGGAGTCTGTAGACCTGATTTTCCCAGCCCCTTTACTGACCTGCTGTGTGCAAAGCACACTCCCTCACTCTCCAGCTCTGTATTTCTCCTCTTGCCTCGGGTCTATTTTTCTGCTGGTTTGCACTGGTGGTGGGCTCTGCAGACAATCTCCTAGTGCACCCAACCACCAGGACCACCTCTTGTCTGGACTGTGGTTGTTATTCCTTGTGCTGATCTAACAGCAGGAATATCACGCACGAGGTGTAGAATTATGGAGCAAATTCAATCATCTTTCTGTATGTTTAACATACAGTAACTCTACAGGCTGGACTCCTCACTGTTTGTCTACAATACCTGAGACTGCCAAGCAGTCTCTCATCCCTGTGCTGGACAAGCCCAAGACACTTTGGTTTCCAAGAGGTCTGAGGTGCACTGAGTCCACAATAGTCAGAACAGTTTTAGGCTACGGCCCCCAAACCCCCTAAAGCTACAGCTCCAGAATGGGCCCCTTCACACTGTACCTTTTGCTTGCTTACAGACAGCTCCTTCCTTATAATACTAATATTATTAGCACTGAAACCTTACTCTGCTGTGCAGTTTACAAATAGATTAATACACCATTTTCCCTCCGACCAGAGCACAATGCTGCTTATCTGCTGCCTTTTAACGCACCATTTAGCTTTAGTGACATGTCACAGAGGCAGGGAAAATCGGGGAAAAAAACTCAAGAACCCACTTGATGAAAACCACTTGTTAATAGGAGTGAGTTCCTAATTGCAGTTTTCTGTGTCCCCTCAAAGGACCCACGAGCTGTGTCTCTGGCAGGTTGGAGCAACCAGTGATAACTGTACCTGTGCAGTGGTGGTGGCAGACAGTCACCCGAGGCAGACACCACAGAGCCTGTGAAGGTGACACAGCACACTCACTGCCATCAGTGACCACTGGATTAGTCCCTGCCATCTGTTCTTACAAAAAGGTGAATGCGCTTATTGAGGAAAGTTCTTGATTTCAATGCTGGCTGAGCCGCTGACTGCTGTGACCTGTGTGATTGATGCAGCTGACAAGGCTGCAGAGCTGGCAGAAAGCCCATCTCAGAAATGGCTGCTGAGATAAGGCTGTCAAGCCAATATGATTAAAAAAATAAATAAATCAAGGAACCAGAAGCAATTCCGTATACTCTTCTCCATCCAAGAACACATTCTTAAAAACAAGGCTGCCAGCTCTCTCAGGATGGCCACAGCAGAAATGCTGTGGCATTTTCAAACCCAGGTTTGTTAAGCTTTTTGGTCCTGGCAATAAATATGGAATCCACAGGACAAAGCTCCAAAGACCCTTCCTGCACTGTGAGGTACATCCCACAGCCATGGTGACTGCTCAGAGTAAAAGAAAATGCTGCAAGCAGAGGCTCACAGTCCGACACAGCTACACCAGCGGGTGTCCACACTGGGTTGGGACTGCAGGTGAGACTCCATTACACTGAAATCATGCTTGGCTTCGAAAGGTTGGCCAGCAGGGTCAGACAACACCTGACTGACCAAGGCCCAGGTTAGAGTCTGTGACAAATGAACAGTGTTTTGATGTACAAATAAATAGCAGTTTCTAACCTTCCCACGTGCAACATGGCACCAGTCACTGCAGTTTATACATTTTGGTGGAGAACACTTAGGGACCCCCCCAGGCCTGGTGAGAAGGGTTTGTTAGCCACAGATTACAACAGTTTACTTGGAAACTCAGAGCAGCAATATTTGAACCACTTGAAACATTTCCTGGCTGGCTTTTTAGAGCAGGATGCACAGGGAACACGGAGCCTCAGCAGTTTGAGGAGGGGGCAGGGGAATCCTGACCCCTGTTAGTTCAAAGGTAAACCTAAGGGTATGGCAAAGAAACCCCCAAGTGTTGCTTGCTCTCAAGTATGCTGTGTTCCTGCCTCAGTGACTTTTGAGCCCCCTAGCCAAAAGCTGTGACTAAAAACTTGGATTTCCTTACAATACATCAATTTGTGTCCCATCCTAATGGCAATAAAGGTTGTGGAGTGCTGATGCCTCACAATTATTATTTTAAATGCCAAAGCAGAACACGTAATCTGAAATGAAACTATGGCTTCATACTCAGGTTTAACAGCTATAGCGAATTCCAACAGCAGCCTTACACCACAAACCATGCAGGATGTCTCACGCTATTTGCCATTAGTTTGATTTTGTAACACACTTTCTCTTTTATATTTTTTGAGACATTTTTGGACATACTGATTTAGAGCCTTCAAGAGGACTTCCTCCTGCTGTCAGCAGGTATGTCACAATTTTCCTAAAAGTGACTCGAGTTAATTAAAATGCTGTTGCAGATACTTCATGAAAGCAATTTTATTTATCCTTTGCAACAAAACCCCAACTAAATATTCTATGAGCTGCCTTTATTATTGCCCTCCAGCAGGTAACTGCTGAGAGAAACAGATGTGGCTTATGCTTGGTTAGAGTATTTCTGTAAGAGGCTTAAGTCAGGCGTCCCTTAAAGAACTGAACTGGCCCTACACAACAAACTATTTGACCTTATCAGTAAGGTTGAGGATTCAGTGAAATACCACAAGAAAACAGCAGGTCTAATAGGTTTAGGCACAAACCAGACAAATACCTATGCAAAAAACACCCTGCCAAGCAGGACCACCCAATTCCACCTTTCCTAAAGGCTTTATAAAAAAATAACTCATCTCCCCCATCTTTTTTATTAGTTAAGCTACTCCTCAGAAAAAAAGGAAACTGAAGAGCAGACAGTCCAATTTCATGTTGGTTGGTCAATGGCACCATTAAATCATTATGTGAACAGAACAGATTTCTGTAGCACGCTATATCTTTACTTCTCTCCTCCTGAGAAATGTATAATTACCAGTCTTTATAGAACAACTACAGAGTAAAATTCAACAAGGTAACTCACTGGATGAGTTTCACACAGTTAGTTTTTTTACAATTTTCATTCCTTATCTATGGATTCAATAATTGTAGAATAAAGTAAACTAAGTAATAAGGACTCAGCTGCACCGACAGTCACATTTGCTTCTAAGAACCACAGTGAGATTGGTTTCACCATCCTTAAACACATAGCTTTTTGCTAGTTTATATGTGCTAATGAAGTCCCTTTCTGCACTAAATTACTTTTTTATATTAGGTTAGAAAGATGAAACAGCACCCCAAGGCAGGAAAATACTCATAAGACACTATACAGTAGTAACAGGAAAATAAGAGAAAACTATATCTGGGAATGGAGCAAGACAAACCAGTCACATTCCTGTCAACCTCCTGCTGCAAGAGCCTGGGAAAATTGCAGCACTGTAGCTGGGTATAATTTTCCTGATAATGATGGTTGTAACAGGAAACGAAAGAGAAGTTTTACAGGGAACTGGGAAAGAAATAATTACAAAGGTATAGATTGGTAAAATCAGATCTGGGTACATGTTTTGAGAGTGGGTCAGTGCTTGGCATGGCGATTCTCCAACCTCCTGACAGCTTTCCACCCCTATAATCCCTCAGGGGCAGAAGGGTCTTTCATCTCCTGACTTGTTTGGCATCTGCTCAGAAACACTGTCTCCAGGAGAAGAATACAAGGGCTGGAGATGCACCACCAGAATATTATAAGCCTTTGAGAATTGCAAGTAATGGGTGTGATTTTCTACGAGTTAGTATAGTTTATCTCAGCTGATGTCAAGGGAGTTATCCTGGTGAAAAAGGGTAAGAGATGGTGAGTTTGCTGTTTTATTCTGCTGGCTTACATTGCTCACAGAATCACACAAAATCACAGAATCAACTGGGTTGGAAAAGACCTCTGAGATCATCGAGTCCAACCTTTGACCCAACACCACCTTCTCCACTAGATCATGGCACCAAGTGCTACATCCAGTCTCTTCTTAAATACTCCAGGGACGGTGACTCCACCACCTCCCTGGGCAGACACCCCCCAGCCTCCCCACCAGTGGGATGTGAGTGCTGTTCTTGGCAAGGATCAGTCTCCAAACAGAAATAGCAATGGCAATTGGACCCACAGCAGTAACTTTTGTTTTTTTCTTTAATCTAATAAAGCATTCACATCATCATAGAGCAGAACAGGAACAACAAAACCCTCCTGTGACACAGGCCATTTCCCCAACGTTGTTTGTCAGACACATGTTCAAGTATCCAGACTGATGAGGTATTTGCAACTCCTCTTCCTCCCAGCATCATCAGGATAAAAGGACCAAGGCAAATTGGTAACAAGACATGTTGCTCTCCATGCTGCATAGGAAAGGTCACTTACTGGCACACCTGGCTTCACACTGAGCCACTGGGGCCTCCAGGGAAGCAAGCTTTGTCAGAAAGCCTGCCCTGTCCTTCAAACATCTTCACAAACCATTTCTTTTTCCCTTTACCCTGTATCATCACAAGCTTTAAAAGCCCCCATGCCTCGTCCTCCTGAGTGTTCTTTTATTTCTGCAGCGTGCAGCCAAGTTAAATGCCAGAATAAAAGCAGAGAACAGAAAATACAGAGGTGATACAACAGCATGAAGCCAGTTTACCCGTTCTTACCTCATTGTGATCAAAATCATAGCTCTGTATCTGTTTACAACAATGCCATGAGAAACCAAGAAAAGTAGGAGTAACTGTCAATAAATTTTCAACCATTTCATGTAAAGGATAAGGCAATTCAATTTACAGAAGTAAATCTTTTTGGTTATGTTAGTATTTTAAGTGCAAGGCTATAAACCAAAACATATTAAGAAAGAGTTACTGTTGTATAATTAATGTTCCAAAGAAGAAAAATATTTATGCTAAGGGATGACATTAACTACATTCCCACTTGAGTGTGTGTTATGGTACAATATTTAACTACGTGCTTGCATTTCTCGAATACCTGTTACAACCTATCTTCTGCTGGACATGAGGCATGTGTATTATTGGGCTGAAAAACATGATTATATATCAAAAGAAATCGCAAGAATTGTTTTCCAGTTATCACAACAGAATGTCAACTCCCTTCCACCACAGACTTGCACCCCAACTGATGACCCATGGCAGTCCTCCTTCTCACACAGGCCAGCTTTGAGCAGGAATACCTTAGCCTGAGAGATTATATTTTCAGAATGCAAAAAGCAACAGAAAAAAGAAAAATAACACAACCACTAAGCAACTTTTACCAAGATGCCTTGCTCCTGATAGAACCATATCACAGCTGCAGTGAAAGCAGGGATTCACATGCCACTTTGAAGCAAATACAAGAGAAGAAAATCCGGGGTTTTCTGTAATGGATATACGCTTCCTTTTCACTCCTCATATCATTCCAGAAACTTAAGCTGACTACACTTAGTTCACTTGAGAATACACACAATGTTTCAGACATACCCAGGCTCAGTAAACTGCAAATTCTGGTTGAATTTTCCTATGAAAGGCTGTGAAGTAGCTCTGCAGGAGTATTTAACATTTACATGAGCCCTCACACAGAATTACACACCTACACCAAAGTTTAGTGTCTAAAGCAGCAATCCCAATGTTTCCCTTGGAAGAGGTGCTGTGCCTTTGACAGGGCTTTAACCCCAGCTGGCTGCACTGCACTGCTCCATCCCTCTGGGCAATGCAGGGCAATCATCACTGAGCCTCAGCAGGGCTACACTCTACTCTGTAGAGTAATTGCTTATATAAAAGATATTGAAACTTAAAATATGACATGCATTTTTGATACATTTTGTCTCTTTTATGCTAAATTTCATTAAAAACTGCAGAATTCATGTACACCGTCTTCATCCTGCTATAACCTTGACTTGATTTTGTTCACCTTGAGATTTCTGTTTAGCTCCTTAGTAACTTCTAAGTCAGGAAAAGTTTGGTTCATTTTGACATGTTTCAATACAAGGTGTGTTAAAACACCAGAGACTGAGGAGTGTTCAGGAACTGAAAAAAAGGAGGAGAGGGAAAATTTCAAGGTCATTAAAACTATCTGAGAGTCAGTGGAATTCTAGTAAAGCAAAAATTTGGATTTTTTTATGGAAAAGTTTGTTATAAATAGGGACTGTTCCTTCTAAACAGAACTCATACATATGTAAGCCTCCCAGTCACAGCTGACAACACCCCAAGGGCACAGTTTGCCAAAAATGGTAGACAAAATTTCTGTAAATTTTCCACATGTGCAGCTGGCAAATCGACAGTTTACATCTCATTCAACCCCCAGCAATGAATTCTTACTCTGACATCAACAAAAAGTAAACTGGAGTGTTGTTCTTTTCAAATGTGCTACCTTCCAAATTCCTGTGCCCAGAAATACACACCCAGTTTGTAAGAGTAATGGTTAGTAATTCTGCTACTTCCTCTTTCCTGCACTTTAGTAACTCTTACCTTTACTGTTTCTCTGAAGAAGCCTTGAGCGAACACTGTCTTTTCAAGGATACACTCCTCAACTACTGTATTGGAAAGCCTCATTTTCAAGAAGAATTTGAAAAAAAACCCACACCAAAAGCCCTTGAATTGCCACTGTGACTTAGCACACAGCAGGCAAAGCTGCATGTGAGAGAAGCCTCCTTTCGGAGTGCAAATCCAGTGCTTTCACTTCCCAGTTTTTCCATAATACCATAAACATGTCCAGCTCCACTCCTGGAGGTGTGCACGTTGCCTGCCTTCAGCTGCATTTCAAAATACCACATTTTGTGACTGAAGTGAACATCCTTGCTAAAGCACTTTTTCAATAAGTCATTCCACAATGATGACCAACGACTGCTCTTCTGCAAGGAAAGTAAAGGCCAGCTATTTGTGCTGGCTATGGACTCGAGACCACCACTGGCACTGGAAGATTAAACTAGGGCTCACAGTATCTCTCATGCACTGGAAAGGATATCTTAGGTAGATGCTCCTAAGAGATTTACTTCTAATGCTACATAAGCCCCCCACAGTCACAAAGACCTTTGGCATAGACACAGATTCCAACTGCTCCATGTAACTAAACAAATCTGGAAAGAGCTTCATAAACGGCAAGACTGGAAGAGAACATGAGAAAAACATGCAGAAGGAAAGCAATGAGTTCTCACACCGCCCTGTGTAGTGCCTTTGAGATGAGCAAGAGAAAAAGCTCCTTCTTCCCCAGGTACAGAACCACCGCTTTGAATTTTCCAGCACCAACTACAATTTCACTTGATAACTATCACTTACACTGAAATAGTTTTAAGAGAGGTACATCAAAGGAACCAGTAAACCCATGCACAGTATTTATTTACCGTCTGGCAGAAAGCCAACATCAGTGGGTGAGCACAGGGAGTGCACACTGGAAACCTGAAAGAATGTGGGACTTGGGGAAGAAAGTAATATGTTGCTGTAAGCAGTGTTTAAATACTTAGGTCAGAAACTCCATATATAGTCCCGTATTTGTCTGGTAAGTTTAATTTTTATACTCTCCATGTCCTACTTTCTGTGATGCTCAGGAAGTCACTAAACTGAAAATAATTGGAAGTTGGAGAACTATTAAGGGGAAGTATCACATATGCTTGCCCTGTTTTAGTCTTCCCGGGGCTATCAGCTTAGATGGGTTATTCTCCTGCTCCAGTACAGCTGTTCTTATTTCTATTCTTTTTCTTTCAAAAAGGGTAACATCCCACATGAAAACAATTTAAGGTCAATATATACTTGTGCAAGTGTATCAAGATTACCTATGCATGTGTGCTCACGAGCTGGATCACTTCAAACTCTGCTTTTATAGACACGGTTCAGACCCACAGCTCAGATATTTGTGTGCTCCCTATGTGGTACATGCAATACTGATGGGATTTTGTTACATTTCAAATTTTAAAACTGTAACACGTACACAGCTTTTAAACCATGCAGTTTACATGAGTGCTTTTATACTTGTAATTACCCTTTGCTCTGGAGTTTCACTTGCTCGGCAAAACAGCTTCTCAAACAATGGCAATTTCTGAGTGTTTTGGCTATTGTATCATTTTGCAGCACTGCATTAACTACATGTTTGAATGCAAACACATCTCAAACAAGATTTAATCCAATTCAGACAAAATTATGACTGGTAGCAGCACAAAGACAGCTACTCTGCCTTTGCAACATCTGGAGAGCCACAGATATTTAGGGGAGGAAGAAGGCAGAAAACACAAGCTTGACAACAAAACTGAAATTTTCAGCAGTTGTCTACAAATTGCTATCACAATAAATCACAGTACTGGCAGAAACAGTGACATGGGAGATACCTGCAACACCTTCCAAACAATGCAAGTTACAAAGCTCCATGAGAAAACATGTAGCTTAGGTCACACAGGGTGGGAGAAGCTTGGGACGTCTCCTGCACTCAGGTGCAGGCTTCAAACACCTCTCTGAAGGCTCCTTTTTTAGATCTCAGAGACTCTCCTGGCTCTTCACACATCTTCAAAGATGGAAGAAAAGTTTTCCAAGACTCCAGAAATTAAATATTCCTTATTCCCTTTTATGTACTCGGTAATTAAAGGTGGGTTGGCGGAAAGGATTTGGGACAGTCTTACCTATTACAGCAAACTTGTCAGCAAACACTTTGTGGGAGTGTGCAGAGAGTTTTGAGTTCAAAGTTACACTGATTAAATGTACAGGTAGGTTTTCTTACATTTAAAATCTCACTCCCATTTTGAATTACACTTGGAAATTATTTTGTGACTTTCTATGGAGGTCTGCCTCACTGAAGGAAAGCAGAGAGTTTCTTCATACACAGTGTTGATTTCCAATGCTTTTCATTACAACATTGGCACAAAGTAAGCAATTCTGTTGGCAAGAGACCTCTGTTGCCTCACTTTATACTGTTTCTAGGATAAATGGGAAACTTGGGTTTGGATGTTCTTTTCTTTTTGTGAAATGGCTCATTGTTTGGGAACATGTATTTATAGAGCATTGAGGAGCATAGCATGTCTTTCCCACTGCTATTTCTCTCTCTTTGAAACACACTCCTCAGAAGTCACTTGTAATATCACAGACAATATGGGGGAAAGACAAAGAAGAAAGAAATATTCATAAAGAATATTTGTAAAAAAGGTTTTATGCTTACCTGTATGTTTCAGTTCATGAATAAAGAGAAGAAAAAAAGAAGATCCAACAGCAGCAAAAACATGGAACAGAAAAAATAAAAAATACACTGTTAATTCAGAAAAGGAATAATCAGCAGCAGGTTTATATAACACATACAACTTGGTGCTGTAGGAGCAGAGGCCTGAAGATCTTGCTCACTGCCTCTCCACAAACTAGATCCCATACACTGGATATCAGAAGGTTTAAACTCATGGCAGAATCTCCCCCCAGACTTTGGACAGAGTTTATTTTATGGCTGAGGACACGATCTGTTGAAGTGAGTTTAAATTGTGGAGTGTGGCAGTTTCTTTCTTACAGCACAATGAAAGCCTGGTCAAAGTATTTACTTTCCTGAATACACTTCGGATCAGCAGTATCCTGAAGATGATGAGATTTTTGGCATATCTTTTTGTGTGTTCTAGTAATTTTAAGGGGGAAAAAAAGGCAGAATAAAACATTTTGGTAGGAAAAAGCAATGTTTTTCATCCCTGAAGAGGGCCCTTACTTCTCTGTCTAAAGGTCTCTATGCTCAGAGAGAATTAACACCTATTTACCATCAGAGTGCTTTCAAGGAGTTTGAAGTTCAGAGGATTTTTTCTCTTCCCACATGATGAATTTTAAAAATACTGGACAGAACCAGGCAGACAGGGCTCTGTCTTCTAGAAAATCCTCCTCTCCCTCCCTCCCTCCATTCCGCCCTCCCACCATAGCAGAGAGAAAGGCTGAGATGAAAGCCTGCACTTTAACTAAGCCTCTGTCTCCAAGAAGTGAGGCTGAGTTTCAGTTCCTGCACTGTACACAAAGGGAAGCCATTAGAAGCCCGAGGGTTACAGGGAAAGGCACTGACAGGTTCCTTTTAATTAGGCTGAAAACTAACTTGGTGAGAATGGCTTGTCTGTATCAATAGCTCTAATTGACTGTTCTGAAGACAGACAGAGCGAATAAAGCAGGGGGTAATTATTGTCTGTGACAATTTGATTGACAAGCTTGTCCCCTGGAGGAGAATCCAGAGAGCCTATTGTCTAGCAGAGCCCCCAAAATAAAGCATTCGCTTTCAGAGGGCTCCATTAAAAACCCCACTGGAGGGCTGGGAGATTTGGCATTTGTGCTAATGGGGGAACAGTCATTCCAAGCAGGGAGGCTCCAAACAAACGGCTCAGGTGTGTTCACGGGGGAGCAAGGGAAGAGGCTCAGGGGCAGAGGTTGGTTCAGCCCTGGGCAAGAGAAAGGAAATGAGAACAGATGATGAAGGTGCTGCCTCGTAGCAGATTTTCAATTCGCCACCATGGCCTGTGTTAAGAGAAAGCACTGCTTGAGGTCAGCCAGAAATATATAGGAAGCAATGAAAAGGATGCTGTTGTCCAGTCTAAGATACCAAACACAGAAGAGCTGCTACCCACGCTTGTTTTCTAGACCACCAATCACAACCCCAAACGAATGCAGGCCATGCTTTTAAACAGCACCTTAGAAACTCTATTTTAGCAGAAGTTAAAAGCTCTCCAAAGCACTGTGCTACTTGCCAGGCATCCCACAGCCACGGTGAGGGGCTCCCAAAAGACAGAGAAAAGTTGGTAGGACAGAAACAGGAGGAAGAAATTATTAATTAGAAACAAGCTTGACAGGTAAGTAGGAAGGGACTAATACAGACACCTCAGTGCTGCCCACTTATTCACCCACTTTCAATTTTCTTTCACATCAAAAGAAACAGCACTAAGTAAAAGCTTCTCTACCAAATGCTGGCCATGCTTGTTTTCTCCCTTTGAAGACTGTCTGAATGTGTGTGTGTTTAGGGACAACAGTGGAAATTAAAAATCAGTATTAGTGGAGGTACGAATTTAATTTTGATTTGCTTAACTATTTAACTAATTACTTGTTTTCTTATGGAAACCTGGGATTTTCTCCTCATTTTATTTTTGACGTCAGATCAATTTCATTAGAAACTCCCAGCCACTTTACTAAGAATATTCCAGTTCTCCACATCAGTGAAAAAAAATTATTTGGGCAGTTTTATTCAAGAATGACCCTTCAAACTACCAGGTTGTTCTTTCACTCAGAACCACAGAGCACAGCAAAGTCCCAACACGGAGGATGAATCTGCAGCCAGGAACAGTGTGAGGGGGTCTCAGGCCCATGGAATGGGGCCAAATCTCACTTGAGTCAAGGGGAACAAAAGATACTCATCAGTTCCAGCCTGTCACTGTGTGTGATGGCAGCAGCCAGGCCACAAACTGTGCTTGGTGTAGGCAGGTACCACACACACACACACACAGTGAGAGGCAGTGTCTTTGAGAGCTTATCCTTTAAATGTCGGAGACAAAGAATGAATGGAAAACTGAGCGACAGGGTAAATAAAGCAGGCTGCCCAAGGGCTCAAAAACAGGCCAGGGGCAAAACTTGTGAAACCCCTTAGATGTCCTGACCTCAGGTTCAGTGCCTATGCACTAGCTGAGGGGTCAGCAGCCCATCCAGTGTCACATGGCAGACAGCTTCCATTGTGTGAAGGAAAAACACAAAGTGTGCTGGTTTCATTTTTCTCTTGCACAGAGGCAAATCGTCTCTGTGAGTGGCAGCACTCCTGACTCCTGAAAACTCCAGTGGTACTTTGGAGCTTTCCTTGTTCAGGGGCAGGCCCATCAGTGACTGCTGGGAGCAGCTCATCTCTGAAAAAGGCAGTGATCTCACTGCCAGCTCTGTGCCCCTGCTCAGTCCCCATCCAGCCGTGACAGGCGCCTGCCTCCCTTGGCTGGCATGAGGCAGGGCTGCTCCACATCTTAGGCTCTGCAAGAGTTCAGATTTGGGAGCTCTATCCTTTGGCACATGCAAACAAGGGTCATTTGATGCCAGACAGTCTGCCTCCTGACTGTCTTCAGAAAGAGTGACACAGGTCAGCAGGCCCCAGGCTGGATACCAGCCTCCCAGGAGGTGGTCCCAGGGGAGTTAAGAATTACTGAGCCATGAACACGGGTCAGTTTATAAAGTTCATCTGTTGTTCTGCCTGGAAGGTCAAAGACATTACTTCAGGAACTGGAACTGTGCTTAGAGGTCATTGCCCAAGCACAAATTGCAACAGCACAACCACATAAACCACAAAATCTCAAGAGACACTGTTGGAGAAGTCACAGGGTAAGAGAACATTGCAGCCTGGGCCTTGAGAAATGAAGAAACCCTGAGGCATCGGAGGCCTTGGCTCTGGAGAGCATCCCTAGTCTGCAGAGCATAGGCTGAACTCAGAGAAAACTTAACCTTTGAGCTACAAAAAAGATTTTTTTTTTTAAGTCAAAGAATCATCAGATGGTTTGGGTTGGAAAGGACCTTAAAGGCTCATCCAGTTCCCCCCCCAGCCCCTGCCATGGGTAGGAACACCTTTCACTATCCCAGGTTGCTCCAAGCCCCATCCAACCTGGCCTTGAACACTTCCAAGGATGGGGCAGTCGCAGCTTCTTTGGGCAACCTGTGCCAGGGCCTCACCACCCTCACATGGATGAATTTCTTCCTAACATCCCATCTAACCCTGCCCTGTGTCAGTTTAAAGCCCTTCTCCTGTCACTCCAGGTGCTTGTCCAAAGTCCCTCTCCACTCTCTTGGAGCTTTCTCTTCTCCAGGTTGAACAATCCTGACCTTTTCAGCCTGTCTTCACCAAAGAGCTCAGTGACCAAAGTCATGTAGAAGTGACCAAAGTCATGTAGAAGTTTCATTTTTGCTCATATCAAACCCCTTTCATTTTCTGGATCTTAGACCTTTCCTGCATATACATAGAAAAAAATATCTCTAATTTTTTTGGCTGAAACTGTTTGCAACATGCAACTAGCATTTGTAAATAATACTGATTCCCCTCGCCCTTAATCATATTTTTCAGCCAATTTACTGTTCACTGACTATTTTGCCACTATCTACATACAAACAACTTGGATTTAAAACCTCACCCTGCTGCAGATGTCAAAGGGAGAAAAACACATCTCAAAACAAATCACAGGCTGGCTTTCTACAGGAAAAAGTTTTAAGAAACAGTACAATTGAGCATTACAATCAAGAGAAAAACCCAGCAGCTACTGTGACAAAAGGCTTACAACATGAATACAGGACTTAGTGACCACTACCATGAAAACATAAGCCATGTTTAAATCCATAACTAAGCTCGCAGCAGCAGCTTAAAAACATAGCCAGGTTATTATAGCCTGAGTCAGATGAGCCAGGCTACTAAACTATCTGGACTAAAGCCAAAGCTAAATCAGTCTTTAAGCTGTAGGAATATTATATAAAAATCCTAGACTGAGAGCAAATTCCCTGTGGACTTCTTCCTGCTTTCCAGATGAGGTAGATACAACTCAGTGCCCTTCCAAATTGCACTTGTGAAACTACTGGGGTGTAAGCCCTGTTTAAAACCCCTCCTGTTGGAAGGTACTTTGGTGTTGGTTGGGAATTGTTTCATGAACAGAAGCTGGTTTCAGGCACTCAGGTACAAGTAGCTGGCAGCGTGAGCTACCACTTATCCCAGGGAAGGCTGGGAGGCCAGTGTTTTCCCTTCACAGAGTAAATGCCACCCATCACTCAAGGTACATAATCTCATCAAATCTGTAGTTCCAGAAGCGCCTCAGATTTCAGAGTGTTACTCAGTGTGGTAACTAGCCCGGCAAGCTCGAGGCAACAGATGGACCTGAGATATTTCTATGTCCCCAACTCTGGCTTCTGTTAAATGTCTGCAGTTTGGTGTGATGGAGGACACTTTGGCTGATAAAATGGACAGAAGCAGCTGCTCCTGGAGCCATGAGTCTTGGTTTTGTCTATAGCTGGAGATAAAGAGCCAGGCTCTACAAAAAACAGGCTCACATCCCCTAGAAGGGCCACAGGATACGTCTAATACATCCATTGCAAAGGACACTGGTGTCTGTGCTGGCAGGCAGTGAATATGGATCAAAAAGCTGCTTTGAAATGATGGATAAGCCTCAATGTTACAGTTTCTCCATGGGCTAAGGGAGAACAGATTGCTGGGCAAAGGATGAACCTCCTGCTCTGGAAAAATGAAGAGATATTTTCCAGAGTTGACCAGGCAAACCTTTATCTATCAAAGAAAGCAAGCGAGCAGTGGGACTTATAAAGGATGATTTCCCAGGGCTTGGGGTTTGATTATCCCATGTCTAACAACAGCAGGAGCTCTACTCAGAGCTTCTCTGGAAGCAGAGGCATGTGTCCCACATGGATTCATTAATGTCTAATAATGTAGCTGAGCTTACCCCTAACCCTCCCCTCAAGCAGGGAATTAATTTGTGTCTCTTTGCTTTGCCTGGCCACCTATTTTCAGTGAACTTTCCAGCTGAAATTGCCTAGTGGATTCAAAAGCTTTTACAACTGGAGTGACAAGCATGAAATTAGATGATACAATCACACACACCTCATTCCCTTTAGAAACCAGGCTAAAAGTGGTTTAGGACCTTTTTCAGCACAAAACTGCTAATGGCCGAGCATTTCAGAATGAAGGTTTTTATTATGGTATCCTACACTGGTAGGGGAGGTAGGAATAACTGAGGGCTCTGGGATTGAAATGTGGTGCACGCACCAGACGCCTGAACCCGTGGGTGACCTGGGCAGAAAGCATTTCGAGTCTGAAGGCCATGCTAATTGGAACCACACTGCCATGAGCAAAGTAAGGCATGGTAGCTCTTCTTCCTGCCACCAAAGCTACCAGGAAATATTTGCTTCCTTAACTGTTTGTGAAAGGAGACACTATTAATGACTACTGCTAATTTGTATTGTAAACACCCTGTTCTCAGACCTAGGAAAGTTTACATGACTTTGCTGGTAACTGGGACCCAATTATTCCTCCAGGTTTTGTGCTGTGCTGCAGGTTTCCAAGTATGGCACAAGGACTGACCCCACAAATAAAGAGTCACCACTGTCTTCCATGCGCTTCATGCTTTGAATCCACTGGCGTTTTTTAGCTGCTGGCACCATTAAGGAAGATGCTGTTCTCAATTAAAACCAGCCCACTGCTTCCCTAGGCTTAATTAGAAGCAGGGCTCTACATTCTGGCACCAGCAGTATTTTCTTTTCAATTAATGGACTTAACAGGCAGCAGATGCCAGTGTCTTCCTTTCTCCCCTCTCCGGCAAGCACTCCGCCCCTATTTTAAAACCACTGACAATGGTTTTAAAGAGACAGCTAATTCAGATCCTGCTTCTAGAACTGAGAATAGCTGTAAAAAACCCCCAAATAAATCCATGTACATTTCAATGCTGAGAGAGCTCATAGTAATCTTCCATCTCCTCTATACTATAATAAATACTGAGCAAAAAGGAGAATGGTGAATTAAATAACAGTGCAAACCACAACAGTCTAGGACCAACCTTTGTGTGTGATTTCCATTAAGTCCAGTGGAAAGGCTAGTAGGGAATGGGGCATGCAAAAAGATTGCAGTTGATTTTTCTTAATGAAAGAATCCACACTTTTCAACTTTCTTGCATTGTTTTGTTGAATATAAGATGCAAAGAGAAAGCAACTACTCCTCTTATTGGAAAACTGTAGAATTCTAATTAAAAATGGTGTTGATTCTCTGTTGTATAAAAAAGAAGTTGTAGCCGTTACCCTTCTGAGACTATTGCCTCTCTCCTCTACATTGTTGCCTGCTTTCAATAAGTTTGTAGACTCTCTTTAAGATGACTGCTCCTCCATGGCTGGAATTTGTCAGACTTTTCTACTCCAGATACTTTGGTGGAGGATTCAACAAAAATACAGCACACTCACAGAAACCCTGCTTGCTTGGAAACTTAGTTAAAAACAGTGTTGGGGGAATCATTTAGAGCTCAGGATGATAAACACTCTGAACAGCCAAGGGGGACTACAAACAGGTTTCAGATACACCTGACAACAATGCTGCCTTTTTGGCAGGCCTGGGCAGGAGGGTATTCCAGAGGCAGGGATGAATCACACATGAAATCCTGCCTATAGCCTATCAGACACAACTTCCTTTTAAACCTCAAGGGTTAATAGCCAGGAGGTTAAAAGTTGCTTTGTAATACAGTCTGATAGCTGTCCTACTCCTGTTTTTCTCCTTACCTTGTAAGGAAGGTTAGGGGAAAAACCTTTTCCCCTCCCCTCATTAAGTAGGAGGAATATAATGCCACAGCACAGAAGCACCAAAATCTATGCACTGAATTGCAATGCCCTAAATCAGGGCTTCCATTTTACAACAGTGGGCCACAAAGCAATTCTGAAACCTGACCATATTTAATGCTCAAGGACATGTATCTGTCCCAAGTGCTATGACAAATTTCATGATGTGGAGATCCTTCTTTTTACTAAGACTCATGAACACTCACCCCTCTGCACTGGGTACCCATCGCTCTCTGACAGCAACTCCCAGTTACTGTCCCCCACAGGCAGCTGTACCTGGCAACAGATGTCAACAAACGGCAATATTTGGCAGGTTGGCCAACCTTGTTCAGTGTTCTGAACATGTCAAATCTACAAAGTCTCTCAGATGTAATTTCTCAACACTGG
The DNA here is from genome assembly GCF_003945725.1 of Corapipo altera. Taxonomy (NCBI): domain Eukaryota; kingdom Metazoa; phylum Chordata; class Aves; order Passeriformes; family Pipridae; genus Corapipo; species Corapipo altera. The sequence continues at coordinate 1,556,622 of NW_020884942.1, forward strand.
AGCACAAAAGGTCCAGTGTCCCCATTTCCATGTCTCTACAACCGAGGCCAGCACTGGTGTTCATGTCATGGCAGAGAACCAGGAAGAAAGAGGAAAGGAATAGTTTGCTTTCCTTTAGTCTTAAAAAAACTAACTTGTCTTTCCATTAAGCAGCTGGATCAGATCATGTTTAAGAGAAATCGTCCTTAATTAATTTGATAAGATTAAATTTAATTTAGAAAAAGCATACAAGCTGCCCAAGGGAAAATCTCCCTCCCCACTCTATAACCCAAACTGTTTCCAACTCCATATTCTCTTTCATGGAAACTGTGAATGTGAAAGATAGGGTCATATATAGCATTTAAAAAAGAAATAACATAATTGTTGCTGACATCAAAATCATTACTCTTGTTCCAGGAAAGTACTGAACAACTGGTAAAAGGATAACCAAACAGAAGGGCAAGGGGAAGGCAGATGAGGGAGTTGTTCTTATGGTAAGTCTACTTTTTGAAAATTGAAAGGAATCTGGGACAATTTTGAAATCTAAAAGTATTGTTTAATCAGAACTATGCCCTTCTAATGCTTTCTTATTTCTACACTTATTTTGTTACTGCAAAGAAAACAAAGCGTGGAATTACATTCCCCTGTAAGCAAACCAAAACAAATATATAACAGAGCATTTCTCACAGAGAGAGAAAAAAGAATCCAGAACTGTCCCACTCAAGTTTCAGACATTTCCCTGAGATGACTGACTTGGAAACTAGCTGGATGCCTAAAATCTGAGGCACGCTCTGGGAGCACCATTCTGGTTTCGTGGACTACATTCACGACCTGTACAGTGAGCACCTCTCAACAAGGACAGCCAGGACAGACATCTCCAGTTAGCTTGGATGGGCCTCAACTCTGTGAAGTGGAGCAGACACTGCACAGGCAGGACAGTGCTGGACCTGAACACAAGGGCGGCTGCAAAGAGTCGCTCTCGGTTCTCTCATCCAGCACACTCAACTACTCCAACTGCTTTCCTATAACTTGTAGGATGGAAACGCAATTATGTAAGTTCTGCCTGCTGTGACAGCATTAGAAAAGTCTTTAGGCAGGATTAGTGCTGATAGCAAAACCAGAGAATGTTTGATTTGCCTGTTTTTACGTGCCTCTTTCTTCCCAGCTTTCTGAAACTCCTTTTCCAAGTTGGAAGACTAAGAAAGGAATGGTATTTGCAGGAAGCTTCCTGACCAGCACACTAGGAATCAAATGAGGTAATTTAACTGAAAGAGCCTACTTTGAAGGAAACAATAAAAGCCTCCTTGTGCAAGATTTAAGAGAACTGGGGAGGAAGAGGAACTACTGTGACACCAGGCTGGAGAAGATGGATTCTGCCCAGGAAATCACACAGCTTATGGTAAGTCTGGCTCAGGAATCCTAACTCAAGGAATTTTATTTGATGCAAGCCATTTTGCATATGCTGGTTTGATTTAAAAAATGCAGCTCTGTCTAGATGAGATTTACTGATATTTTTTCTGACATGCCCAAAGGGTCCCTGTGTCAGAGCTGTCTGATGCACACTGATGCTACAAGAGCTCCTGTGACTTACAACCCAGCCTCAAAGCCAAAGGCTTTAAATATAGTCCCCTCCAAGGCCTCAGCTGCCAGAAGCATGAGAAAAAGGTCTTGAGAAAGACCCTTTGGCAAAAATCCACTTCACCAGGCCGAAGTCACTTTTGTGTGAGATGAAAAAAAAGCATTCACTAGAGCATTTTCATTTTTGTTTGACAGGAGCGAGAGGGATCTTACCTTCTACCACCACTGCTACCACTGGGAATAGCTCAGCAGCTCTCACCAGCCTGGTTTCCATAAGGGCTGGTTTCATGGGCTCAGGCTGGCAAGCAGCCTTTCTCCCTCCATTCTACCTCTACCATACACAAGCAAGCAGGGCTGGACAGGTATCCTGTGTTTTTTGGAGGCATAGGGATATAAAATAACATTGATGAGAAAGGGAAAAGGGGTACCACAACAATGCAACCACTTGGTGAAACAGCACATGTTAATTTGGAGGAAATGATGGTATTTTTATTTTTAAAAAAAGTTACAGTAACTCACTTGGATTATTGTAAATGAAAGACCAAAGGTGGAACTCATGTATTTTTCCCCGTTTACCAAATTTCTTTTAAAGTAAAAATGCAGAGATCCAGTAGAGATCCAGTGAAGCCCCACTGGAGCACCAGTTCAAGATGGTTAAAGAAAATTCCACGGAGACTGGCTCATTACCTGTTCATTCTGGGTACTGTGCATTGAACAGCTTATGTTTTTTACAGCTTATCCACTTTGCTGTTTGTACAGACAGTTTATGCACCAGGGAAACAGGTGCATAAACAGTAACAAATAGGTGTACAAGAGACTTGAGACAGACCGGTTCCAAGTGGCTGCTGTTCCTTTAAACTATTGCGTGAAGGATAAGGAGCTTTGGGATTTGAGCAAAGTTAGACTGTCCTGCCCCAAGCTAATAACAATCTTCCTATTGTAACTCTCATCTCAGTGATCAGTCAGCTCAATTTCTTAGCTTAAACAAGACTTTCTGGCATTCAGTGTTTACATGCCCTTCAAAGACAGAAATTAAAGTTATTGTATGCAGTGAAATATAGTACTGCTTAAATATCACACAGTTTTATAGATATACACTTCAGACATCTCAAACATTAGGTGTTGTTTCTAGGAGTAACTAAATTTGAAAAGAAGAAGAGGCACATTACAAATTGCTGCTAATTGTGCCATCATTTTATCAAATGCTAAGCATTCCTGCCCAAGAGACTGTTTCTTCTCTGCCATACATGTAGCAGTAGGAAGCCCTCATAACAATACAGAAATACAGCCCAAGTGAATTGTCTAGATGGGATACCCCATACATCCTGTTGCCACACCAGGGAAATGCATTTAGCAGCTGACTCCTACAGTTTGCTGTTAACAGAAAGGCCAAACATCCGAGGGCAGGCAGGAGAGCTCTTCCTGAAGCGAGCAATTTCTGTCCCCTGTACATGATCCCAGAATTGCTCTCATTGAGTCCATTCATCAACTTGAAATGAGCACCTCGCTGCAGAGCCTGGCATACGAAGGGCTGCTGAATTTCAACGAGTTCTGCTGCCAGTGCTCAAAAAACACACTCTGAAGAAACCTTCCTGTCTCCCAAGCAGACTTGGTGAGTCTGTTCTTAACACTCACCTTCCTGTAGCAGACTCCCGCTGGGTGATTTAAACATGCTTTTTAAAAGGAGTATTTAAAGAACTACTGAATCATCATGAATGTCTTAGAAAACACCATCTCCACAATGCACAGATAAGAGAATGTGCTTTGATATTTCAGCCGATTAAATAACTGTCATCAAAAGCTCGTCCTGCTTTCCCAGGCGTATCAGTCAGGGCAACAAAAGATATCATCTGTCTGTGAAACTCTTATACCCTTAGACTTTCATCACTGCTGCTATTTCAATATATTGTCTTTCAGTTGCCTAAAAAAAGGCATCTGAGTGAATGCAGACTAATCTAACAAGTCATCTCTCTGTTTCTCAGTCGTAAAAAAAAAATTCACTGCAATATCAGCTTAGAAGTTGAGTGACCAAGTCTGCAGCTTGGCTGTTAATTATGCCCTGACCCAAGAGCAGCAACAGAGTTCATGCTCCAACCTCCTGGCAAACACAAGTTCATCTAATTCTCAGAAAAGAGGTAACATTTTACTGCTTAGAATATAGGAAATGGGTGATTATTTTGAAAAAAACCAAAACAACAAAACAAACCCAAAGCAAAACAGAACCCCTCTGGGTCAGGTTTTCAAAACAAGACAGTAGCCAAAAGCTCTTAGATTGTTCTGAAAGATGAGATTTTGTTTTTCCAATTAAATCTAAGTGTTGCTTTAATATACTCTGCTTCTGATCTTGTTCTTTGTCGTCTCCCTCACATATAAAATGGACATTTGCCCTAAGACAAGTATGTCAATTTATGTAAAGTTCATTATCTCGTGTTTGATATAGTCATGATTTTGATATAGAAGTCAAACATGCATTTGATTATTAACTTCCTATTATAGGTGACATTATTATTCTGAGAAAAATAAGTAACAAAAGCTAATGTAACACAGTTTATGATCTTGAAAAGTTTCTATTACTAGAGGAAAACAAATAGGAAAAAAAACCCAACAAAACAGCATGGCACTGAATCAGTGAATTTTAGCATATCTAGCTACTTAGAAACTGAAGATCTGCATTTATAAAAGAAAAAGGCATATTAGAAAGTGTCCTCCAGGCTCTAAAATACAACATCAGCAGCATCTTAAGGGTTAGGCGTTCAGCTAAATACTACAGCAAAAAAAAATCCATCTTGCCTATCCAGCAATGCAAATGCAGCTCTCAAAGGGCAGCCACGGGCTGAAAGAAATACGGATACACTTCTCAGTGTAGCCCTTGCAGCCATATTCTCATGTTGTAACAGAGAGCACCTCGAGGCAGGTTAGCAGTGCACCTGGCTGGAGTTTGTTGGGAATGTAAGGTTTGGACTTGCCAAGTTCAAACCTAGGCCAGGCAGCTGCTGGTTTTGTTCCTTCTGTGAGCTTTGTAGCAATTCCTTCCAAGATTTCTTCAGGACTGATATATGCTCTGGCCATGACCGGAGCATCATCTTGGATTAAAAATGTGCTTTCCACTCTGGGTAACCATCCTGAGTCTTTCATGTCCCTCTGCACATTGGATAGACAGTGTAATGCAGAATGTAACGTGTGAAAATTGTCACCCCGTCAAGTTCAGTGTGTGCTTGTTTTGTCAGGACAGATCACACAGGCTATGATCAAGGAAGAGGAAGACAGCTCCCATTTTTTGGTCAGTAGCTGGGCTTTCACAATTTAAAAGTTAGCCAGCAAAATTTCTTGTGAAAATACCCCCAAAGCTGTGCAAAACGATGGTTACACTTTAAACAGGCTAAATGAGTTTATACTGCCTGCATCTACCCCATTACAAATCTGTTCCCCACAGTACAGTAAACATTATCTGTATCAGCTGAGATTTGTGTGTCCTGTGGGAGAACTAGTAAGAAATTAATGGATTTCATTGTCAGGCCTTTTCCCTTCCTTCCTCCTGCTATATCCTCTCAAGCTCCCATCTTCCTTGCTTTCCTGTTCTAGCTCTATAAATCACTCTCCTCCTTGGGCATCTCATGTTTGCCTTGAAACTGCATTCCTCTCAGCCACTAATTTTTAAATTACAAAAAGAAACAACAGGATTTCTCTGGCAAGAGTTACTCTACATGAACTCTGGCTGTTGACTGTTTGTGGTTGGGCTGCTCATTTAGGACTAAAGTGTTGGCAGTGCATGCACCACGTTCACCTTTACGTGTTCTTTCCCTCAAAAGCAGAGCAGCGTCATCTTCCAGCTTCCTCAAGCCAAGCCAAACCAAAAACACATCCTTCATGCATGGTGACTAACTGAAGCCAAAGCCTGTGGAGATCCAGCAACCTGCACAAAGAAATTCTTCTACAACATGCCTCACCATGCAGGTGCAAGTCTTTTGATGGTTAAATACAATAGTTGAACTTGAGTCCACCACAAGGTAGATTCTCTTTACCTGAAGGAACATTTGAGCTCCATCATCACAACCGGCCCTGTGGCAACCACTAAAATGTGACTTGTTTATCAGAGAGCCTTCTTTGCAGAAGGTAGAGCTAATTAAAATAATACAAGATATTACAAGATAAAGACCTACAGAAGGCAAGCAGAGAGCAGATCCGGAACAAAGCCTGCTAAAACACACAATCTGCTGCACAGACTTTCAGTCAGTTGGGGTAGCTCAGGACATGCTGACTCTAGGGGAGCACTGGAACCCCGCTTGGGCGTGGTCTGGATAAAATACAAACATGGAAGAGACACATTTACACACAAGATTTGGCATTGCCACTGCAACACGAATTGCTCTGACAGCAGAGATCACTACAGGAGTTTTATTTCTCAACATTCCCTGTTAAGTATATCCCCTGAGCAAGCAGGGGAACACAAATGGTTCTTGGTAGGCATAGTTGCTGCCAAAACTATTCTTTGGAGGAATCAAACCCACAAATTTATCCTACATAAAGAAATCCATACACGTGCTTTGCTAGCCACCCACATAAGGACAAAGCAGAGAGGCTGAATTTCATTTGGTTTTCATTTTAAACCTTGCATTTCAAGCACTATTCTTCATGTTGGTCCAATTGACCTTGACATTTTTATATCATGATGGAGTTTAAGTGGAGTCCAAAGATAAAATTCTCTCTTTGGTTTCCTGCTCCCTGTTCCTATGATACTTAAAACTGGTGAGTACAGAGTATCTCTGTGATAGTCTCACAAACAACCTGTGGGACATATTTTAGATAGTGAGCAAATATAAATGTTTACATCATCATCTGCTTCTTTTATACAGCTGCAACTCATTCTTTGGGCTTAATACCACAGTATTTTGCTTTAAACAGTATTAACTGTATGGCAGATAAATAAGCACAAGAGGATGTAATTTATCTACATTTTCAATGAGAGGTTCATGAAGTCCCTGCTAAAAGGCCATTAAAATAACATAGAACTACGAATGAGAAGGTCCTGACACCAAGTAAGCAATGAAAGGCATAAACAGAAGAGAAAAACTCTCAAATGATCTCTGTACAGCACAGAAAGGATACTGGGCTCCACCTCTGTGTTCTCCCAGGTAAGTGACAGAACTCTCACAGGGTTCAACAGCATTCTGCCTGGCCTTTGAAGATGTGGAAGCGAGAGGGAATACAGCAGCATGCATTTACCTTCCATCAATTGATGTATAAAGCCTCCCAAGTGAAAAATTAAACAGGGAGTTTTAGGCAAAGAGCTGGTTAAACAAAACACACCAAGCCCTGACATCTCAAAAACACATTACTTGCAGACAAGCACTGAAATGCCCACAAGGATCTGTGACTCTTGGCTTCTGCTGTGATGGATTAGCCTTCCAGAAATAAGATCTGGACAACGTGATGGGCAGCACTGTGCTCAATTTTGCAGAGACAGAGTGAGCACAACCAAAACTGGTAGCAATGACACTGAAAATGCTATCCTAGGCAAGTCAGGGGATGTCCTTCAGAGGCTTACTGCTGTCTGATGGCATCTTACCACCTACAAACCACAAGATGAGCTCAGTTAGTGAAGATCTGAAACATATATAAACAAATGCTATCAACAATACAGTATAAATTTCTTCCCCAAAAGGGTTATGAAGCACTGGAACAGGCTGCCCAGGGCAGTGATGGAGTCACCATCCCTGGAGGGATTTAAAAGCTGTGTAGATGTGGCACTTGGGGACATGGTTTAGTGGTGGACTTGGTGGTGCTGGGGGAATGGTTGGACTTGATGACCCTAGAGGTCTTTCCCACTTAAATGATTCTGGGATTCTACAGCAACAAAGCAGAGCAGGTTTTGCCTTTCCATGTACAATCATACAGTTGAGGGAAAAGTATGTGAAATGTCATGGAACAACTGAGATTAAGAAGAATTTATCACACCTAAACCCTGTCTCTTCTCCATTGGGGAGGGTGAAAGGGATCAATTCCATGTGTGGAGTTATTCCAAAAATTAGGTTGTACTAAAAAGATTTTTTTAAAGGAAGCATTTATTTCCATTAACAAAAGACACAAAGAATAATTATTAATTTACTGTCTCAGTATAAAAGGACAGAGGAGGGATCTGACTAATTAAGCAGTACTACCTCTACAAAGAAGGAAAATCTACATCAGAGAAGTGACAGGTGTCACAGATGTGACCATAATTTGTCAAAACAATATTTTGACCAAATTTTATATCTGATGCAGGGGAGTTACTCCATGTGCAAGAGCAGAACCTGGCCCACCTCACTGGACCGGGCTGGGACTGACTGCTCAAGTGCAAGAATTCCAGGATATCTTGACTAAGGCCCACATCAGACCTGCCCCATAGGGAGCTGGTGAAATCCAATAAGGAACAAGTAATGACAGTCCCTTGATATATCCTTTGAAAAAGGATAACCCAGCTACCTGCAAGCAATCCTCTGTGGCTCACAAAGAGGGCAAACAGTGTGTGTTTTCACTCTGGCAATCTGTCCACCTCCTCTGTGTGTCCTGCAGGGTTTTAATGCTCACCTCTGCTTCTCCTCCTTAAATGAGGAAAGCATTCCAGAGTCAGTGTGAGATGAGAATCTGTACGTTTAAACTGCCTAAAGGTTATCACAGACATTTGGAAGAACTGCCCAGATTCTAACCATATGTCACACTAGAGACAACTACTTTTCTTTTTTAATGAAATACATAGTCTTGAGACTATGAGCTATTACTGGCCCCTGACAGGCAAGCACTGGTAATAGCAGCACCTTGCTCTACCACTGGGTTGCCACGCACAACCATCACTTGCAGGAAGATGGAATACTTCACTCGACATTTATTGCTCTCAGATTAGTAGGACTATAAATTAAGAAACTACTTGCAGCCAAAAATGTGACTCTCTACACATAAGAAGTCTCCTGTAAATGCACTGTGATGTCAACAGAAATACTTACTGCATAAATGTAGCCAAATCATTACCAAATGAAGCCAAATATGCTTCATGACAGCACGGAAAAAGGAAGAAATTCCAGGCCACAGCTCTTCTCTGTATTTTAAAAGGACTCAGTAGCTGCCAAGGTCTCTGCCTGCCTTGCCCTATCAAGGATTTTTCAGCACCACTTCTGAGAGCCACGAGTAGGATCCTGCTGCTGAGTTGGGTACCCAGAGGCCAATAAAAGCTTGGAGAAAGGGGCCGCTGGTCTTTGGGACATATTTACACAATGACTTACAGAAGGAATTCTTGGTCCACAGGCTCTATGGGAAACATCTCCTAAGTGAAGAAAGGTCATAGATTTACCACCAGTGTGCCTCAGGGGGTGATACAGGGCACCTATTATGTGTAAATCCTCACGACTGTAGTCCTAAACTACAGTGTTCACATGGAATTATTTTTCCTTAATGTTTATACTGTAGAAGAAAAAATATTGCATGACCAGCAGCATAGTTCAGCCCTGAACTTAAGAAGACCTCTTTCGCTGGCTAAAGGGGCATCCCTTTAAACAAAGATGAGCAGACTGATCCAAGTCTGAAACTCCCTCTCATTAGCCACTGTGATTTCCTATTTCCATGAGTAATATATTTCTCACAAAGATCACACCGTTTATCAGAGCAACACTACTAAGAGACATCCTTTTACTTGGGTTTTCTTTGTGTGTGTGCTTTTTTTTTTTGTTATTCTTAACAGGAACAAAGCCAATTTCAAAGCATTAGGGTATGTTGTCTTTTTGGCTCAAAACTGACAGATGTTCCATATGCTGAAAATAAACCTTAATACTGTTCCTGGGCTGCCCTCAGTGAGCTTTGCCTTTTATTTTTCCTAGCATGGGAAAAACCTGGGTCAAGGTGAAGGTTTAGAGGATTCAGCAGATAGTTCTTTCTCTGCTGCAGTCTAGGATATGCTCATCTGGCTCTGCTCCTGAGGTGGGACTACTGTGAGTGCAGCACATCAGCAAGTTACTGAAAAAGGAGCTGGACAGACACATGTCACAGGAAGTGACATCCTAAAATGACATGACAGTTACAAACACCTGCTTGCTCTGAAAACTGAGCAAAACTGAGGCAAACGAAAAACCTGCGTCCCTGTGGCTGAAGATACAGGTGATGAGTGGGAGGTGGCTCTGTCCAGGGCAGGGGTTTGGGAACTAGGACTCAGAATTGGATTTTGGGGCTCTCAAACCATGACAATGGTCTTTAAGGTCCCTTTCAACCCAAACCACTCTGTCATTCCCTGATGCTCATGAAAAGGAGAACACATATGCTGTACCTTCCCAACAGGTCCTCCCCCCAGTTCATTTACCTACAGATCCTTTGTTCAGCAGCAGCAGCTCAAAACCAGCTCTTCCAAAACGCCACTAAAACACTCACCTTTGAAACCAATGGAATTTTGTTCCATCGAACTAAAGATATACAATTTTAAAACTTACAAAACCCAGTGGATTGTCCCAGAGGACCCAAATTCCAGCATGCTTTTTATTAAGCCACAATGGCAAAGTAGTAAAATCTATGAAAATTTATGGTGAATTTTCATTTACCCAGAAAAAACCATGAACTAGTTACATTTTGCAGTGCAAGTCCTGATGAGATTATTCCTTGCCAACATGGAGCTTGACACCAACTGCTCATGCCAGTCTGTGCCCCTAATCTCTGTGTGCATAAATATCCAGATACTACTATTTTTACTATTAATAATGATAATAAAAATAACTTCCCCACATCAGGCCCAGTGAGAAATCACAATCTGAAAGCATTTCAAAAGCTGTCAACCATGAAAATCAATCAGTGCTGACAACCTCAGCTGAAACAGGGCTCATGGAGGCAGTTTCCAGCATCACTGGAGAGCTGCCAGCTTAATCCCCTCGCTGTAAACACAGCGTTGGGAGCGCCTCTGACAAGGGAAAATGAGCAGATTACATGGGGAGGTAACAAGCTTGAACTGCACCACGTCATGAATGGCAGGGTGGAGGGGAGAAATCAGCCTCCCTTTCTCTCCCAAATTGTTTGCTTTTGGCCAATCTTTGAGTAACTCTTCCAGCAAGACAAATTACCCCCACACACATTACTACACCCTTACTCTAGAAATAAGGTGGCAATGGTAAGAGGTCCAACAGAAAATAAGCCATTTGCAAATTCTCAGCTCCTCTCAACTTCACAGCACCCTACTGATCCATGCACTTGACAGCCACCACAAAAGCAGGTTTGGTTTGAGTTTCAGGAATCACTCCATCCCAGGCAGAACGCTACGCCCGGGGGCCTGCTGGTTCTCCTGCCTTCTCTGACAAAGGGGCTGTTGAGCATCCTCTGGGCTCTCACTTGGGCCATCCAGGAGACAGTACTTAAAGGGAGTAGATGGTCATTGACTTGGACATGCAATCAAACTGATTACTCACCACAGCTTTCAATATACAAGGTTCTCTTAAACGAAACCGGCACTTTTAAGTCTCATTTGTTCACCCTTTCTTATGCTCGTGACCCCTTTGAAACGGTGCTCGCTTGATACAGTGAGAAACTAAACCCAAATGCAATAAGGAAAGTCCCACTGATCATTCACAGATTTGTATTACTTACACCCCCATCCAGAAGTGCTCAGATATTTCTCGACCCCATGGTTTCACCAGCACTACAACCAAGCCAGTTACTGCTCTCTCTCACACTCACACCTTTTGCTCTGTTGTGCAAACACCTGGCAGTTGTTCTCTGAGAATCAGTCCACTAGCCAGAAACTGCAAATATTTTATAAGGCTTCCTCCTTGATTTAAGGGCTTCACTGAAAGGAATCCGTTCAGAGGTCTGTGTGCCACTGGCATCAGCCGTGCCCGTGTGCAGCCGTGCCTGCTCCCAGGGGTTGCTGCAGACAGTGCACAAACGAAGGAAACATCAAAACCCTCCAATGCCCTCCGAGTTTTTGTCTTTGCTGTTGGACACCAGGGATTTATGACTTCAATGGTTGTATTTTTTCAAAAACTTCATGCTTTTGAACAAAGAAATGAACCCTTCAAAACACTGCTTTACATGCCAGTTCTCACCCAACAGCTGTTACAGATAATATTCATGCCTTATTATTATTCATGAACGTTCAACTGAACCATTTTTTTGTTTCCACAAATGTTAGGGAAATGGCTGCTTTCTCCAGAGCTGAAAGGGTGTTTGTGCAAGAACAAGAATCCCTATTATTACCTTAATGGTCACTATTCTCAGTTGTTCATTTCCTCCCTTTAGAAATTTAAATCATGCAATCAGAACAGAGCACCACCACCACCTCACTTGTAAGACACTCACTCCCAATTCCAGAGAGAAAATAATTCGAACAGGCTATTTCTACAAAACTGTTTATCCAAACTACTCTGTGAATCAATGTCATGTTTGTTGAAACGAGAAGGAGTAAAATGGCTTGGAAAACAGTTAGTCCACAGTGAACACTGGCATTATTTTTTACCAATAAGCTAGTGATCAGCTTTATTTCTGAACAGCTCTGCACAACCAGACAGCATGAGAGTGGGAACTGGGGTGAAAGGAAGAGGATCAGAAACTCCTTGAGGAGCTTGAGAAAAGCTTGACACTTTTAGCTCTAAGGATTTCCTTTTCTACTGAACCTTTAGTGAACATTATCCATCTTAGGGAGTTTAAATTAAATTTAGTAGAGTATTTTGATACAAAAATCTGGCATTCTCCAATCTACTTATATGGCAAATGGATTTATGTGATGCACAAACAGCAGTTTTACACCTGTAATGCATCAGTAGGAGAAACAGGTATTTTTCACCTCTTCTTCAAACTTGCTTTCATGCTTGATAAACTAAAGACTTCCCTATTTGAAAAGCTTCTTTAGAATAGCATTTGAGCAACAAAGTTAATCCTTGCTCTGCCTACATGCCTGGAAAACAAATCTTACAACTCATTCTGAAACCAAAAGGTGGTTTAGATTAGATATTTGGAATAAATTCTCCACTGTGAGGGTGGTGGGTCCTGGCACAGGGTGCCCAGAGAAGCTGTGGCTGCCCCATCCCTGGAATGTCCAAGGCCTGGATGGGGCTTGGAGCAACCTGGGATAGTGGAAGGTGTCCCTGCCCATGGCAGGGGGTTGGAACAGTATGAGCTTTAAGTCCCTCCCAACACAAACCATTCAGTGAATTCCAAGAGTCTCCCTCACCTGTGTCATTGGTCACCTCCGTGTTTTCCTAAGTGGAAAGTGTAGATTCAGATCCAAATCTGTCCCAAAAAAGAAGCTTCAGTGGGTGCAGAGGTGGGAAAATTGCTTTAAACACAGATACAGGGTAAGGATGGTCACTTTTCTTAGGAGCACAAAGGCACACAGAAAACTGCACACGGATCTGTGCTGGGCTCTCTCCCAGCAACACATTCCCAGCCAATATGAAACCAGATGACTCGTGACACCAAGTTCACAGGTACCAGAACATCAAGACAGGAAAGAGAGTATTTCAAGGAGTTGCAGAAAGGCCTTACTACACATGTGAGGAATAAAAGGGCAGATGAAACCCAGGTAGAAAAATGTTAAATAATACACACAAAGTAATCCTGACTCTACATATGCTGTGATGGGCTACAAATTGGTCATTTCAGAACCCAGCCTTGAGAGTTAACAAGACTGTTGAATAAAAATGCCAGTTCGGTGCTCCCTAACTGCCAAAAAGCAAAGACAGTCACAGGAAGTAAGAACAGAAAAGCAAACATGGAATTGTAACTCTGATGGAAGTATAGACACAGACATTTCTCACCATCTGAAAAAGGATGCACCTGAACTAGAAAACACTTTCAGCCTAAACCAGAGATAAATAAGCAGGCACATGGACAAGGGCTATGGAATGTTGTGACACAGCAGATTCCTGGAGATCAGCTGTCCACTGTACCTGGGACAGGAATGGGGGTGGCAAATGGAACTTGTAGGTGGCCAGTTCACAAGGGCTGGGGAAGCAGTTCTTCACACAGTTATTTACTTAAGACTGTGAAACTCATTTTCACAGAACGCTGGAAGTGCCAAGAAAATTAAATTAGAAAAATTAATGGAAGTAACAGCCAAAGGTGTCACCTCTGACTCTGGGAAGTCTTTGAGGATGCAACACATCTATGATAATGATATTCTTGCCCCGTCCTGGGGCTATTTTGCAGGCTTTCAGACTAGTTGCTATTGGATATAGGGCCTAGGCAGACCCTCATGGTCTGACATGATACATCATTCATTAAAATAATTAAAAAAATCTAACAAACACAACACAACTTACTCAAAACAGATTTAAACTGGGTTTTAGTACAATATCTGTGTCCCACTGAAGAACCCTTCAGTGGAGCTGATGTAGGGAAAGTCCTCTGTAAGAAAAAATGTAAGTATGACAGGTCCTTTCAACATGTTTATAGATCTGTTCTGTTGCACTTGGATACAGAAAGGACTTAACTTTCAGAATGACAAGAATGCTCTTACATTATGGAAAAGTAAAATCAAAACAGAAGCCCAGAGAAAAATAATAAAAAATATATCTCCCCTGTCCAAATTAAGTCCATTACAACAGCATTACCACAGAGAGGTGTCTGAAGCTCTCAGCAGCTTTGCTTGGCAGGCTGAAAAAACAGGAATCTTTCCTTTGTAATGCATGTAGGATAAATCAAGCACAGTTTTACTGTTCTTAACCGTGTGACCTGATGATCACCTTCCCTAAGTTATTATCCACTCGTACCTTGCACTATCCTTTCATTGGCCATATCACAAGGATACAAGCTTATTCTGGCTGGAAAAGCCTATCCACAAAACATACTTCTGTTCTTTCGATGATAACCTGAACAATACTCCCAACCACAATCAAATAAGAAGCTTGTACTGAAAAGATTTCCCCTAGTTTGCAAGTGCAAATGGCAGTGATAAAAAGGGAATTCAGAATGAAAAATCCAACCCCTAGGACACTGATGGTGGAAAAAAAAAAGCACTAGAAATCAAGAGAAATACCTCTGTGATTCAGAGAAAATACATAATTAAAAAAATTTGGAGAACCCCATGCAATCAAGGCAAGAATCAATTGTGTGAGCATCGGGCAGCCCTCAATTCCCAGGAGGATTCGAGCTGCCATTCATATGCTGAAGAGATTTCCAAGAACCAATTAAATCCCAACAGAGGGAGTGGAACACAAAGAGGGAGAAAAGGAACCTAAACCCCTGAAACTACCAATTTCCAGCTGCAGGCTGCCACACACCTGCAAAGGTGGGAGCAGCCAGGCTGAAGGGCAGGCAGGGAGGACAGGGTAGGCAGGACAGGGCAGGCAGGGAGGACAGGGCAGGCAGGGAGGACAGGGCAGGCAGGAGGACAGGGCAGGCAGGGAGGACCAGGCAGAGTCCTGGGCTGGGGGCTCAGGCTCTGGCTGCACAGCCTGTCAGCCTGAGCTCGCTGCTCCCCATTAATCATCTGGTGCAAACCTGGGCTTCAGCAGAGCGCCTGACATGGGAGCCAGGACCTAATAAAACCCTGACAGACTGAAAGTGAGACAGCCTCCTGCCTGTCTTGCTCCTTCCCTTTCAAATGTGGGGTAAAGGTTGGGGGAGAACAAAGAGACACCAGCGATTGGTAACAACTTAATATCTTCGTGCAGCTTTATCAGGCTTTTTAACTAATGACTAAAGCAACTTCACCTCTGCAAAATCAATCATCATGTCATAGAAGTCTGAAACACTACAAAATTAAGTGCCTGCCCCAGGGATATAGAGCATGTGTCATGTTTAAAGTGAATCTAATTCTGCTGGGGGTCCCTGGATGTTACTTTTTACTTTCATGTTCCTTGGAGATATTCAGAGATGAGGAAAGACATGGCAAAAGAATCCAGAATTCATGCCTTCCCTTAAAAATATGATTCAAGTAATCCTTTAACTCACTTATCAGAGCTGTGTGCTTATCAGAGAAGCGAACTCAGTGATCTAAATAATTTAACCAGAAAGACACCAGTGGGAACAAGGCTGCAGCAGTCCAACAGGATGGACAACACACCCTGCTTCTTCCCCAAGATGCTCAGCCTTTAACAGAAAGGCAAACAAACCCCACGTGTTACCTCCTGAGTCTTCACTGTAACCACTTCAAACTGTCTCTTCTTTTTAATTTTATCAATTAAAAACAGAGGGTCTGGAAACCACCTGTTTTGAGCCACCATCCTCAAATCCAGACAAGGGCAAGCAGGTGAAGATAAGCACGTGTGGTATTTGGTAGGCACAGCATTCCTGTTTAAGGGCAGATGAACAGAATCAAGGCTGTGCTTCTACAACAGGTGCCTGTAGGTACAAAATTCCTTGAATTTCACTGGGCAACTTTCACCTTTCTCATGATACTGTGTCGTGTCAAGTTAGTTTTGACATTAGTATCTTACTCTGGATTGCACCAGCAACGTGATTCAGTCTTTGTCACTCAAAGATACTGAAGATGGGTATCCATTTTTAAGAGGGAAACAACTCAGAAATTTTAAGAAAATGACTGATAGCAGGAAAGAGAAAGGTCCAATTTAAAATAAATAAATAAGTTCCTAATTTAGGACTTGGCAGCTCTTTTCCCTGCTAGCAGAGAGAGAGAGAGAAAAATTATACTATCCCCCTCTCTTCTGTACATAAAAAAGAAAACAAAAACTTCTGCATTTAGGCTCACATTCTCTGCAGCCTCTTCCTCCTGGCAGAAGGGCAGAGTGAGGGCTATAAGTAGCACATGGGCCTTGCCTGGTCCTCATGCAGGTGCAGCCCTGCCCTCCTGCACCACTGAATCACTCACACCTTTCTTCCCTCTTATGCCATTTAGACAAAAAACTCTTCTAATTTATGAAAAGGAAGATTTTTCTCAAATTGGGTCAGACACCTAAAAGTGTGATCAAGGCTTAACTTCCTAAGCAATTTTAAAAAAATAACATCACATTCTCGTTCAAGTTTTTGTAACTCCTGACTAGATATTTATGTGACAATGACTTCAACTACCATTATCAATGGCTGTTGCACACAACCAGATGAGACCATGAGAGCTTTTCTCTACAGACAGAAGAGGTGGTATCTGTATAGTGCTTTGAGTTTTAAACTGTTTCTATTTCAGTCCTGTTTGCAACCATACTAACCTTTTAACAGCAGGGCTCCTGCCAAGGATCAATTACTTGCCAGGGGATTTTTTTTTTAAAGCTCAAATTTGATACAAGCCTTGGATTCTCTTTCCCCCCTTTCATACAATATATAATTCCAAGCCCTCACTGTTCACAAAGTTTCCAAGAACTGTATTTAGACAAAATGTAAACTGGCATATTTTCCATTCACTTCATGGAAATATTCCGAACCACTCTTGCAAGCAGCTGAAGATGTGCTTTTATCTTGCCATGAAGTCATAAAGTTTAATTTGCAACATCACAGTTGCTTCTATGGCAACAGATGGTGACATCAAACACAGGATCATGACTTCACTATAGGATCAAGAAGGATTAGCTTTGCACCGAGGAAGTTAAGATCTAATACAAACAAATAGCTATAACAACTGCAAAGGGAATTTACAGCCGGACAGTTTACTCCCTGTGTAAATGTTCTTCTTGTTTACTCCAGTATGAAAATCCCTTTAAATCAACCAGCTGTTTGTAAATTAAGCACAAATGGATTAGCTTAAAACAAGTTCAAAGGTTTAAGATGGGGTTTGCACACATACCCAGTTGTGAGCCTACAACTTCCACTGACACTCAGAAAGAAGAGGCCAGAATTACAATCGTTCCCTCTCCATAACCTCAAGGACTTTCACCTGCCTTAAGCAGGCTGTAGTGTGAGTGCAGCACACTTGTGTTTAATTTTGAGCACAGCTTGTTACCCCTGAAAACCTTGTGGGGGCAGTTATTTAATTACACAATATATTATCTTTCCTAAGAGATTCCTTATATGGATGAATTCCCGGCCTTTCACCTTTCTGTTGCCAAAATGGGACCAAAGTGGTCCCAGCTTGAAAGGCCCCTCTAGAGACACCTATTTATTACTAATGTCCCTAGCTAGAGCCTACCCTGGGTGGGACAGCATGTGCAATCAAATAATCAGCTTCCCCTGAGGAAAAATATGGAGATGGATCTCTCCAGGACACAGCTGAGTCTGATGGCAGGATATGGAAATCCACATTCTGCAGCTGTTGCAAGGACTCTTGCAGGTGGGAGAAGAGACAAAAGCCTTACAGCAGCAGCTCAGGGGGGGAACTGCCCCTAGGGAACCACCTTTACAAAAAGCTCTGCCCCAATTCTGCTCCTCTTTGCTGGGTTCCCAGGCCCAGCCCTCAGCACGTTGATTCTGCTCCGTGTGAACCCTGAAGTGCCACACGCACTGAGCCGTGCGACCGCTCACGCACCGACACACGACTTCAGCACAGCAGATGCCAAGTCTTTCAACAAGTGGGATTTAACTTTCTGAGAAGTTTTCAAAGGGATTCTGCTGGACTACAGCATCCTCTGTGTCTCCCCAGACAGTTTTTACGCTGAAACAGTGCCAGCCTGGACAGCTTTGCTGCCTGCAGAAGCAGTGAGCAGGGCACTGTGAGCATCCCCCCATGGCAAGAACTGCCATCGGGGGGTATAAAGGTAACTCTGACTTCACGCCTGGTCACCCTCATGCCTCTTTGCCGAGATGCCAACTGGGGTACGAAATTCTGTTCCACTATCAGAGTCTTCCTTTATGCAGACACATCAATTAGACTTCTAGTCGTGTTGCATAAAGCAGATTACGTTGATTAGCAAAGCCCTTGAGGAAGGGTAGACTTCGAGCAGTTCGCTCCAGAATTAAAGCCAGGCAATAGCTGCAGCACACAGCAGGGCAACAGGCTCATTTTAAACCTCACCATCCATCTCAGAGGTTTGTAAGTGCTCTCTACTTTTAATAGAGGACTTGGCAGACTTTGTTGGACTATCCTTACCATAGTTAATAAGCATTAACTTACAGTAAGGGACCCACCCAGGTAAATACATTCACTTTGCATATGCACAATTAATATAACACCAAAGCAAACCAGGAAAACAATAGTACAAGGGACACTATGGATACTGATGTAGTGGGATACATTGCTTACATTCACTTCCAAGCACATTTAGTTTGAGGTGACAGATATTTTGACCTTCTTCCACACATACTTATGTGATAACACAAAATCTTTCAGTCTGTGTTTATCACCTCTAGTTTTCTTTTCCTGCCGCTCCTCAGGTCCAATCAACTTCCCTGGTGTTCCTACTGAGCTCAGATCCTATCTCAGTAACACTATTAGATATTGTCTCCTCTCCAAATACTTCTAAAAGGAAGACAAAAGCTAAAAACCTGTTGGCCAGAATTAAATGCATTTTTTTATCTCGAAACAATAATCATTCAGTGAAATAAAAGACTGAGAGAGAGGGGAAAAAACCAAAGAAAGGTAGAAACCCTCAATGCTGCAGACATTTGACTAGCCATTTAAATTCTGTGCCACGGCACCAAGAAGGAAAGCATGGTGATAATACACCCCCTGCCCCCCTCCTTGCCTGTTGGGTTCTCAAACAGGGTGCTCTGTGTGATACACACAGGAGGCTGCTCTGCCTGAAGAACACGGCAATTCCTCTGCCAGCTTTCTGCAGACCCACGAGGCAGAGCAGTGGCTCCATCTAACACTGCCTTGGAGAGCAGAAACAGCAAAGAGACTGCAGAAGCAAGCGTGCTTCAGTGGTGTGGAGGAAGAAAAGACAAGGAGATGTACATATCTGGATCTGTTAGCAATTAGCCCAAGCAACAGGAGGAACAGCCACTGAGCACACAATGAGCAGGCGCTGAAGGCACCTACAGGAAGGGCCAACTTGCAGAAAACTATTTTGCAACATCTGCGACACCTAGAAACATTAAAACTAACATGTAAGTGTTCCCCAAATGGTGGGCAGGTTCTTCTGGAACGAGCTGTGTGCAGGAGTCTCTGGTCCAATTCATCCCTAGGTCTGAGAAGGAGTATCATTCTTTTCCTACCAAACTGAAAGCAGGAAAAATGACAGTTCCTGCACAGAAAGCAAGGAATGGTGAGGGGTGAACTCTTCGGGGGGAGGCTAAGGAAATACATACTAAACTCTCTTCCTAAGAGAAATCAAGCCCGAGCTATTAGAGGAGAGAGCCCAGCACTTCATGCATGAAGATGCTGCTGATGAGTAATGGTCAGTAGCAGTGTTGCTCTGGCTGTGTTTAAACACACACTCAGAAATTATAAGGAGGGTTTGTGGCCTTTGGTTTTGCTAGAAAGACCTATTTAGGATCCAAATTCTTTCAGTGTTTCTATAATGGCTCTTAAAATGAATCAGGTGCCTGCATTTGACCCACTTCTACTCACTGCTCCAAAAAAGCAATGCATCCTCTGAGTGCTGACCAGCAGATGAACCCAGGGCTGAGGCTCACTGGATCCACCTCATATAACACTGTTCATTCAAGTGTGACCTCCAGAGGCTCAGATCCCCATTCATATTTCATATTCCGCAGATGTTTTTCCCCCCACTTTTGCTGCCTGGTTTTAATGCATCGCTGGGTCTCCGTACAACCCCCGCTAAAATATATCTTACTTTTTGTTGTAAGCAAGCAACCAGGTGAAAAGCAAAACTGAAAGGCCTGACAGGCCCAGCTTCCCACTGACATACTCCCTTGTTTATGTCAAAAACCAGGGGCTGTAAGTGACAAGAAAGCAGCAGAGAGCAGAGGGTGCCCAGAATCATTTAAAAGGCAGCAGTGGCATGACAACCTTCAGCAGGCCAGAGTCGATGTTTGTCAGGCTAGGAGGGTGGGATTGCATTAAGCTGAATTTCATTAGGAAAAAATAATACTCAGAAACTATTAAGGGGTCCCATGTGGCTGCTTCACCACATTTAATTTAATGTCTTTCCTCTCCAGCGACCAATCCACCCCCCACTTTCTTACAAATGATGACTTGTGGGTCTTAACCTTACAAGTGAAGATACGTTTTGCCCATTAGTTACCCTATTTAAAGGCTTTTGTTAACTTATAGTAAAGAGCTTGAGCCACGGTTTTACACTGGGGCTCCAGATCACGGAGGCAGATGGTGTCATAAAAACACCTCCCCCTACCCTATTTATGCAACTTCTGGTGTGTAATCGACATTCACTCTTTATGTACCATTTTCTAGGCACCAGGTTATCCCCACAGATCTCTGAAATGCTGGTCATGAGGAATGCCTCGGGCAGAGTGTGTGCTGGGAGCTGGTGTTAGTGGCCTATTTCTTGGCAAGAACGTCCCAAACAGCAAAACCCAGACTCCAAATGCAAAAGCCTCATTGAATATGTAAAAATTGCATTTGCATTTCAGGAGTTAGAAATGAAATAAAAGACAGAAACTACTTCATCTACAATACAGCCTTGACGCTACAGTGCCTTCTATGTCTGTTTTAATTTTTTAAACTTCTTGTTCTTATTGCCCAGAACCAGTTTGCCCAACAAATGCATGTATTTTCCCCTTCCAGAAAGAACTGCAGGAAAGATAATAAATCCTGACTCTGCTGGCTACAGAAGAGGATTTCCCAGCAAGCTGCAAAGTCCACAACCTTCAAAATTCATCTCTTAGGAGTGATAGATGACTCAGAAATAACGTCTGCAGAATTAAGGGACAAAAAAGAAATCCTAGCACAGGCAAGTCTCTCTTTTACATTACTTTTCTGAAAGAAACTGGAAGGCTAAAGGAGAAAAGAACCCACAAATCCCAAGTACTCAGTACTGAGGAGTGTCAAGAGGCAACACACAGGTTCATTAATAACAATAATAATTAATGAACAACCTCTTTAGATATCCTGTCTCATAGTCAATGAGTAAGATCCCTGCAGAAAAGGTTTCCAAAGTCTGGTCTGTTTGATTTTCAGAAGGAGACGAGAGTATTGTGACTTGCTGGTAACACATATAAATTACAGAGCCACGTTAATTCCATTGCTGAAACAATGGAATTGCAGAACATCACTTCTCTCTTTGTGCCCTGTGGTCACTGGCTGATACGGGGCTGGAGGCAAGATCCTGCCCACCAGAGTCTCACCTGCTGAGCTCTAATACCATGACATGTACAGCAATGAGATTTTATTGATTTTGCATTTGGACCTGCCTCAAACACTCAGGCCGTCTCTCTACAGGAAAAAAAGATTACGTGGGAGTGTAGGAAGGACAAATCTGGTGCTAAAAGTAACAGAAACTGAACAAATGGTATTTCAACACTTCAAAACAAATTGAACTCTTTCTCTAAAAACAGAAAAAAAAAAGTTATAAGAAAATAAAATATACAGGGGAACTAATAGAAAGTACTTATACTGAAACACAGAAGGAGCTACTGAAAAGAGACATTGGCTCAAATTTTCAGCTGACTGTGTTCCAAGAAACTCCTCTCCTGTGATCACTCTCTGTACCCACAGTCAATTCTGCTGGGCTGTGGGTATGTGCTCACCAGCCCTGCCCTGCTTGTTTCCCATGGGAATACCTAACCCAGCCAACATGAGAAAACCATCCTGTGTGCATCTTTCCCCCCTTCCCAGCACAGGCATTGTGGGAGAGTCAGCACAGCCCCCAAGGCCTTGAAAGGCGTCCTGGAGGAAGTGGGGACCACACTAACCTGCCTCTGTGACTCTCTCAAAACTGAGACTGGAGGGAAAGCCTGCATTCCTTCAAGGGTCAGGGAACGCGTTCTGCAGGAACCTGGGAGCGACGCTGCCAAAAACCTCAATGGTCAGAGCACCCAAGGAACAGCCCATAGCCTGACTGCAAGCAACACCATCAGCTCATGGGACCTGTGCCAGGTCTACAGGATGCCCTGGGCTGCCTTCCAAATTATAGAACAACCCAGTCCACAGAGTCTGTCAGCAGCACAGTCCCAGGGGACCATGGGCTGCCAGGACCAAGCTGCTGCCCGTAGCAGCTCAGGCTCAGGCAGAGCTGATGTAACCACACGGCTGCAAGTAAAGATCTTCCTGTGTACCTAGACCAGGCACCAGCCTGAACATGCAAGCCCCAGACTGTCAGTCTGAGAATCTCTTTCATAGCACAAAAATCAGTGGTGACTGTCCCAGCTGAAAAACACAACAGATCATCATGGAAAGTCACTCTGTAGAAACCCATCACTTTGGACAATTGCCCAGCAGCTAAATGTCCACAGGTGGACAGACACATTCCTGGGCCCTGCTCATGTAATGACTGCCAGGAGCCCTGTGTTCCCCCAGCTTCCAGGTTTGCAGGGACAGCCTGGATCCCACAGATGCAGAGGTGCAGGTACAGCTGTGCCAGGTGCAGAGCAATGGCAGAGTGCTCATTTGGAAGGCTCAGAGCTAGGCAGAGATTAATGACCCACAATGACAGTGCAATCAGCAGCAGAGGTATCATCATCTCTACCTCTTTTTTGCACACCATTTATAAAAGCCAGGGCAAGGTATTTAACAGCACCTGGGCTCAAAAGACCATAGGATTTGCAGTGCAGCTGGAATGACAAGCAATACCTGGGGCCATGATTTACCTGCCTGCTGCTGGCACTGGTGACCCAAACTGGAGTGTGTGCTCTCTGCACGATTGCACAGGGAGGGGGAAAGTACCAAAGCCTGAAATGGGACACAGTCAGCATCTGTATTTTTCAATTTGTGACCCTGAGGTCAGATTTCACCTGTTCTATACAAGCAATCTTCCTCACCCCTTTTGCTATAATTTGTTTTAGTTCATATGAACTTGTGAGAGGAAGTTCAATAATTTGTGAAGCGGTGATGTATAGAGAATTCGCTGCAGGCTGCTAATAGGTTATTAATAGAGCAAAAATTGCTGCAGATTAGAGTACATAAGCATGCTGCCTAATTGCAAAGCAAAACGTCTATCACAGTAAATATGTGATACTTGAAGTGAAAAACGTGTCCTGAAATCTTGGTTTTCTTTGCACCACTTATCAACTCCATGTCATGTTAATCCACAGAAGGAGTCGTGCAACAGTGGGGAAATTCAATGAGAAGGTTTTAAAGAAGAGGTAACATGCTAATAACATAATCCTGCTTTCTATTCTGTCATGTAAGCTGGAGTCTTGGAGACCCTGGAAAGGTATTTTATGCTAAGCAAATGTCTGACATTTCTCCTTGCTCTGCAAAAATTAAAAAAAAACAAAGAGATGGATTCAGGTCTCACAACTGATTAAGTTCACCAGAACTGTGATTAAAGACACTGAAGAGACCCTGCTAACAAGACAGATTCAACTCTACCGAAAACTTTATTGAGAGCACATTTTCCCAGACAGTCCATGAACCCTAAGTAAATTCCCCCACACTCCCCTCTAGGAACCTATTCCAGTGCCTAAGTTCACCACTTTTTCCAGTATAAGCACAAGTTCCATGGCTGAAATTTAAGAGCATTCATTCTTGGGTCATGTTTCCCCAGAACTAGAACATGTAACACCAGCCCCTCGCAGCACCAGCAAAAGCTGCAGTGGTTGAGCTGACAGCAGTTGCTGCTGCTGTCACGGGCTGGTCTGCACATTATCCCTCCTCCTCCATCCCAGCCCTTGTCTGTTTGTCTCCTCCTCAAATGAGATGACAAGTTTAAGCTGAAGCAGTCATTAATAACATGGTTTGGTTTGAAGCTAGCCCAACACAGGAGCTAAAATAATCAAGACTTTTCAGAACTGCTACAGTACAAATGATGCACAGCCCCCAGCAGAGCTGTATCCTGCCCAAATGTGCCTCCTCTTTGTCACTGCAACTCTGAGCAGAGCCAGGAGGCCCCATGATGGCACAACTGCTCTGACAGCGACATCAGCAGCACGGCTGATGACCTCTTTATCCTGGCCAGACTGGCACCCAACTCCACATTGGCACCCAACTCCACACACGGGACAGGCAGTAATAGGATGGTTCAGTTCTCTAAAAAGGAATATCTTTTCTTTAATAACTTAGAGGAGCTTCTGCTCTTCCTAACCATGCTGTTCACAGGAGCTACAGATCTTTTTCCTTTCTGCCTGGCAATGACTCCTGGAGCTGTTGATACACCATGGATATTCAGTGTGGCTGCCACAGAACAGTGTTTCAAATGACAGCAGCTGGCTGTGCTGGATCCCCCTTCTCTCCACATGCTCACAAGTAGCCAAACCACAGTCACCCCCACTCCCTTCCTGCAAAGCACCTTCTGAGAAACATGCTCCAAAGAGGCTTTCCAAAAGAGCATCCAACAACAGGTAATAAGTTGGAGCTGTCAAGAAATTCCAGGTAACAAAATATTGTTTGTTTAATGATGCAAGAAAATGTGGGGACACAAATTCAACAAGCTGAGTCACCTCAGCTGTAGCTGGGGAACGGGGGACTGGGGGAGTTGGACAGCTGAGACAAACAAGCAGAATCTGCTGCCACTGCCTGGGTAGAAAATGGCACAATGGTGTGTGACACAGCACTTGGCTTTGCTGAAGCAAGTAAGGCCCCTGCAGAAGCACTGTGCAAATGCACGTGGTTAGTGATACATTTTTCCATGCATCAGTGTATGTGCTGGGGCCCAGCTGGCAAACTTGATGTGATGAAGACAAAGCCCTTGTGGTGTTTCTCTGAGCACAGTGGGACAGATGTGGTTAGCACTACACCTTCTGCAGAGAACTCCCCAGTTGGAACAACTATCTCTGAAAAGAACCATGGCAATGCTCAGAGAGCTGCTCAGAGTCACTTGTTCCTCTGCACTCAACCCATATTGGTTTCCCAGCTGAACTGGTACAGAGAGGCAGAGTATCCCACTGGTCCCTTGCAATGGGCTCTGGAGCAGAGCATCCCTCCACTGCCCTGCTGCCTCAGCCTTGTGCCCACGCCGGGCACAGACACATGGGGACATGGGCACAGACACACGGGGACATGGGCACAGACACACGGGGACAGGGGCACAGACACATGGGGACACGGGCACAGACACACGGGGACATGGGCACAGACACACGGGGACATGGGCACAGACACACAGGGACATGGGCACAGACACACAGGGACAGGGGCACAGACACACGGGGACATGGGCACAGACACGCGGGGACATGGGTACAGACACACGGGGACACGGCAGTCAGCGCAGGAAGCACCTTGCTGGCTCCAGGGCAGCCTGGCCATCTGTTCCTGTGAGCAGCCACTGCTGATGGGTTGGGGTTGGGATTTCTGGAACACGAATTCCAAGCTGGTCTGTCCTGGTTTGCTCACAGAGACAATGGTTACAGTGAGGAGCCTGGCCCAAGGGGAGTATTTTCCTTTTCAGTTCTTCTTTCCCCACCTTGCAGCCTCACAGAAGTTAGCAGGCTGATTGGCTAGCTCTGCTGTCCACAAAGATTGCAATGTTAAATCCACTAAGTATCTGTTTCTACATAAGAAATCTACCAAGTAGGCTGCCCTCTATACTTCAGCATATGGGATCCCACATTATGCATGCAGGCTTTGTATAGCTGCATGTAAAGCGATATTTCTCACACATAAATACTCATGAAGCAAAGTCAGTTCATGCATCCTTATTCTGCAATTCAAATTATGCCTCATTTGTATCAGTGGAAATCCACTGTGGTTCAGGGAAGGCAGTAACTACTCTACTACATCATGCAGGAGTAAAATGCTCTCCTGGAATGCCAGTGCCTCTACATTCTGTATTTTTCTTACAAAAAAATTCCATTAAAAACTCACACAGTGATCGCAATTAAAGGTGCTCTTGCCAGTAGATTAAAAGCACCTAAGTCAGTTCCCCCACCATGGCAAGTGCTTTGCTCGCCTCAGTCACATCCATTAACACCCTCAGTAGATGCCAGCATATTCTCTACATCTAGATGGGTTTAAAACATAAAACCACCTCATTTTGAATTTAAAAAGTAATGGCTATGTATAATAATGTTTTAGAGTCATTATCAGATGATAGTAGCCCTACTGCTCAATAGGTAAATGATTTCTGTCTGCATTTATGGTGATATGGATTTATCTCTTCAAAAGTATATGAATACACTTTCTAAAACGGAGAGATTTTCAAGCAGCCCTCCAAGGAAGGCTTCATGAACCACTATTTATTTTAAGAGTTAAGTTTTTGGAGAATTTAAAAAAATCTCTGCCTCCAATTGAGCTTGCAAGTACTGTAGAGTCTGAATACATGTGAAAGTCCCACACTAAACAACTGTATCTTTGGATTGTAGGTACAAAAAACAAAGGGGAAAACAAATGATGAAACTGGAATTGTAGGTAGAAGAATGTGTCTTTCACTCAGCAGTCACTTAGGTAACATCCTAAGGCTTCTCTCATGAGCTGTAAGGTGTGCCAGCCCTGTGTGGTATCACTGCCATATTACTCTGAGTGTTGTTACAGGGGCTGGGACCAGTGCTTGTAACCAAAACTGTGTATTCTACACCCTCTGTGTCATTTCTGGTGGACTGTTAATAATGGATCATTTGCAGCAGCTGCCCAGGGCACACCTGACACCTCAGGCTACAAGCTAGGTGTTTAAGAACTCTCCCAGGAGTGTTTCTTTGTCTTCACACTAATGACTCAGCTTGATAACTCCCCTCCAGGGTGGCATTAGCAGCCACACACCCAGCCTGAGGGGGCATCTCTGCTAATGGGCCATACTGGACTGGCATAACAGGCAGCTGCAACGACCTACACCATTAAAGACTCCAAAAATATCCCAGGACTCAGAGAGTTAAATCACCCATTGTGAAACTCCCTGCCCTGGGGGAGGTGCTGGACATCCTCACCTGAACCTAAGCACATATAATCTTGGGGTTTTGGGACTTCTGGTCCCACTTCTCAGATCAAGAGGAGGACCAGAACCCCAACAGGAACTGCAACTGCCACTCTCGACAGGACTGCGATGGTTACTTCAACACGACTGCGACCCTCATCTGGACCAACAGCTTTTCCTTTCCTCTTACTTTGCAGCCAGGGGGGCCAGGTGGTGCTCAGCACAGGGGCTAACAAACACTGTTCTGTTCTTGTCCCAGGGTGCTGGGTTATACTTATGTCTTTGGGGGTTAAAACCAGTTTTCTCTGTATCATTGTATTTATTGTAATCCTTTTAGTAAATTGTAACTCTGACTTGTAATCTCTCTTGAGCTGGGTTCATGTCTCCCACTGCTTTACTTTTAAACCAGCACAGTGTTCTACCTAGACACTGTCCTGGCCCCAGTAGGGAGCTGCCCCTCACTGAGGAGGAATCACCAAAGTGGGTGATCTGGAGGCCTAAGGGTGGCAGTGTCACAGAGAGCCCCTGTGAGTCACCTTCCTTCCTGGACCCAGAGGGTGCAGCCTCACAGCTCAGCCCACGGAGCAGTAATGTGACAGATGGCAAAAAGTGCTTCCTAACTGCAGGGGAAACAGTCAAAAATGCTGTGTGATGCACAGAAGGGGAGAGGGAGGGATAAAAAATGCCAGAACAAAACAAAACTCCTTTAGAGCACGTACACTTACCTAAACCACATCCAATGGGGAAACAAGGGCAGGTCAGAAGACACCAGGGACACATGAAAAAAGGAGAAAAAAAAGGGAACAAAATAGTTGCAATTACAGTTAGCTTGAAGATAGGAGCAAAGAGCACCCAAAACAAACCAGACCCAATCTTTATTTGAGTGAGCAAAGTTTACCAAATTAATTCTACTCCACTGCTGCCTTTTTGCTGTGTGTTGGTTTAGCAGCAGCATGATGCATGCAGATGAGTTGACACAAAAAGCAGAGAATTCAAACCAAACCCTTAGTGGACTATGGATGGAACACAACTCCACCTGCAAGGCTCTCAGAGGCTGCCCACCTACAGCTGTTTGTGCACAGACTTAACACAGGTGGCTTGGGCACACAAAGGCCCGACTTTGCCTTCAGATCTCACTGACTTTGGTTAAGCAGTTTTAGCAACTTGATTCCTATTGAGCCCATTAATTCTTAGCTGTGCTAAGCCTGGAGCAAATTGCAAGAGCAGATAATCATCAGGGGGAAAAAACCTGCTTTAGGAGGAAAGGAAAAAAAGACAGGAATACGAATAATCTTCAAAAATCTTTATTTTGCACTGTGGCTTTTTTATTTTTTATTGAGGCTCCTGTTACAATGATATTTATTTAATGCAACATAAATTTATTTTTTCATCCCATTGCATGATGGAAGTCTTAATTCTTAACAAAGACTTTGTAGGGGAGCAGCCAGCACTCACTTCCACTAGTTGCAGTAACTCACAATAACCTAAATTTCTGTTGCAAACAACACAAACAGGCAAAAAGCATGTCTTTTATTAACCTCAACTACACATATTTTCACTTCAGCTAAATCTACCTTTCTGCTTTCTTTCCCTAAAAGGGATGGACATTTCCAACAATCAAATGATCATACTATTGCTCCCCAATGTCTTCTTTTCCAGAGTCTTTCATTTTGGTCTTTGGATTCCTGCCAAAACTTACTATGATTTTTTGCCATTGCTTTTAAACAAACCCTCCTCATAATCTCTCTGTCAGCTCAAACTAAATTGTCCTTGTGAAAAAAATGGCCACCAACTCTCATGGTGTTAATCCAGCCCTCCTGTGGACAGAGGAGGATCATCTGGTCTCCATCTTGTCCATTCTTGGAGCAGGGGCAGCAGATGAAGGGATTGTGAGCCAAATCCCAAATAAACAATGGTAAGTAAATCCTTTGCACTGTGGGCAATATAGAAACACAGCCACCTAAAGTAGGCTCTGCCAAAGGACAGCCACACTGACGGCAGACTGGGCAAGTTCAAAGAAAAATCCACTGAGAATTACAAAATATGGTAGGAACTGCATCTAATTCAGGAAATCTCTTGATCTGAAATAGCTGGAGACCAGGACAGTTTCCTCAAGGGGACGCAGCAGACACCCCTGACTTGTTTCAGTTATCTGTAGATGTTGCTTTATGACCAGCACTGGAGACATTGTGTTAAAATGCACTTTTAATCTGACCCAGAACAGCTACATCCTAGCAAAGGCTGCATCCTGGCTGTTCTGGAAGGCTCTGTATGGCAACAAATCAGGGAAGGAGCTCATAAGGGCAAAAGTACTGAGGAAGAGAAAAGGAAAAAAAAACTAAGGAGGAAAGAAGAACAGCTCCTCTTACTCCATGAGATTAATCAGAAAAAATTTAAAAAACCCCAACCAACCCAAAAGAAACTAAATAATCTCTGCATGTTTGGCTTAATCATTAATACTCAAATTTTGAGGCAGAGATAATCCAGAACCCAAAGCAGGAAGCTTCCTTTATGTGACCACAGCCACCAGACAGGAGCCAGAGATCAGGCTGAGCTCACCCTGCCTCAGCAGCAGGGGCAGCAGAACCACCTCAGTGCTCCATCCCACAGCCCAGGGAAGAGCACTGCCTTCCCAACCTGACAGTTTGCAGAATGGGGACTTTGTCCTCTGGGGCCAGAGCTTCAAAACCAACCAAGCAAACTGTGACCCTCTCCCCTCTGGTTTGAAGGGCTTCCTCCCCTCACTACCAGCTCACATCGTTCTGTGTCACTCTGCACTGGCTAAACCAATATTCTCTTTGATTTTTTCTGAATTTTAACATAATTTATAAATGAACATGAGCAACTCTTCACAGCAGGCTAGGCTAGGCTAGGTAAAGTGCAGATGCTCCTTCAGTACCACTTGGTCTTCATTAGCAATAACATTTTAGTCACTGGACAGTTCTGCTGACATAACTCAGCACCGATTCACAGCTCCAGACTTGCTGCATCATTAAGGAGGATAAATGTACCTTTATCTTTACAAGCAAGGACTTCTGCAGGATTAGAGCTGCAGAGGTATAAAGAAGAAGGACGACTGCTGGCCACCTTCTGCAGTGTATTAGAGGCACCTCGATATGAATCCAGAGCCAGACAGTAATAGGGATTAAGACCAGAGGTCTGTGGCATTGCCAGAGAAATCATGCAAGCTCTCCAAGGTTCACAGATGCAGCGGGAGCAGCAAGGGAGGAAAAAGGAGACAAAGCTATCGGTAAGATGAAGAGATGACAAAATTAAATATCTACAATGTGAACTTCTCCCCAGCTTAGATTCAGACTTTAAGAATTACAGCATAGCACAAAACTAACACAGTATGATACTCCATTTAAATCCCTCTCTTCTTGTGTTTTTAAAATCCTAATTCCCACAGCCTGAGGACAAACAAGCCCTCACACACAGATCAGATATCAGCCAACTACACTATAAGGGAACAAAGCCCATTTAGCATCCTCCACTACAAGGAATTTCCTATGAAAAATAAACTAAAAAAAAAAGGCAATGTTTTCTGCATACCTGGGCCTTGGCTGGCTGTGGCAAGACAGCAGAACTCCTTGTTTCAGCATTTAAGCTGGGCTTTAGTTGAAAGCCTTGGGCATGGAGTGACAGAGCAATGCTGCTCAAATAATTTCGTAGTTCTGACTCAAATGATATCATCACTTGGCATTTATGCCAAGTGCCCCTCTTGTGCAGCACAATTGCCTCCCCTCAATGGGCAGGATGAATAGAGCAGGAGAGGGTATGATGTGGGCAAGATCCCACACGGCATCGGATGCAGATGCAGAACTCGGGGCAAGGCCAGCTGGCAGAGGGACCTGCTGAGACCTTCTCCCAGCAACCCTTGTGCAAGCTGAAAAGAAGATGAAAACCAGTTCCACTCAAAACATGTATTTCAAAAGCCTTGATGACTTTCACCGCTTCTAGAACAAGCTAACATTTCATTGAAATAAAACCATATGGTAAATGCTGCGGGGGTTTTTTTTTCCAGATTACTCCTAAAAAGGTTTGTGTGGAATGAAACCAGACTGATTCCTTTTAATTGCCACTAAAGATTTTTTCATTTTCTGTTTCTGTATGAACTGGGATGATTTTATATTGGACATTGATGGAGTTACAGTTTTTTCCCCCCTCAACACATTTAAAAAGTATTCAGAATTCCATTTTGGCAGTTTCCATATTTAGTGAACTGAAAAACACTGATCGGATGTCTCAAAAAAATTTAGCTTTTCTGGCAATGAAAGTGATACCTCTATACTGGAATATTTGTTTTACTAAACACTGAACAGTACTTTTCGGAGCTGAGAAGAAAATCTAAGGATTCCTCACAACTCTGTGACACATCAGCCATTCCGTTTGGTCTTTGAAACCAACAGTCAGTTTTGGGGCAATGGAATTTAATTTGTTTTCCTCAAACAAAACTAGCATGGACATAAACCTGCTGTTAGTGCAATCAGTAGCTCTGACTCCAGTAACAGTAGAATTAGATCAAAATCCTTCACTTTTTCAGATCCCACCTGCATTCAGTGGAGCCTTTTCTCAAGGACCAGGACAGAGTACAGTTCTGAAAGCATTACTTCATGACACAGATGTTTATTTTACAAACCCCAAAAATATTGAGCACTATTTTACCAACTTTTCTGGTAAAGTGTTTTTCTTCCTTTCAGGTTTATGTTTGTATTAAGGAAATAGCTTTGTTATGAGAAAAGGGGACCTAGAGGCTTGCTTTGACTGAAAAGGAAGTGGAACAGAGAGGTAAATAGAGTTGAGAGTGTACTGGACCATGAAGCACAAGGGTTCCCAGCCCCTGTCCTGCTGTACAGCTGTAGCAGCACCATTTCACTCCTGGGCCTGTTTTCCTCTGATCTTTGATTGCAGGCCTCTGAAAGCAGGAACTGTCTGTTACCATAAGCTTATATGATGTTCAGCACAAAAAACCACCCTCATTTATGCCACTTTGTTCCACCAAATTACAGTGACTTTGCAGATTTCCCTCCACATTTCTTCTCAGAACCTCTCTGACTACAGCAGCAGACCTGCTCCGGCACAGCCACAGGGAACAAGCACTTCAGTAGCCAAAGTGCTGCCTCCTTCCAGAGAGTTTGTCACTGTCCACGAAAACATAATTTTACCTCAAGGGTTAGTAAATTGTATCTTATACACACTTCTCTAGTTGCCAAATGCTGCTGCTGGTTGGTCGAATGGGTGAAGCTGAGCTCTCAGCAAAGGTTCAGAAGCTCCCACCACACTGCCTGACATTACCAGTTTAGAAGGTCAGCAGGCCCAGAGCTCAATGCCAGCCAAATGCCCTTCCCTCTGAGCTGTCTGTGCCATTCTTGACAACGAACAAGAGAAACGAAGCCCAACGAGGGACAAAAAAATCCAACTAGCCAGCTAAAGAAAAGATGATCTGAGTCCACTTGACCTTCCCTCTTCCACAGTACTAAAGGCTTTAAAATGACTTACACACAGAGTACACATGCAAAACACCTCAGCACAACTGTCAGGGCAAAGGAATCACTGTTGAGTACATCTCCCACACTCAGGGCTTGTTTACAGTTACTCAAGGCTCTCACTTGCCTTGTGGTTGGCAAGGTATCTTGAACCCCAGCTTGGTTTCTCCCCCAGCCCTCTGAATTGCATTAAAATAGAGCCTTTCTTTTTTTTCTGTTTGACAACTCCAAAAGAAAGAAAAGTCTTAATTAACAAAGGAGTGTCAGCTCCTGAAGAGTTAATTTTCTATGCGGTTACAAAAATATTTCTAGAGACTTTCAAAAAGTCTGCCTGAGTTCTCATCCCCTGGGCTCAGTCTTCACTGTACAAAGCCTTTAGGTGATGAAACCTGTATTCAGACACAGACAATCAGAGATAAAATAGCATTAAAGGTTTAGAGATCAGTGGGTATGAAAATCTGTGGAAACTGTAAACTTCCATGTCATGACATTTGCACACAGGTCTAAAATTTCAAGAGAGAGGGGGAGGAGACTTAACACTGCCAGTATATAACTTACTCAGGCCCACCTAGGTCACATTGTCATTTGTGCTTAGGAATTAGAGAAATACCAGACAGCTGCAAATCCTCTGGCATCTTATCAGTGAGAACCAAGAATTTTATCACTTGCATTCAAAAACCAAATAGAAACATTCTGCCCCCTTCTCTTTCCATCCCTTCCCTCAATAAACTGCACCAGCCCTGACATATGAGAAACTTTTGCCCAGCACACACTTTCCCAGTAAAAAAAAAAAATCCATGGATTGCTGTGACATGATTATCCTGTTCACTTGATCATGCAGCAGAGAAGGGTCTAGTGGCCAACTACACCATCCCAAGACACAGTTTGCCAAAGTAGCTCACTGCTCTAAAATCCCATGTGCTGTTATGAGCATGGCTCTATCACTGGAGACACTTCTGATGTCAGGAAAGGAGTTAAAAACCAAGAAAGGAGTTAAAAACCAAAATCCTCTGGGAAGTAATTTGACCTGCAGGCATCACAGGAGACATTGCTGCTGGCAGAACCAGGAGAAATGGGAAGCTCTGGGGACAAGTGATGTTCCCAACCCGCTGAAGGACATGGAGGACAGCTCCATGTCCATACAAAGTCAATACCTAATGGTCCATAGGGGCTGGCTGTAAAAATGACTGAACTGCAGCCTCAAGGAAGATTTTTGTTCAGACTGAGCACAGCCCTGAACCAATGAGGTGTGTATATCAGCTCTGCCAAAGGAGGAGGACAGCGAGGAGGGACAGGAGGGCTCAAGCAAAGCTGAAAACACTCAGGCTCTGTGCTGGGTTTGACTGGGATAGAGTTAATGTTTCCATAGTAGGTTGTATGAGACTATGTTTTGGATTTGTGCTGGAAACAGTATTGATAATACATGGATTGTTATTGCTCAGCAGTGCTTGCACAGAACCAAAGCCTTTTCTGTTCCTTGTCCCACCAGCAAGAAGGCTGGTAGTGCACAGGGAGTTAGGAGAGGACACAGCCAGGACAGCTGACCCAAGGGCTTTTCCATTCCATATTACATTATGCTCAGCAATAAAAAGCATGGGGAAGTAGGAGAAATGCCAGGGTTGTTCAGTGTGAAGGTGTTTGTCTTCCCAAGTTGCCATCACGTGTGATGAAGCCCTGCTTCCCTGGAGATGGCTGAACACCTGCCTGCTGACAAGTGGTGAATGTATTCCTTGTTTTGAGCTTTGCTTGTGCATGTGGCTTTTTATTCACCTATTGAACTGTCTTTATCTCAACCCATGAGTTTCTCACTGTGACTCTTCTGATTCTCTCCCCCATCACTGGGGAGTGAGTGAGTGGCTGTGCAGTGCTTGGCTGCCAGCTGGAGTTAAACC
Organism: Corapipo altera; assembly: GCF_003945725.1. Lineage (NCBI taxonomy): Eukaryota > Metazoa > Chordata > Aves > Passeriformes > Pipridae > Corapipo > Corapipo altera. The sequence continues at coordinate 1,591,254 of NW_020884942.1, forward strand.
ACAACAGGGTCCTTGTAGGGCAAGGCACAGCTTTGGTGAAATGGGAAACATGCACCCAACCCTTCATGAATAATCCACAAGGACACCAATGCCTGCAGTAGCATGAAGGCAAGAAAGCAGACAAATAACCAAACCAACACATGGACACCTGGGAACAAGACAAACCCCCATTGTTTCTTTCATGTCTTTATAAAGCAGCCTAAGCAGCCCTGAGACTTTCTGTGCACACACTCACACCCAGGTGGTAGGAGCAGAGTTATGTAAGATACATGCACTCTTCAGATTCCAAACAATACTTTTATGCCAAAGTGATATATAGGCCAGTTACTGTCAGAAATGAAAATGCTGCTCATGAAAGTATTGTCCTGTGCATCAGCAACAAAAAGAATAAAACAATTTTACAATAATTTCCCTAGGGCTGAAGAAAAGCTCAGCTAACTGTTCTCTGTACCGTGGTAAACTCATTTTGAACACTTCATATTGATAGAGTGAAGCATAAAATGCCTCCAATTAAACTCAGTACAAACTTGAGGACACCTCTTGTCCTTCAGCCAACAGTGACAAATAGGATATTTAAAGGTCCACATCTCTACCTCAGCCCACTTATTTCAGTAAGCTTTTATTAGAAGATAGGAGTGGTTATGGAAGCCCATCTTGGCCTGTTGGGGTATACTTTTAGCACCTCCTAAAATTTAGGAAGGCACCTCCAGCAGCACATGTAAACCATCCCAAACCCAGCTGCTCAGTACAGAAACCTGCCAACCACCTGTAAAGAGCAGCACATCTTTATGTTCCTGCATAAACAAAGAGACATCAATTTTTCTGAACATCGGTGCAAGTCAGTAGATCTTATTTCAGCAGAGCTCAAAGCAACAGCAAAATGACAGCTGCTGTCTCTGTTGTGAAAAAGCTCTCAGAGAGAAAGAGTTTGCCATGGTTTCAGGCGTTGGAGGTGCACACAACACCTGCTTCCTTCTCAGGAATCCAGCCCTTTCAGGTTCTGTTAGGATAAGTTTAAGCACTTGCCCCTGTACAAGCATAAAAGGAATTAGATTTGGAGGTGCAGTCTGCTGCAAGATCAGACTGTAGGCAGAGACACCTTTCTGCAATGAATAAATTTTCATTAACCCACTCTTGGGGTTTTGTTTGTTTGTTTAAGTCTGACATTTATTAGGTTTGAAAAAGTATGTGTTTGTGGTGTAGGTGTAACAGTGGCATAAGAAACTTCAAAACACACACAATTCTTCGACAACAGAAATGACCAGAGAGGTATTCCATCTCCTGGGACTTTGCTTGCTGAATTTAATTGAAGCTCCCATGTTTCCACCTTGTTTCCCAGCCCTTCAGGCTGCTGGTGGAGAGCAGCCCTGGCCTGCTGTCAGAGGAGAGCAATGCTTTCCCCAGCCCGGGCTGTTGCAGGCATTCCTGCACACCCTCTCCTTAGGCCACTGTGGGACACAACCCCTCAACACAGAGCTTGGGACCCCAGTATGGAGGAGAATCATCTGCAACTGGAGGCTACAGAATAAACATTTCCCCAGATGTGGGCATTTTCCCCAGGGCATCTTGACGGAATTTTTTTATCCTTCCAGGAAGGACCTGAGATGGACACAAAGGGGCTATGCCATGGCTGTAAAAATGGGAAAACAATTTCCAGCTCCTGGCCACAGTGCAGGAGGAGAAGGACATGGCAATGCTGGGTCTGCTCTCCATGCTCTGCTCAGCAGCAGGGCCGAGGGGAGAGCACTTGGCTGTTCCTAGGAGGATTTCACAAGCCCCAAGACATGCTATAGCTTCCCTCCCCTGTTTCCTCTCCTGACCAGCCAGAAAGGTAGACATTTAATATCCAGGCTCATTACTCGTCCTAATGAAATGTCAGCAGCAAATGCACAGGTGTTTAACTGCTGCTGGAATGCCTGCAGATGCCAGTGATCCCTCAGGCAGGGAAATCATCACAGTCAACAGCCTTAAAAAGGTCACGAAGGCAGTGCAAGGTCATAGGAGACCTCTGACCTTCATTTGCTGCACTCAAGGAGCTTTAGCTCTCCCTCCCTTCACTTTCCCAAGCCCCCAGTGCATTCCCTGCTCTCCCCCCAGCCCTCTTTGGCAATTCAGCCTCTCAAGGGTTCTTCTGCCTTATTCAAAACAAGTGCAAATGTGTGACCTAAGGGAGACCTGACTGGGACTCAACAAAGGCGAGTTACAAACAGCTCAGGGCTCCTGAATGGAGCGGCAGCTCTGCCTCCCTCCCTCCCCTGCTCTCCCCAGCATTCCCCGGAGAGGCTGAGACCGTTCATCTGCATTACAAGCCCCGGGCTGGCTGAAAGCATCCTTCTTCCCAGCGTAGGGCAGGGGGTGTGATTTATGACTGCGCCTGACCCGGGTTGGGAGCCACAGTGCTGGCTGGAGGCAATGAAACTGTGCAGCAACTGTGCAGCAAGGCGAGGACAGGAACCCAAGGGGAAAGGACAAACCAAAACCAGGAATAGAAAGAGGGCAAACAAAGAAGAGACCAATGCAGTCAGGTTCCTTCCACTCCAAGTTTAAGAATTACAGCTACTAAGACTGTCAAATCTTCTACCTGGCTTGCCTTTCCCGAAAGAGGGAAAGGACAGAATTTCTGCACCATTCTTTTCTGTTTTTTTTTTTTTTTCCCCCTGCTATAAGTCACAAACCAAAAAAAGCCTGTAGATATTTAGAGAGCTAGAGGCTGCCATTGCAACAGTGCAATGTTGTTAGAAAGCAGAACAAAAAAGAAGGAAAAATACAAAGCAAAATTTTCAATAAGGCAGCCAGAGCCACTGGTGGTTTTTAGTTCTGGCATCAGCTGCAAGCACCCAAGTATTTGGCAAGTCCCATCCTGCTCCTTGGTTGCTGCAGAATCACACCACCTTTTGGCACAACTGGCAGCATCTGAGCAGAGTTCAACCAGGAAGAATACAACAAGGCACAGAAAGAGCCTGTTAACCTGCATTTACCTAGCTTGGCTCAAATCAGTTCTCCATAAAACCACATTAAAATTTAACCACTAGCTGATAGATTTGTTGTTTACTTTAACAACACCTGCAGTGCTATCTTGGATTTGCAGAGAAAATACTACAGGTAAAACTATGAATTCCAGTTTCTGTTCATTTATGTCTGCTTGAAAAATTCACTAGTTGTCTTCAAAGTTTCTGTGTTTGGTCCCACCTAAAAAGTGAGATGAGGAATCACAGTGGCTTATGAAACCAAATTACCTTTTTCCAAAGTAGAGGGAAGCCAATACTTATAAACTCACAAATCTCGATACTAGGCAGAAAAATCAAGTGCTCATTTTGGAATAAACACAAAATAAAACCTTAAGTAAAGAATTAAGGAGAACATTGTGCTATAAGGCATTTAAAAGTAGGTATACCAATAGAAAGCCTTTTGGTTCACACGGGCTTGGGTTTTTTTGTTCAAGCTTCTCCTTGGAAGTGTTTTTACCTCATCCACGGTGCAGTGTAAAGTAATCTGCTCCTTCTCAAAACCTCTCTGGGTCTCCTTCAAGTTGTATTGTCTTTAGACTTTCCCTTTTCTTTGTCCTCTTCTCCTACCAAACGTTTTAAGACACTGTGAAATCCTTACCGACACTTCCTACTTTTCCCTTTCCAAAGCCAGAAGAATATGCTGTTGCTGGCGGAGCTGCACCTTTCCAGGATCTAAGTAAAAAACTCTATGCCAAACTTGGAAACAATGGGGGAATGCTGAGGGATTCCTCCAGCCACGAAACATTCAAGGCCATCTTGGAGGTCCCCACGCTCTGGAGAATAAACGCTGAACTGAGATTCTGCCACCTCTCCCCAGACCATGGGGATGCTCTGGTATGAGGAGCAGCTCCCTGCCCTGGAATGGCCGGAGATCGGGATCTCAAAACACATCTCTGTTTTGTCCTTGCTGTTGTGCAGATCAGGACATTCAAACAACTCTCCTGCAGCTCAGGCAGCCAGAGCTGCCCCGGCTGTGAGTGCTGAGGGGCCAGTGCTCTCTCTGCCCTCATTGCCCAGCGTTGACACAAAGGGCCTGCAGGCTGGGAAACTGATATTTATACAAATAAATAAATGAAATCTCACAGGCATGCTCAAGTGTTTCCATAAATTGAAATCTATTTGGGCAACTGCTCAAAGAACAACTGAGGATTATACTAAAACCACTCATGTAATGCCAGGGCTTTTGCTCACATTCCCCCTATGACAACTTAATTAACAGTTTAGTTACTCAGGCCAGGTTGTTACATTCTCTTTACAAGAACTACGTTAGGACTGAGCTGTGTATAGGGCTGCTGGACACAGGATTTCCCGAGTAGATGGGGCTGCCAGAACTGTTTTAAAATTCTCTCCTCTTCTCCCATTAATCCTCTCTACAACTCCTTTTTCCCCTTTAAATTTCACCATCTTAGTCATTCATCAACAGGCAGAAAGTGGCTCAGTAAATTATTCTCAGCTCAAAACACTGAGCTTTCAAATGTGAATGAATTCCAGACCAGTCCTGAATTCCCCTCGAGTTTATCAGAGGTCAGGGCAGCAGCACCAGGCGAAGCAGGGAAGAAAAAGGTTTAACCCCACATTCCTGGCTAAGAATACTCTTTCCCTTCCTCCTTCCAGCCCCCAGCACTCACCCTGAAAAATCTCTGTATTTCAGGAGTAGAGGTAATAGAATAATTAGTAGTTGGACAGTGATGAGAACTACTCTGTGAAAATCTAGTCTGGCCCTTCCCACTTCTTTTGGGAAGAGGAACACAAGGTGACAAAACACAGTAAGCATAAAAACCGCAGTAAAGTTCCCAGACTAAACTGCCCAGTTAAGTCATCTCATATGCAAACAAAGCAACAGAAGCATTTAAGTGCACATAAGAGGAAGTTATTTACTTTTTTAGTGAACTGCTTTTTTTTTTTTACTCTCAGTGTGAAACAGCATAATAAATTATAAGTTCACTCTTTTATTTCAGATATCTAAAGAGTTCAACACATCATTCGCCCAACTGTTATGCAACGACAAATGCATTTCTACAGCAGAGAGTAGCAGGTGGCTGTGTTGAGATGTGCACACTGCAGAGATATGAAAAGTTTACCTTTCAGATCTGAGGTTTCAGAGTAAGGAAGAAAACAGGAAGCGGTTATGTACAGCTGAAGGCCAGGGAAGAGCAGCGACCAACTGCAAGGTGAAAAGTTTGAGTTTCTAAATGTAAAGATTCTCTCTCAGCCCACATTTGTATTCTCCATAGTTGTACAAAAGACACCACAATGAAGACTCTGAACACTCTGAACTTACACTTGTCAGCATCCAGTTTCAGATGTCTAGTTATCATTTATTTGTTGCCATCACTGTTTAAGGCATTACCTTGTCCTCACCTGATTTAAACAGACACCATGGGCAGGTGGAGAAAATGCACATCTAAGCCATGGCTCTGACTGCCACCAGCTTCTCCCACAGCGCTGTACGAGCCACATCACTTTGTCTCTATGTAATTTGGGAAGTCTGTAGGGCTTGGGCCACAGCTCACCATTTATACAGTACCCACCAAGACCCCACTGCCACATGCAACTCCCCACCAACCTGAGGAACAACCTCCTCAAAAATGCAGCTTATGAATCACTGCCTTACAATAAAGATCTTAAAACACCACAACTCCTGAGCCAGCTCGGGGAGTGCTGAGGGAGGGGAGCACTGCAGGACTCCTGGGCAACAGGAGAGAATATTTTTCTCTCATTAAGATTTTTCTCCTGGGCCCAAGGCTGCCTCAGAGGGTTCCCAGTCTCTAACAGAGGTCTCTTCTCTCCTTCTCCCTTTCTGTGGTACTATAAAATTGCACTTGCTAAAGACAAACTTGCTTGTCTCATAAAAATGTTTCTAAGACACATTTTCTCTCTTTGCCACGTACCAGACTGCACCACTTTCCAAGGATATCTTTTGCTAGCATTTCAAGTGTCCTCAGACAGGCCAAATGCAGCTGTCATGAGATGTCCACTCTGTGCCTCAGGTAAATCCCAGATGGATCCTGGCTGGCACTACACGTTTCATTCTGCACATTTCTTTGTAACTTTGATAGTTAAAAGGTAATTTTCTCAGAAACTCACAATATGACTGAAAAAGCACAAGGGAACTTCACTTTCTTTTTCTGGTCAAAGGCAGTGGGGTAATTGCAGGGGAAGTGTATCCCTCATCATCGGGTTCCCTCTCTTAGCACTTATTAAGAGATTCACATTAGAATTTCCCTGGTAACACAATACTGACTGTGTTTCAACAAGGTCCAAAACTACCTACACAGACTTAGCCATCGCTTTCCATTCCAGTATCTCCATCACTGTTCTTCCAGCTAATGGCATCTACTAAACAGATTCAAGCATCAAACCATGGGGTCATTTTGAAACTTGGCTCACAAATATTAAAAAACAGAGATGGAGCTTGAAGACACACTATTCCAGTATGAGAACTGTGACAGGAACTGAAATAGTACGTCCAGGAGCAAAAGCTAATGTATCAGGGAAAAGAGAATACAAAAGTACTGTTAACCCTGCACCCTGTTTCATACTTTCTGCAGGAAAATTAGGTGCTTTTTTAAAGTACTGATGGTGATTCCTCTCTATTGTCAACTGGCACAACTCTTAAAACCTAGGGAAAAAGCAGTTATGGAAATAACCTGAAAAAAAAGAGAAAATAAAGGAGATTAGCAAGTAATTTCAGATGATAATTCTATCAATTCTAGCCAGCAGGTGCTGCTCTGGCAATAGGGAGGGAAGTTAAGAGTTACAAAAGCTACATAAAAACAAGTGCACCACATGAAGACAAAGAAACATCATATGGATGCATACAAATGAACAATTAGAACTACAACTGTTACATGGAGAAGAAAACCATAAATATTTCAGCCCTGTTATTATTGATGCTGCATGCCACAGCCACATTCTGTACTATATCATTACATCTTCACCAGCTCATTACACAAATAACATCCTATTAACAACATGTTGACTTCAAACCATTGTTATCCCTCCTCCTCCCATTCTCTGATATTTGACACTAAAATTATTCCAAGGACATTAGAAACGTCAGGAACTAACTAATAAATAGTTTCTTGCCCCACTCCAGTGTAAAAAACAGCCCAAACACACTGTAAGTAGAAGGGAAAGGAAGCAGAATGTCATGAAAATGTTTTGATTTTCTTAAAAAGAATTAACTGAATCATTGCTTAACATTTGCCCCCTCCCCTTACTTCAGTAACCTCTCCTCTTTCTAAACCACTTCCAATCCAGAGGGGAAGCATAAGGGGCTTTCTGTTCATGGAATATTTATGGACCTGGAGACCTGGGAGCCTTGAAAAGAAGGAAGATTCATGCATAATACAGGGACAAGACTTGGCATGTGAAGGGACAAATTTACCACACTGGCAAACTGAACTAGGAGGCAGAAAACCCATCAGAAACAAAAACCATGGCTCACAAGTTGTGAATACTGAACAAGAACCAAATGCCAGAACAGGCAACCAGCATACACTGCACAGAGTAATGACATTTCATAGTACGATTTATTAGCTGACAAATGATCAAGCTTATTAAATTAACCTTTCCCCACCAGCAGGTGATTGAAAAGTTCCCCCATCTCTTAATTACAAGGATCTTAGGAGAAACTAAAAACCAATCAGAAGTAATTTATACAATGGAAGAACCCTCAGCTCTTCAGTGTTACACACTACATACAAGAGATCACTCAGCAGGCTCTGCTCTCTGCCTCTGAGGGATGCAGGATACAGGACCTGATCCACTGACTGCCAAAAAGCCTCAAGGAAGGTCTTTATACCATCCTTTTCTCTTCCTCAGCTTTCAGTGGCCATTTGCTCATTCCTGTGGTCTTTATCAGCATAATTCCACTTTTATAACAAGAAGGTACACAAGCAATACTTTTTTATTTAACCCCAGCGAATAAGAAAATCATAAACTTCAAACAGAACAGTGTACTGCAGATGACAGAAGTAGAAGTGTGTATTACAGCCTGACTCTGAGGCTGTATTACAAACTATATAAAAAAAGAACAGATGTGAAGGTGTGATGACTTCCTTTAGCAGTCATGAGCTGAGAAACAGGGAAGAAAAACCTACTCCTACAAAAAAAGGACAACGTCCTTCAGATCCCAAACTCCTTTTGTCTATTGATTGTCTGCAGAGGTGCAAAATGAGTAAAGACTTACAATGACAAATATCCCCACGTGACCACAATACTGCAGAAGACTCTTTGCTCTGTGAATGCAACCTGATGTCTCTCTTTGCTTTAAAGCCACCATTACCACACCACACATCTTTTCCTAAGTACATCCAGGGCTTTCAACTTTTCCAGTGTTTTAAGGCGAAGGTTTCTGTGTAGAGAAACCAGTGTGGTATCTCACCTTTTCCAGTTTGCACAACTGCTGTTTCCTTCAGCAGCTGCTAATGGACATAAGGACTTTTTATGTTTTTAAACTATAGGGAAGCTTCTCCATAGGATGTCCAACCTCCCTGGCCTGGGTCTTTCCCAGACACCTCAGAAGCAGCTCATGTCAACAGGAGCTGACAAAGCAAAGGTTGAAACAGCACTTGAACCAGCAGTTGTGGGGATGTTTTGAAGAGATTCATCCCTGTAGATGCAATGGGACACTGCAGAGTCCCCAGTGTGGTTCCCTCCTTCAGAGGCTCTGGATTCCTGGGCGGGATGGGCTGTCCCCTGGGATGGGCTGTCCCCTGGGGTTCCTGCCATGTGCTAAACTCCACCTGGCTTTACTAGAGGGCATGGAAGCACAAACGGTGCTAATAGGTGTCACCAGGCCTTGGGAAGAGAGGGCAGACAGGGTGGGTTTTTACTGCTTTGTTCTTGCTTTTTTCCAACTCTGAAGCAGCACTGAGAATATGAAGACAACATTATCATTTCAACTTTCTCCGAGAAATAAAATTAGAGCGCGCCCTTCAATTCTCTTTGAAAAGCATCTGAGTTCAATAAACTCTTTTATCAGGATTAGAGGTGAAGCTGAAAGCAAATGGTCTCTTTTAGCTGATAAAAAAATGCATTCCATTTCTCAACCTCCCCACCCCCTGGGCTGAGAGTTTCATGCATATTTGACATGTTTTCCATCTAGACAGCAATACAGCATTTCTACACACTTCCCTTTTTTCTTCTAAGTGACTGAAGTGCACAGTATTTCTTCCTGAGAGCCAATTTATTTTTTAATTGTGTCTGAGCATTCTGGGATTTTTATCTTGACTCCACATGTTCTAATTCATTAAAAAAATAATAAAAAACCAGCAAGGTATATATTATGAACAAAAGCTGTTTGTGGTAAACTAGAAAGTGCTTATGGGGTTATTTACTATTTATGATTGTCATTACTATTACAGTAGAACCTGGAGGTTTTTAAGTAAGATTGCCATTCTACCCTGCTAGGACATACACAAAGCAGAAAGGCTGATCCTGGCCCAAGGCATCTACAATACTTCTAAAAAAACTGAAAGAAAGAGGGAGTGAGAGAGAACATTCATGCTAGCAAGAAAAACACAGGAAAAGGGTGAAGTTGCTTGCCCAGCACCATGAGACAGGTCAGGAGAAGAGAGATGAAATAAGATGTCATGTGTAACACTGTAAATTTGTGCTGTGATTTCAAACACCCTTAACTGAAGTCCTAATTACAACCTTGGTGATAGAGTAGAAAAAGTTCCCCTGAACAAATTTATAATGCAATAAAGAAAACTTTTTAATACTTCTAATAAACCACAGATCAACTGCAGCAGATCTCTGCAGCATTTAATAATTTCAGTACTACTGAATTCTGGGTTTAGAAAGTATTTAGAAAAATTCAGGCAATTTAGACTCAACTCCTTGACCTAAGGGAAATGAATGCTGATTTACAGATGCTATTCTACTACTCGAAAATATATGCATTAGTTATAAAAACCATTATATTTTTATTTTCCTTTAAAAGTCAGAATGTTTGGGTTGTGCTTGCAATGATTGCTTTTGGTCAGTAATGAAGTGCAAGGTTAAGTTACAGCATATATGTGGTAAGGACAGCAAACAGTGACCTAAGTGCAATGAAATCAGCTGCAATAAATGCTTAGAAAAGGCTTAAGTAGGCAGAAAAATGCTTTTTAGATTTTTCCACTGTAATGTTTGTATTCAAAATGTCATCTTCTCTCTTGCTATACCATAAGTTAAAAAAGTTAAACTCTTGCAGTTTCAATGTAAGAATGTCATCATTATTTTTTATATCTCCCTTAAATACATTTAAAATATTTTTGTAGAAACTGAAAGAAACATAGGAAAGGTAACAATGTTTTATTTGAGACCTGCTTCATCTTAACCAAGACTGGTGGTCCACAGGTGACTAAGTGCCTGTGAAAGCACACAGGTCACCTCCTCTTCCTGAGCTACTCTTTTTACCCTTTATTGCTACAGCTGAGTGCAACAACACTTAAAAATTAATGTGGAAAAAGCACAGCACTGGATTTTAACACAAATTCAAAGAAGGCACTTGGAATTACTGTTTACTTTGCTCCTCCAACAAATTTTAGGACAGAAACTGAATGAAAGTGAAACTCTGTCTGAAAATTATATTTCCCCAAGTCATTCAAATGAAACAGTAATTTAGGACTGAAGGAACTAAGTACAAAAGTTAGAAAATAGATTAAATCTCTTGAAAATGTATTCCACAATCATGTCAAAGTCTCTCATTTTCATACTATTACAGCTGTGGGGCTCACAGGGACACCAAATCCATCAGGATGATACAACACAAATAATGCCACCCCCAGCAGGTGCCAATTCAGGGTTTCTTTTTCCTCCCCAGGTGAACATGCAGAAAGTTTCAGACTAAGCCTCAGAAGGCTCAGGCACATCTCCAGTGAGCTTATGGCAGTATTTTGGCTTCTGCCCACCGAGGCTGGGTAAGGACACAGCTTGTACCCTGCCCAGGCAAATGCAACAGGATGATTTTAGAAAGATGACAAATCAGGCAGATATAAATGGAGCTGTCAACACCAATTCTACCTTTCTTGTTTTTCTCACATCTTTTATCCCTCTGCCCCATCTTTCTCCAAGAAGGATTTTGGACCCTGCTGTTAGTGACTTTGCAGGGGAACTGTAAGGGATGCAGACAGCAAGCAAATGGTGTATTTTCTTGATCAACAACAGTCAGATGTGTTAATTGGGTGCTGTGGCTTTACATTTTCAAAGCATGTGTGGGAGTGACTGCAATGGTCCCACTCAACCCTTTGAATTAGTGACCTTGTGTTTAAGAAAGGTGGTCTCCCTTTTCTACACTTCATTTGTCTGTGAGAGCTAAAGTGCTGTATTCTGGTCTCAGATTTCTTTTTGCCTATCCATTTAACACTCCTGCCCTTTCCTGTTACAATAATCAGCAAACCTACTGTTACAAGCAACTGCTACTTTCATGAACAGCCTGACACCCTCTCTCCCCTGGAAGGTAACACAGAACCCTTTAAATGATTTGGGTTTTTGCATCTTGCTGCCTTACACCTTCATAACTAGATTTGTATTAATGAATTTCAGAAATAATTACATTAAAGAAATAGGTAACAGGAACATAAGGAAGAATGTCATAGGGATTAAGGGACTCCTAAGGCACTGTGGAATCTTTCACCAAATTAAAAAGTTTAAGAAATTCCAGCTAACATACTTCATGTCAAACTCGCCCCACGTTTTTACAAAGCCTATGCATCTGTGTCCAAGTGGCATCTACTCATATTCTACACCTATTGCACAATTATGGCAATATACACAAAGTATACATACTAACACAGCAGGAGCACTGAGTATATGTTTCCATTTGCAGCAGAATTCATTATGGGAAAGGGAAGGCTTTTCTCTGCAAGGAACTTTGTCTTAATGGATGAAGGAGTGGGTTTCTCTCCCTTCTCCCCTTCTTTTGCTATTACTCATTAAATGCACAATTTCCTTTTACAAACAAGGAGTCCATATAGTAAGCAGGCATGTTTGGATAGATCATTAATGAAATAATAGTTTCCTGGTCTCCCAGTCTGAAAGATGAAACCTAAACCCAGGGCTCCCTTCTCAGCCAGACTACAAGAGCACCCAGCCCCTCCTTGCCCAACCTTCCAAGCCCCTGGCAGCAGCCTGACCAATCTCTTCTTTTAAGTGCCTGACAGGCAGAGAGATGATTTCAGCAGAAGTTGCTTATATGTGGTCTAGAGAACAGAAATATTTCCCATTTCACTTTTATATCTGGAGACCTCCAAAGAGATCCAGAGAATATTCCCTCTACAGTTTACCTCAACTGTTTCTTTCGGAAGCTTACCATGGATAGATTTTGACAATGAGAATTCCTTATTGTGGTTTCTGAAACATCAAGCTCCCAAACAGTAAGCCAGAAATTTCAGCCAGCTTGCAATATCTAGGTTTCTGTATAGAGGAACAATCAGGTGAGTGCTAAGACATTGGTTTGGAAAAATGAAACATAAACATCTAACTTGGTATTTTGAGAAGTAATCATACAATGTGGCTCATCATTGGGGCAACTGTGGGCTGAAAACATGGACTGTCTTTGGGAATCACTTACCAAGCTTCAACACTCTTTAATTAGAAAGGGTACTCAGTATTGTCAGAATTCTACAAAACATGCTTTGATTTAGTTTTCAAAGTGAACTAAGAATTACACCATTCCAGCGTTCCAAGGTACTCAGAAATCACCAAATCAGGTGAGACAAGTGCCTGAGGAACAGACATTTAAAATACAAGGGTATAGTATAAGCTCTGCTGGAAAAACCATCAGAAAATACAGGAGTTGCTCAAGCTTTTCTTTTGTTTTTAACCTGGGATTACCCTCTCAGAAAGAACGACTACAAACTGCCAGTTGTTTCCCACTCAAAGCACAGAAGGGCAGATTGCATCTGGCCCCCTCAAAGGGGAAGGAGAGCTTTGGAGTGACTCACACCCAGCTCGGGTGGGTTTAGCTCTGTGATCTCTTTGTGCAGAGCCTACCACTAATACTTTTTATTCCACACATACATCCACTTTCCCACCAGGACACAGTGCAGATAACTGCAATCCAATCAGGGGTTTGATTTTCCTTTAAATGACTACCAAGTGCAAGTGCTGGAGTTCAGCTCCCCAGAGGCAGAGGGAAGGGCTCAGCTCATGGTGGCCACCAAGAGGAGTGTTCTGAACGGCCCCAATGGCCAACTGCTCTCTCTCCCAAGACATCTCTGCACAAAATCTTCAAGGACAGGCTTAGATGCACACACAAACTCCTAATTCTACTCTGCCTTCTTTTTCCCCTTTTACTTTGAATGGAATCTTAGACACCAAAAAAGAAAAAAAATAAACAATTCTTAGTTGCAATTAGGAATAATGAAATCTCTCACCTTAAGCAGCAAACACCATAGGATCAAGGATCCAAACTGACTCCTGCCTGAATTCTTAGAAGATATCTTTATTGCCGTCTGGGCTTTACTACAGCTTGAAATGGCACTTAGGACTGGGTGCAATAAGTCTAAGTTCCTTCTCAGGAAGGATGGTGAGAATATTAGGACAAAACAACAAACCCTGTTTTCTCAAAAGGTCTCTAAGAGCTTTTAGCACTACGCAGGGACCACACCTCCCACTCATGGTGTATCTGGGCAGGAGCTCAAGGGGTTAAACCTCCCAGCAAAGTACCAAAATAATGATCAAAAGTCAAGAAGAAGTTCGGTCCAAGAGTTCTTCTAAAAACGTATATCACGAAAACTGTGACTAAAAAGGGATAACAAATTACCAAAGAAATTCCTTCTGGTTTCTGTTGCCCAGTCCTTTCTCTTTCAGAACAATTTAAACGTTCTGGCTGGCTGTGTAACAGACTCTGATGAACATTATCAGCTAAAGATCTGCGTGTGTCTCGTTATGCACTTACAGCTTAAGCCAGCAGAAACAGAACTTGTGGAAAGAAAAAGCATTTGTGAGCTTATTTCAGGTATCACTTAACCAGAAAAACCTCTTATTCCCCCCTAAATATCTCTAGAAGCTTTTGCTATTTATTTTCCATTTATCCATCATCTTTCTCCTGGCAGACCTACTGGAATCAGGTTACTTTCTCTCCCTTTTGATCCAAGACACTGGCTATGGAGTGGCTCTCCCCTCATACCTGGCATGACCACGTGGTTGAAGCTCAGAACTTAGAACTGAGCTATTGCACTTCAAGTGTTGATGTTAAATAGAAAGAGAGAGTTTAACCAAATCAGCCCCATTTTCATTTCACTTTAATTTTAAAAGCTTACCACTCATGGTCAGGGGAAAAAAGTTTGTGTTACTGCAATGAAGGCTACACAGCAAAGACCATAAAACCAGATCAAAGCCTATGAGGTCTACCAGGCCCTGACTTTCAGGGCCCAAAGTCACATAAATATGGCAACAACATGAAACTACATTTGGAGTCTGAATTTCTAAAAGTCAGGTTTACAGCACAACCACCTTTCAGTAATTAACTCCTGCATTTAAAGCTGTGTGCATCACTGCACCCAAACCTCCACACCTACAGCAGGGAACACTTGCTTAAAAGTGACTTCTACAGCTGTAGCAGAGAAGTGAAAATTGACTGTAAAGGTGGTATTTTCCCTCTTTTAAATACATTTCTTGGGAGTTATCCTTAAAAATATTTGCTATTTGTATGAACGAGTAATTTGTCCATGCATCACCCAATTACTGTGAAAACCCACATTCACTGGGGTGGGTGGTAGGAGGAGCTGCATATGTCCATCCACATCCCCATCCCCACAACTGACCAGTCACTAAGCTAAAATGTCTGAAAATTACAATTGTCAAGACAGGAGGTGGGTGGGGATGTGCAGACACAAAACAGTGCACGGGGACAAATGGATTTTTTTTCCTAATTACTCTTCTTCCCCTCCCCTGAAGATGAATAATTTAATCCAGTGGCCTATTAAGCTCATATATATAAAAGAAGAGGAGCTGCTGACTTCTGCTGGTTAAAAATGGTTCTTGGAGAGCTGTTTTTAGAGTTCTGTGCAGAAACAGAGCTGGGTGCTCACTGCAGAATTACCGATAGAACTCCAAACACCTTCACTTGCTTATACTAGACCTCCAGACCCGAGATGCTTCTTACATTTAGACTTCCTTTTCTATGCAGTATTTTGGCTCTGTCCTTCACATTGACAATTTTAAGAGCAGTTCTAGCAGAGGCAGGGAGGCCTGGTCTCCTGTTTGGACCCACGGGGTGCAGCAGTACGCAAGATTAACTCAAAGGCTTATTTTTAGAGTCTAATTCTTACAGAGAAACAACATAATCTACTAGGTTTTTACTTTCCTTTCATGCTTCGCTGGCATTAACTCATTTGTTAATAATGCCCATCTGTGACGGGCCGTTTTTATATTCATAAATTTCACGGCAGATTACAGGCTTTTAGGGAGCTCTCCAAACATCACCTTCCCTCCAGGGAAAAGTGTTGCCCGTGCCCTGCCATTCCCTGCACCCTGACAAGTAAAGCAGTGGCACGTTTTGTGTCTGTGTGTCCCAAGGAGCAGCTGTGACCCCCCAGCCCTGGGGGAGCTGCCCCAGCCAGGGCAGGGCAGTGCTCTCAGAGAACCTGACACTCTCCACAGCCCAGCCAGGGGGAGGAAGGAGAGCTCCTTCTTTCTATGGGACAGCGGGTCCATGGATATTAAAAGAATAAAGCTTGCAGAACTGTCAGCCCCCCACCTTTCAGGAGCTCGGGATTTAATAAGCAGCAGTTTTGAACAGAATTGGAAGAGGAATGGGAAGTGAGCAGGTAGAAGCTGGCAAATTACAAAGGCAGAATGAAGGGAAACTTTCTACAAGGAAATTTTAGGGTCTTCACACTCTGCAAAGTGCCATTTGTGCATTCCATAGCTCAGCTACTGGAACAGATTATCTGACCAACAAGGAAGGAACAACAATGGAAAATCCATTAGCTGGTGGCTGTGGAGCATCACAGGTCTATTAGCCATTGACTGATTAACCTGTTGGGTGGGAGTCAGACTTTCTCAAATCTAGTTCTCAATAAACTGTTCAAAGTCAATACGACACACAGTGAAAATTCAATTTTCACTTTCACGGTAAAAGGAAAAAATAGCTAATTATTCTTTTACAGTGCAATTGATCCTTCCAGGTCTCCTTTAATAAGGGATTAGGCATTATAATAGACTATTTATATATACATTACCAACAAAGATCATCTGGGAAGTAACATAAATAAATAAAAACACCGTAAGAAAAATACTACATGCCAAAACTCACAGAACTTTAAATACTAAACTACAAACAAATGGCTTTCATGCTACAGAATCTCTGTGGAAGACTGAAAAGATTACAAAGTTGGCACAAAAATTATGTTCTTCCAAAAAAGTTTTTTTTTAGATAACTTATCATCTTAAAATTGCAGAATTTCATCTCCCAGCACTGCCTGCCAGCACACAGGCAGATTGAACAGAGGCTGGGAAGGTAACAACCCACAGTGACAAAGCCAAGAGCTTTACAGACACCACTGGGCTCAGTGGTTCAGGTTTGCCATAGTAAGTTCCTGGGTGCAGGTGAAAAGGGCAGTGCTGCTGATTTTCTGTGCTGATTGACAGCAGTGGAGAGAGTGGAACAGAGCACACCCAGGGACATGCACAGTTTGTGTTTGGCTCGTGTGGACTCTGCTCCTGCAGTGCCAAATGCTCCTGCTGCCTTGCCCTAACTCCTTTCCACTGCTGTCTTAGTGGTCTGGGGACACACCAACTCTACAGCATCTGAAAACACCTGGTACAGGATGAGAAAAAAACCCAAATCAATATTTCATCTCTGCTTCAACATCACACTTTGGTCTTCCTCTCAGCTGTGCTGAGGCAGACATTTGTGGCAACTTGTGCAGAAATCAAAAGTGATGTGGATTAGAGAAAATCCATTTAAATCAACTTCTTTCTGGGATATTGTTTTAAAGTCTGGTCCCCAAACACTTGCACAAGTACAACCAAGACAGTGGTGATGTGGCATGGGATAAAAACAAAGTACAAGAATAAACAACAGAAGTCAACTGAAGAACATATGTTGTGTTGCTTGGTCTGCAGTAAAAGTGAACTGTAAATTGCAAAGTTCCTGGTAACAGCATAATTCTGGCTGCAGAGACCTCAGTGTGAGCTGTAAAATGTATTCATGATACTAGATCAGATGCAGGTACTTTGTGCCACACAACAGGAGGTACTACTGATACCAAAAATAAGGTGTTACATGAAGGCAGCTCAGCTTTGCACAGAGCAGCTGCAGTGCAGAGGTACCTGCAGCCCGTGTCTGCATTTCACTTCACCCCACTCACCTGAAGGGCTGTCAGTGGAATGAGCATAGAAAAGGAGGAAGACTACTAAATGCCAGCCCAGAACTTCTATATTTTACAACCTTTACTATCTCATCTTTATCACAGAGGAAATGGCTTATCATTGGCATACTAAAGGCTAACACACCCTGATCCGAACTCATCCTACCTGAAAGCAATGTGAAAACATATAATTAGACAGAAAATGTAAGTGAATGAAGGAAAAAATCTAATGCTGGTTACAGGTAGTGCAATAGTTTCAGTGGAACAAAGTGGGCAACACACATTTTTAAAACTACACCAGCCTTGAGGGACATGGGGCATGACATCTACCCAGCTCTGTAAACTCAGTCAAGTATGTCAGGCCTGCATAACTGCTTTCTGATGCCACAGAAACACTGAGATCTTTAGAGGTCTTTCTTTTTGTGAAAAAAAATCCTGTAAAAAGCAAATTAAAATAACACAAATACTTGTTTTCTATGCTGAATGTGAAGATCACGGTGCTCCTTCTCCTCTCCCAGCACTTTCCATCGACTGGGAAAAAACAGGGCTGCGAGACAAAGCCTTCCAAAAGAAACTCCCTGTCAAAAAGGGTTTGCTGCTGAATTCCTCAAACTAGATTTACTTGAGAAAAGAAACAGATTTTCAGAATTATGCCACAAATTCACAGACTGATGGTGAAAAAACCAGTGTCAGCCTAGGTTTGGTCCACCCTGTTGTGGTGTGTTTCATTCTGAACCACTCCTCAGCCTGAGAACTCTGTATTTATGTAGTCATGGCCATCCCTTCTCTAGGGAAAGGTGTGCAGAGATCTGGCCAAGGATGGGGAAAGCGCCCGATGATGATGCATTGCAGAGACATAAAATCCTTCAAGTGGTCAGAATTTCATTGCCTCATCTTCTGGCACCATTCTTTGAGACTGAGATTGCATAGGATGATACACATTCCTGTCTGACAGACACACCTTCCTCTGGAGAGGGGAAAAGTGGTCATGGAAAGAATCAAACCTCGCAGACAGCAGCACTTTATAGTGAGATAGGGCCATAACCAAAACCAAATAAAAAGAACAGTTGATAAAATACAGGGAGAGAGTTCTGGAGCCTGGGATCACTCTCACAAACACTGAAAGGGAATTTCAGTCACCAAAGCTCAATAATTAATTTGAAAATATGAAACATGGTATCAGAAGCAAATCTTTGTCTTTAAGACTCAAAATGCTCAATCCTGTAAGTTGTCTGCAGCTGTACAAATCTACTTAAACAAGACCAAAAAGCTGAACAGGAATCTGAAATTGCAGCACTTGGATTCCCACAGCAACCAGAGATAAGGAAGATCAGGAACAGTCATTTTAGTGTTTGCTAACCAATCCCCCCTTTCTCCCTTCCCTCCCCCCACAAACAGTTTAAATTACATGGTGTTTAACCTAGCTGGATACTTTATTTATTTAAGACAGGGATGTGCCATCTGGTTAGCAATCAAATAAGCTACCCAGCCTGAAATCAGCAATAATGACATTTTCCCTCTGTGAAATGCTGTTTCTTCAGAACATGCACACGATGTGGGGGGAGGACCCCACCACAAATCTCACCAAAACACACAAAAAACTCCCCCAAACTAACCCAAACCAGTTCTGCCCATCCTTGTCAACATCATCTTCATGCTCTTTTCCACCACCTCAAAACACTCCACAAGCAGGCAGTCACTGCATTCCCTCTGCAGGGGATGAGCAGGGAGATGAACCAAATAACTAAGTATCAACCTGCTTAGTGACATGGAAAGGGAATCCTTGGCTGCACCTAAGGAAAAGGAAGGGCAGCTGCTGAAGGCAGGGGACACCAAACCCTGCAGTAAAACAAGGGTGTGGAACTGGCACTGAAAGCAATTAGTTTCCTCCAAACTCCCAAAGAATCACCAACTCCCATTTCCCAGCCCAGTACCTGTGTGTGGCTAACAGAGCTGTTTCCCTCTCTCTCTTCTACTCAGAAGAGCGGAAAGTTTTCAGATCTAAGGCAAAAACAAGTCCCAGGGTGGCTCCAGCCCTGGGAATCAATCTGTGGGACCATAAAGCTGCTCCTGGGTGCAGTGAGTTCTCCAAACAACCGTGGCAGCCTGTTCAAAGCCTTGCCATAACCCAGTCCCTCCCCTGGTGTGCTAATGCAGCAACAAAATGCGTTAACCCAGCCTCAAATAAGTACTGAAGGTTAGGGTTCCTAAATATAAATGCAAGACAAGAAATAAAAGTTGGGGCCACTGAAGAATTATCATTGCTCTGCTCAAGTTTATTCCCAAGAGAAAGCAAATGCATCAAAAGCTTTCGAGTGAAGGACACATTTAACTCGCTTTTCATCACTCGAGAACTGTTGTTTAAATTTGAAAGCTTTCTATTTACAGCAAGGCATTAACAATTACAAAGAAAATAAAAATCTGTGTTCCTTTCTCAACACGTATTCCCATGTCTTCTATTTCAAGGGTGCTCATAATGACTTTTTGTTGATTTTTAAGAAAAAAAAGGACACAGGCTGATTACTTTCATTTTGGTGATTATTCACCAAACAGAAGAGAGACAGGCTACACAAACTTTGGCTAAGATACTGTAAAACTCAAACAGAATTAGCTCTCCTTTGTGTTTGCCAGTATGAGAAGCAAGGAAAAATTTAAAATGCTCTCCTTACTCTCAATTTCCTACTATGCAGGCACACCTTGAGCTGAGTAACCCCATGGGAACCAGGGAGCTCTGGGCACAAAGCAGCACAGGGGTGCTGTCAGACTGCAGCCTCCTCCAGACCTGGAAAAAACAGCACCAATATCCTTCTTCCCTCATCCTGCTGCAAGCCTGGGAACGTGTACAGACAACTGGACTTGCAAGCTGGGACACCCACAAAGTTCACCTTGAGACAAATTAAACTGTGCTGTACCAAATCCACACATCTCTCCTTTTATGCTTCAGAAATGTTAATTTTTATATGTTTGCTACATTTGTTTTGAAATTATTATTTTTAAAAGAGAGACCTCTTCCTTCAGGGAAGAATTTTCCAATAATCTGGTATTTTTTACTGATCACTGCATGTTTTCGGAGTCCATTGTCATTGTTTATTTCCCTTAAAATTACTACCAGGCCCACAGATATGATAGCTGGATGTTTTTCTAATATGTTTTTCCACATTTTTGCGGGTTGTTTTTCAATTCCTTGGCTCTGAACACTCTTTTAGCTGTCACAAATTAAGCTGATCACAGCATCTCCTGTTCCCAACAAGAGGACAACCCAGTTCTCACTGAAATCAAGAGGAGCTCTGCCACTGATGGCAGTGCAAGTAAGATCATGCACTCAGCCTCTGTAACATAAGTAAACAAACATTTTCATTTTCATGTCTGAACTGGTAATGCTGGAATAATAGGTATTTTTCTTATTCTAATAAACGGAAAAAAATATCTAAGTATAATTGCAATTCGGCTGCTGCCTGAAGGAAGGAAAACAAAACCCAATGAAGCTTTTTATTACACTTGCTGTTTGCAGAAAGGATGAATGATCCATTTGTGTCTTCCTACTCCATTTAGGAGAGGTGCCCAAGCTCTGGTAGAACACCCATCAAAGTCCTCTATTTACTGGAGTCGTTACTGCCCCAGATTTCACCCATGTGACACACAAGTTTACTCTTTCCAGGCTGTACACTGCCCTGTTCCATTAACATTGATAGCATTTTTCAGTGGAGTTATTTTATAACCCTAAATACCAAATTTTACTGTCAAATTTTGACTGTAAGGGTCGTGGATTAGCACCAAGATAAAAGAGGTACCTTTGAATAGAAAGAGATTAACACTGATGTTGAGGGCAAAAGAAAGAGCTTAATCTGGCCTCTACAGTTAGCACACAACAGTCAAAAGCAGTAAAGTTACACAATATTTTGTTAGATAACCATAAAAGTTTATTTCTCCCTCTTTGTTTAGGAAAATAAAAAAGACAGGTGACAGCCCATGCACTGCAGTGTTACTACTCCCTCTGAGCCCAGAGGGTGCAATACTCAGTGAGCCCCACTGCTCACCCTTCCACCAGTGCTGCTGCTGCACACCCAGATCACCCCCACTGCAGCCACACTGTGCCAACCCTGCCCTCAGGGAACGTGCCAGCTCTGGGCATGGGGCACAGGGGCACCTGACTGTTACAGGACCTCCCTGGCTCAGAGTCTCCAGCTGTAAGTCCTCAGCTCAGCACAGAGACAGAGCAACTTTGGTTAATAACGGGATATCTGCATCAGTTTACAGCAGCTGAGAAAATAAGCTGGTGTTCTCTTTTTTCTTATCCATTTTCTCTTTTGAAGCATCAGCTGTTCAGATGCAAATACAAACATCCAGTAAGCAAAGTGTTTCAGAGAAAGCAGAAAAGCAACCCATCTGTAAGACAGACCTGTGTAAACCCAACTTCCAAAGACACTCAGCTGTTTCAGAAAAGCAGATTTCTCTTTAAATTAATGACAGACAGGACAATCTGTGATCAAGCAATGAATCAGACTGGAATTAAGGGTATAAATTCTTTTGTGCCCTCAATTCTATTCAGTATCTGGTGAGGCTGACTCTGCATTTTCCCAGTGCCACCCAATTCTAACCCCTAACAGCACAGGACCTTTCCCTGTATCCAAGATAAGGGAAGGATTTAGTTAAGACTGCAAGAAGACAGAAACTTTGCTTCCTTCCAGGTATTCTGCAACCTGTAAAAAGAACCAACAGCAGTAATACAAACAGCAGACTTTTATGGTTCATGATCTCAAAGATCACCATCACAGGTTTTCTTATCTTTTGAGACACCCTTCACTTAGCAAGACACCTACTCAACAAATGCAATTGCATAACACAAGCAAAAGGATACTTTCCAAATAAACTAGCCCCTTGTGGTATTAATGCCAGGCAGCCTCGGTGTTCAAGGCACAAGTATCACTGTTCCTTCTTGCAGCCACTTTAGGTGTGTCTGAGGTCACAAATCCTGTCAGAACAGACAGTCACTGATCATAAGGACTGGCTGTTTCATAACTAAAACATCTGCTTGTGGAACTATTTCTTATTATTTCAATGGCAAGGAGCCAGTTGAGACTCTTCTGAATCAGTGAAGGTCTCTCTTGTAAACTCGAGCCTCTTTGTAAAAAGCACTGATAAAAAACAGGAAGCAACTTCTAAAACTCTACCTTCAGCCTATTATTTTTCACTTCCAAGGAAATCCATTCCCAGTCCAGCCAGGAAGATTCATCACAGAGCTACAGCAGTCAGTGAACTACCGAGACATGTTAATGCAGTGCTCACAGCCAGGTACCCAACATGGGCAGTGGGGACAATCAGCTGCTGAAAACTTCCTGTATAAGCAAAATGCCAGACTGCTCCATCATTTGAAACACTGCAGTGAACAAAGACATCAAAGATGGACCCTGTCATTTACTCCCACTTGCACAACTTCTGTAATGTGCATCCACTCTTACAGGTAAGAGATACAGAGTCAAAACGTTGTATTTTTAGATGCTGTAATGTCCAAGGCAAACAAAGACCTTAAGGACTCCTGAGCTTTAACTCTGCATTTCTGAGGTTTTACAAACTGACATCAAGCTTTTAATGTCATTTCCAAGACATGGAAGAATCTAATGCTTATTCCTGAAGCAGACACTGTAAACATATTGATTCTTCCCCAAAAAGCAGCAGTATTTTCATCCATGCCACCAAGTATGTGCTGACACACATCCAGTAAATCACCTGTTGACTGACTGGGAGCATACTGTTTCCACTGCCGTGCATCAAGTACCACGTGCATGTGACTCATTTATCTCCTGCACTAATGGCTGAGCAGAACCATTAAGCAATTTTTTTCTAAGCATCATATCCATCTACTAATCAGCAAAGAACTCTATAGTTTCATCCATGTACACGGCACAGGCCCTTTCCTTTTCAGGGGCTTCATTGATAAGTGGACTCAGAGAGGGAAGAGGCTGTACAGAGCTCTCCAAGTGTACAGTGGGGCATAACTGTGAGAAACCATTAGTTTTCATTAAGTTTTTAATAGTCAGTTGGCACGGGAGAGCTTGATTTTCTTCAAAAGCCTGCATTTCTTCCTGTCCCAGTGAATATTTAACCATCCCCTGGTGATACTGTGTTAAGAAGTCACGCATGGTACATTGGTTTAATAACTCTTTGGGATATGAGATGGCATGTCATACTCAATCTACCACAAAAGCCACTCCAGTCAGGTGGAAAGAGTTGTTGAGGGGAGTGCTGATTTGTGTAATGACTGCACTCTGGCACTGTGTCTCATCCGACCGCTTTGCTGAGCTCCAGGCCTTCCACAAGCAGTACAGATGACAGGTGAAGTCCAGGCTAAGAATGGATATCCAACAACACAATTAAAAAATGCAAAGAAAGAGCTTCACCCCCTGTTTTTATTTACTATATAGACGGGACTTAAGGTTTTAGTTTTACCCTCCTCCTCCCCTTCATTGCCCTGTCTCGCTGTATCCAAGTACCACAGCTGGTGGAGGTGGTTCACTGCACATTTCTCTGTCCAGAAGATGAGCAGCAACCAGGGCCAGCACAGAAAGGGTGCCTTGTTCCCTTGCAGGATAAGGCACTGCACGACTGATTCCCCACCTCAGCTCTGAATTCAAATGCTTTTGCAGCGTCAAGAGCTTTATGCATATTTTCAGAATCTCAAGTTCAAGACACTGAAGAAATGTTTGGAGATCATCCACCCATATCATTCTCTCACTACAATCACCGAGCTTTGCACAGCAATAAGCACTAACCTCCCACTCTCTCAGTTTAGTCACAAAGAGGGAGCAAGACAGTGTCATCTCCTCTAATGCCCCAGCCTTTCCACCATGCTCCCTCTTCCCAATTTCTTCCAACTTACTCTGGTGGTTCTCTCTGAGTAACACACTTAATGTTAAAACATGACAAATATAGCAGAATAAGCTGTGCAACATTATTATAATGCTGCTGGTAAGATCAAAATTTAAACCAGACTTTAAATATATCATATGCCACATGAACTATATCAAGTGTATTCATCCAGTACACGCTCTCAATATAAAACAGTACCTTCTCAAAAGGGTGAATTTCAGTTGGTCATTCCAGTTTTTCTGCAGGCAAACATAGTTAAACAAATCCCTCCATGCTGGGAATGGGAAATTAAAGGACTAATAATGAAAATTTTCTAACACACAGATTGGCAGTTTGTCAAGAAATACATCTATTGTATGTTCAGGGTAATTTCATCAAATTAGTCTTACTTCACCATTTCCTCTTTCCCTACTCATGTAATTACAAACATCACACAGTAGGCACTAAAACTTTCTAGAGTAAATTCAAAGTAAAACCAACACAACCACCGAAAATTCCATACATCACTATAAAAACCTCAACCCCTCGAAAACTATTTTTACAAACACTGTTTTTACCATCTGGATGGGCCTACCACCCCCACCAGAGTTGGATGTAACTCTACTCTTAGAGAGTAAAATCTATGGCATAGACTTCTTTATAAAGACATTTGCTGATGTCAAGTAATATCTCTACTAAACTCTGTTTCAACAGACTCACCTATTCAATGTCAGGTCAACACAAACTTAGAGAGCTCAGCTTTAAACTCCTTACAAGAGACGACTGAAATCAAGTGGTAGAAAAATTAAACGAGAATATAAGCCAGTAAGATCCTACCCGAGTATTTAAGAGGTATTGCTGCCCCACAGCTCCAAACTACTTTGCCAGGAACAAGGAGTTTAGTTTAGGGGATGTACCTACACTCTCTGCTCTTTTCTGGTTTTCTTTTGTTCTCATCTCCTGTGTATGCAGGACAAGCTGGAAAATATCTCATATGGAATTGATAACGGACCTACTGGAATTCAAATATTTACCACAGGGGAATCAGTCATGCAGTGCTTTTTCCTGCAAGCAATCATATATTCCCAGCACAGATAACATTTTCACATATAAATAAAGCCACATATCGTTCCTATTTCTATTTGGAAAGTATCAAACTTCCAGCTGTAGCAGCTACAGAAAAAAACACACTCACAGTGCACCAAACCCACCCAAACCTTCAGACTTTCACGCTGAAGTTTTAATTAAAAGAGGCTGTTCACATGTTTAAAGACACGCATGTGCAGTAACATCTGCAGATCTAAAATCTCACCGGGTACTCCTGTGAATCATGGAAGATAATACCACCCATAAGCACTGAGGCTGCAAAGCCAATTTCCATTAGTTCCGGTTCTGCCCGAGCCACTCCATGGAAATATTCCAATTGTTTGTACCGCCTAAATGATCTCAGGCAGCCCCCTCAATGTGTTTGTTGTTCACCGTGGTTCAGCATAAGGTGTCACGCTACGCCAGCACGTCAGGCCTTACACGGGGACACGGCTTATCAGTGACTGCTTCTTTCAGCATGGAACAAGCAATAGTGGAAAGTGCAAACCAATTTAATTTAACAGAAGGGATTCACACCACGGCACGCAGTTGTCCATTAACAGAACAAACCCCTGTCCCCCTCCCTTTCTCCAGTTGGCAATTGCAGCAAATCTTCCATGAAAATACATTTCCTGTAATGTTCTGGTCATGGTCGGCAAGAGCTGCAACCCATTTCCATAAAGCCACCATGTGGAAAATTGCCTTGGCTGTTAAAATGGACTAATGCAAAGGAATTTTTTTCTTAATGTTGAAGGCATCAATCCTTTTCAAAAACCTCCAGTTTTCAGGACATTAACAGGTCACCTACCAGCCATAAGGCAGAGCCCTCAAACTAAAAAGACAGCAAATCAAAGAGCTGTAAAGAAAATAAGAAAAAAACCCCACCTTCATCCAAGCCTCACTTGCAGATCACTAACCCAGCAAGCATCCAGAGAAGAGAGGTCTCAAGAAACTTTGTAACAGTAACTCTGTTTTTACCAAAGTATAACCCTCATGCTGCAACTGCTAAACCAAAACGCTTCCATGGTATTAGTCAGCCCCCCCAAAGTTAAATCTTGAGTCTGCAGCCAAGTGACTGTAAGACAGAACAACTCAGACTGTTAAAGGAGATGCAGAGAGGCTTTCAGGACTGGAGTCTCATTCTCCAGTACTGCTGTTACCTGGTGAATTTACTCTTTAGCTCCCAGTGGACCTGCACAGATCCCGTTCCCCACTCTTGGTCTACAGGACCGATTGAGCCTTTTACCTACACCTGTCTCAGGCTTCTTCTGCACTGTTTCTGCACAGATGAGTGAAACACATCTCCCTTGCACACTGCCCTCCCTCAGCTTTTCAGTTGTGCTGGACCAAGGAGGGGAGACACAAATTTGGTACAAGAGGTGAGGGCCTGCAGCTCGGACAGTCGGGAATCTCCTGTTGCTCAAGGCCCACTACACTGAGTTGAAGGAGCTTTGCATTCTCTCTCTGTCTCTGGAAACCCCTTTGAACTTCAGGGTGTTAGAAGGCTAGAAGCTGCCAAATGATATTGCCTGATCTGGAGAAGTTTCCAAGTAAATTTTAGAGAAATGCCTGTGGGATAAGACACAGGTAGAGAAAGAATTTCTTTTTGGAAGGGAGAGACACTCAATGTGCAATCAATCAAGTGGCACTGACTGATCTGGAGAAGAGAGGCTTAGAGGCGACCTCATCACTCTCTTCAACTACCTGAAGGGAGGTTATAGCCAGGTGGGGGTTGGTCTCTTCTCCCAGGCAACCAACAATAGGACAAGGGGACATGGGCTCAAGCTCTGCCAGGGGAGGTTTAGGTTAGATGTTAGGAAGAAATTCTTTACAGAGAGGGTTATCAGGCATTGGAACGGCCTACCCAGAGAGGTGGTGGATTCACTATCCCTGGAGGTTTTTAAAAAGAGATTGGACGTGGCCCTTAGTGCCATGATATAGTAATTGGAGTTGGATCAGGGGTTGGACTTGATGATCTTGGAGGTCTTTTCCAACCCAATCTATTCCATGATTCTATGATCTCAAACCAGTTCCTAAACTGGTAAATGGAAACTTAAAGGCAGAGCCCTGCAGAGTCTTCTGGTTCTGTTTTACAGGTGACATAATCAAATTATCTCCAAAAAATGAAACAAAATATTGTTGGCTACAATATTTTTACACATCAGGAATGTAACAAATAAAGTGCTACCACTGTGTAAAGTTATAAAAAAAGCTCAAAAAGCTTATGCTGGGAACCTTGAAGTATAGGACAGCAGAGGCATTACTGATACCATTTGCAAAACTGAGAAGTGAGAAAAAAAATAAATAAATAAAAAAATTCAGGAAGTTCAGTATAATGGAACTGAGAAACAGAAATCTCTGGACGTGTGTTACTTGCAATGCATCTGTTGGAAGTTTGAGAACTTCTCAAAATCAGGCCAAAGGTGTCCAAAGTTGGGCACTATTATAGATATATTAAAAATAAGGATGTTTTTGAAGATATGAAGCTTGTTTCAGAAGCCTAAGGCTTTGCAAAACTAAAATAGAACAGAAAATAGGTCCTGGAAATCTTTAATCCCCAGGTGCTATTGTAGCAGTAGGTCAATTTTGGATTACTGTACAAGAAGGAAAGGCAAAGATCACTGTAAGCCTTAAGAAAGGGTCATCAAAGTAAAGAAGAAAAAATTTTTAAGGAGATTAAATATCTGATTAAAATAGCTAATAGAGCCTAGAAAAATATAAGTTTGTGAGCACATAAGTTCACTGAAATTTAAAATTTCTTTTGTGATAAGGAATGTACTGACTACTAAATTCTTGTGGCTGTGGTTCCAGGCTCAAAGCTGTACCTAAGAACATAGATCTAGAAATACAATGATGAGTATTCCTGTTTTGCCCTTGCTGGCCCCAGCAAGAAATCCAGAGGTACTTCCACAGTATCTACATGAACAAAAAAGTTACTTTACAATGTTCTTCCATCTCTTCAAACTTCATTGGTTTCTTTTCTAGGAAAAGAATTCCATCATATTATAACCTTTCTTCAATCCTGAGAGGCAGCTAGGGGAAAAAAACCACATGAGGAAAGAAATGGGAATAGAGGAGCACTGTGTGTATGTGTGTTGTACACACCATCAGAAGGGTGCAGTGTTGGTTACCGTGTGTGGTTAAGAGGGACATACATATTTCAGAGTGCAGAAACTGCAGTTAGAGGGGTGCATGAGAAAATCTACATAATGCTGGTTTCTTTCTATGTAATCTTGCTTTCTATTCATCATATCTGCTATGCAAAAATTTAGTGCTTTCAGGGTCAGTGAGCAGCTGAAGTACCTTGAAAGAAAAGTCTAACCTCTCCTAATCATGTGTGCTTCCTGTAACCACTCTGTCAGCCCTCTGATTTATGATTCCCACACTGCCCCTGTGATTAAAAGCATGACGGTTTGTTTGCATTTCTACTTAGGCTGATTATTTTTTTGCCCTTCCTCCACCTTCAGACAAGACACTGCAGATGACAGGTCTGAGGGTCCAACAGCGTGAGCAGGATGCTGCCCTGCAGCACTGCTGCCCTCAGGGCCATCACCCAGAGAACACACTGTATCTGCTGACAGTTTCAGCACTGGCCACTGGGTTTTACTGTAACTACCAACCAGCTGGTTTCAATTTCTTCTCTGTTTAGACTTGAAAATCTGAAGTTTCCAGGAATACTAATTAAACTAAAATGAGAGGACATTTTTCAATTCAGGTCCCTGTAAACCCCAACCTGAGAAGCGCCGTGGGTTTTGCCTGACTGACAAAGCAGCTGCTGGGTACTTTTGAAAATATTGCCTCCCAGTCATGCTGGCAACTCCTCACTGGTCAGACAGGTACTGAATAGCACAGTGGTAGACGAAGAGAAATTACAGTTTAATGGTAATGAGATCCAGTGATACTTGCAAAGGAGAATAGCCACAGCAACAACAGGTAGGTTCAACCAGAAAAATAATATCCATGTTATGTCAGAGACGTGACTAGTCCAGAAATTCAGAGGCATCCCAACAAGTAAGCAACACAATGAATTCGCTGCTCTGAAAACACAAAACAGGGAGCCAGATGTCATGACCAAGATCAGCATCTCAGCTCACTATGGCACAGCTATCGAGGATGAACCACACATCTGGGTGGTTTTAGCACATTAAGCATGTTCTGCATTGATCCAGTGACCTGGGGGCAAAGAGCTCCAGATATCTGGGAGGCTAAAAGAATATGGAAAAGTGGCTCCTGGCTGGTTGCTATTCTGTCATGATCTCTGTAGCTCCATGAGTGTGCAAATGTTAGTGCACAGATGGAAAATACCATTGTTTCCACACAGGAAGCCAATGGATACACAAATGAATAATGCACTCCCCAAGGCAGAGTGTGCTCTCCAGACAGGGAGCTTGCAGGCCCAGGATGAGTAAATTAGCTCACGTATGGTTAGTGCCAACAACCGTTAAAAATATCTGTAGGGCTATAAAGACACTTGTGTGTACAAAGGGCACCCATTTTTGGAGAGCCAAAAAGAAATTACCCTGAATGAAAAATTAATATAATTCTGACCAAGTCTTGGTAAACTTTTATAATGCTGAGTAACACAGTAAAAATGCGTATTTTCTTGTTCAGACATGTCTACAAACTGACTTAATACCATCTGCTGAAGGTAACACAACACACCAGTAGGGTTTTGTTAATAGTTTGGCTAAACCGACTAAGGTATCCTCTCTTTCATCATCTCTGCAATCACAGAAGTCTTCCCTTCTTTAGAAAAGTAGCTGTCAGTATTAATAACACTGCAAAGCAGTGTTTGAGTAAGAAGTCTCAGCCACTTTTACTGTGCTCCATCAACCTCTCGTCCCACCCAGTTTTCCTTTTCATCTCCCCCGAAGACAACAGAGACACCACACAGAATTTTCCCTTCTTTTCACATGGTTTTTGTTTAAAACCAAAATTGACAACAGTCCTTTTTTAATGTCATGACATGACAAAACAACGATACATCTCCTCCCATGACCATTGTTTTTTCTCTCCTACAACTGGATTATTACTGGGTGCCACATCAAATGTTAGAAAAACATACACATACAAATGGTTAGTATCTGCCAGGTTCCATGATGTTATTTCCCTTGCATTAAAAGAATGTGATTAACTGGAGCTTTTACTGCCTCAGTAGTTTTTTTCTGCAGTCACAGAATTCCCACGTATTTATAACTCATGGCATTTCATGAACTTGTGAAATCTTCTGTGTTTCTTTCTGAAGCAGAAAACAGTAATTTCAGCAGAAATATGAATTTCATTACGTTTGACTGACAAGCTCAGGCCACATAACTGACTTAACATACACAAGGCATGCTCCCTTTTCTTTTGATTTATGAGTCTGCACTAGATTTACTTTTCTCTGTAGGAACAGAAGCAGAGTATGTTTCTATAGCTATATCTCTATTTTGCCCTCACTACTTTTAATCTGCAACCTTTATATAGAACATCTGTTGCTGCAAGAGTAACTGAACGTTCCAGTGACTGTGCAGTAGTAACAGCCCTCATGGCAGCCTAATACTATTACCAAAAATCCAACCTTCATGGGCAGGATTTTTGACAAACACCAACACCTTTGGAAATGTACTGACAATTGCAGTAACATTATTTTCCATATTGACTTGCCACTAAATCATATTATCTCTTACATTTCATTTCAAAGGAACTGCTAGAAAGAAAAGATCATGCTGTGTTTTTCAGTTGTTTGTACATTATTTCAACTACGTACCTTTTATTGAGTGACCTAATTTTAGACCTCCTTTTTCATTAAAGAATCCACATCCAACA
This sequence comes from Corapipo altera, assembly GCF_003945725.1. Classification (NCBI taxonomy): domain Eukaryota; kingdom Metazoa; phylum Chordata; class Aves; order Passeriformes; family Pipridae; genus Corapipo; species Corapipo altera. Next base: position 1,622,314 of record NW_020884942.1, read on the forward strand.
CAGAGAAAAACAAGGTTCTATCCCCAATTTAGTTCTAACCCCAAATATCTTACCACTTACTTCTGCTCATAGACACAAAGTGATTTAAAGTCCACTAAAAAAAAAAATCACTTGAAAAATGTAAAAATTTAACTATGAGTGGAGCAATAACCTACAGTAGAATCCCTTTAAAACACCCACCCCAACAGCAGTGATTATATCACACAGCTTTCCATGCAAACAGCAGCTTTGAAAGGAAGCTGACACAACAGCAGAGGACTGAAGGGTCAGAAAAACCAAACATGAAATTGCCACTTCCTCTACACAGGGATTCAGCACAGAAAAGGACACAGTCAACAAAATAACAAGCTCTGGCTCCCTTCTGCTTCTGAGCCAGGCTCTGATGAAACAAAACAGATCTCCAAAGACCTCATCTCATCCTGCTTCCCTGCCTTCTCATCTGAGGTGACACCAGGCATGTCTGAGTAGAGTCCTTGGACATACAATTGCTAATGCAAGCCAAATAAATCTGCAGACATCACGTTTTCAACATATTAGCACAAACATACTTGTAAGAATTGTTAAATGCTTCCAATTTTTCATATACCAACCTGAAAATCCAACAAAAAGTCACTGCCAATGTTTCACAGATGTGAACAATAGGTTTTGTACCTCTGGGATGAGGAAACGTGATGGCAGTTGTAAAAGGTTTACTGTACAACACTGAACTGGTTTATTAAGGTAATAAGTTGTTTTGCCTTTCACTGTTCAACTAAAACAAACGAATCACTGAGCCTTTCCTTCCCAATGCAGCTGTGTATGGCACACTCACATTCTGCAGTTTTTTTAGGTAGTGAATCAGTGGGGAATAGTGAATGCCTCCCTTCCTTTTCTTCTCTCACTTCAGGGTTCCTCCTCACCTCCCTTAGTAATAACCATGGATAAAAGTGTTCTCACCATATCTGCACACATACACTTCATTCCTTTACAGGGTTTTGCTCTGGAGTTACTGGGTGACTTCTCTTCAGTGCCAGGAGTTCCCCAGTGCCCACTGGCACAGAGGGGTAATGAGGCCAAAGCAGCTGCCCCGACAGATGAAGATGTGCCAACTTTTGATTATGAGCTGCAAGGTACCCACTTCCAATGATTCCTTTTTCTCTGCCAGCCCTTTTCTTTTGACATCCTCCCACTTCTAACCCCAACTCTTTTATATTTAATTCTTGAAACTCTTCTTCCAAAACGAGGACAGTCATCGCTCACAGTCTGTACTCTCTGCCTTACACTGACTGTTGTTGAACTGTAAGAATCCACCCAGAACACAGATCTTTAAAAACCCAGTCCATAGTGTCAAGCATAGAAGACTTTCATAGGACACCTAAGGCCAAGATCACTGAAATGCACAGTTTCATTTTAAAGGACTCTTCCCTCTCCTAGTAGCTAATGTATCTGTCCAGACAATAAAATTAAGCAGAACAGAGTTGCCTTTGCAGATCTGCCAGTGACTCAGTTACAGCTCAACCACTTTCTGTAAAAGTGAAATCAGTGACCTAATTAAAAAGCAGAAATAATGCCTACCTCTTCTCCCCATCCTCCCCACAGCAGTCTGGGAACTCAAACGGAAAAGCTAGCAAGCACTTTTCTCCTTGATGTACTTGCTATAGAAAAATCAAATGACTTAAGAACAAAGGCCTGCAGGGAAGATGCAGCAGGCAAGTAAGAATCACCTGTGACTTATTTATCCTGTCATTTCATAGATGAGCTCCCAATCTTTGCTATTAGCATTACTCACTGCAGCTGTCAAAAACCTCAGGGGTTAACCAGGGCTTGATTGGAATAGGGAAGACACTGGTCCAGTTCCTTTCTGAGTATTTTACATAAAAATAAGTGGTATTTTACACTTTCATATGTAAAATTGATTGACAAAAGATACCAGACAATAAGAAATGGCAACTTCAGATAGCAAAAAGGAAAAGGAAATTAAAGCAAGAAAAAAAAAAAAAAGAAAAGACTGATGTATCCGGAATTTTCAATTATTAAGGGCTTGGCCCTCCGAGATATTAAGCAGCTCTTTTAAGGCAGGAAAAAACACAAGCTTATGTGATTTTGGTGGCATAAGTCCAAGCCTACTCTCAGTAGTATTTCTGCCTAAAAACATATCACCAAGTTAAAGAGCATATTTTATGATATTCTATGAATGGCAAGGAAAATGTACAAAAAAATACAAATTAAATTGTTCCTTGCAACTCACTACTAATGCATCTGCTTCCAAATTGCAAGTAATCCAGAATGCCACAGAAAAGTAAGAACATGACGAGTTTCATACAATTTTAACCCAGTTTCCAATTATTAACTTGAAAAAAGTACCCAGTAAGCAACAGCCCCTCTTATGTCTCTTTTCAAGAAATTGTCACTGTATTGCCATTACAAAAGGGTACTTCTTAGCTCTACCAATTTGTTTTTCCACATTAGATTCTTGTACTTTTTAAGAAAGCAAGATGAAACACACTAATTTTTAATATTACATGCAAAGCTTAAAAAAAAGAGACAGATCCAAACCTAATCTCTATAAGATTAAACATCTGTCTGAGCCTCTGTCATTACTGTTCTCTGTGATACCTTGTTTGTTGTATCACACAACAAAAAGATTTTTTAAACTCACTGAACAATCCATAAATTGTTGTAAACTCTCGGAACCACCAGGTAGGAAATACAGTTACTTTCATTTTGGTCACCACCACCTTGTTTTGATAGCTGGACAAAGGAAGAATTTTTAATAAACTGTTGGAGGCAAAGGCACTGTTTAAAAGGAAGCCACTGCTTAAAAGGTTGTCACTGACACAGGCTTGGAAAAAACTTGCTCCAGACAGACAAACAGTAGCTTCTGACTATAAATAGTACAAAAATCTCCCCACTAGACCATACAGAAGGTGACAACATCCACAGGAGAAAATTTAATTCTGTCTTACAGAGCAGCTTTACCACTCTCAATGGAATCCCACCAAAGCACTCAGGGTTTAGAGCAGCTCCTCTGTAGTCTGATCAAACTCTGAATTAGGCTTCCTGCTTCCATTATCTCCAGGAGGGAACGTGTAGATGTTTTAGCTCATTTCCTACTCTGCATATAATCACTCATTTGGTTATTGAATTATTAGCCAAGGGTGATATGGTGATTCTGTTCCACTGACAACAAACGAGCAGATTACCTTTAAACCAAGAAACAGCTGCAGGCACCAAGTGCTGCTGGCTCCATTAGCAAAGCTTTTTCCTTCTGGTCCCTCTCTGCTTGTGTCAGGACCTCTGGTCTTTTGCAAGGGAAAAGGGAACAACCCTAGCACACTATGAAGGATGAGGAAGCTGTTTGTTTCACATGTAAACACAATTTTATATGTTATATATATGCAGAGCATATAATGTGCCTATTTTTCTTTTTATGACTTAGAAATAAAAATAAATGTAGTAGATTTTTACGGTGTACTTGCACTGATCATTGGATGCCATAAAATATTTTGTTAGGCACAGCTTTGGAAAGAATCAGGAGCTGAGCAGGTGCCAGCTGTGCAGTTCCATGGTGCCAGGCAGTCACGCTCCTTAGTGCCTCCTAAACTACAGGGGCAGAAAAGGATGGCAACTCCACCAAACATACACTGGGACAAGTGGAACTTAGTGTTATCAGGTGTCCTAGAACAGTTAACTCCTTTTATATCAACTTCTATTCTCTCCTTCTTTGCAGCAAGGTTACACCATTGGCTTCAGCTAAAACATACCAAGTTCGGGTCAGCTACAGGTGAAGCTGAATCAACCCCAAACACTCACATCCCAGGGAAGTCCAAGCAGACACAGGACCCATGCCAAATGATTTGCAAATCTCACAAACATGCTCTACTATATCTTGTTAAAATACTTGTGAGAGAAGCAGCTCTCCTGTTACCAATGCTGCTTGGCAGCCTGCACAAAACAAAAGTTATTTCCAAAGCAAGTATCAAAATACAGGTATTGAAACAGTATGAAAAAGCAAGAGTAACATTAACCTTCCTGGTGCTGGAGCAATGTCCCTCAAGAGTCTTGTAGAATGACATTTTTTGAAAGTGAAGTTACAACCAGTAGCAAGAGAAATGTTTGAAAGGAGACCAGCACTGAAAAATGAAATCATGTAATACAGGTAAGGAGAGAAACAACCTTCAAGAAAAGACAGGGAGCAATCCTGAATCCCCAACTGCCAGGTTACCTGCAGAAAAGACACCAAGGCACCTTGGAAGGAATTCCATGTGTGATTTAGCCTGGTAGGTGTATCTGTAGTGTTTTATATGTCAGGTTCAAATGGCCTTTACTCAAATTCAGTCCCAGGTCTGCATTTCTTGTTAATGGCCGAGCAACAACAGAGAGAAATGCTTATAACTGAGTGGAGTCAGGACCACACTCAAAGTTACGAGATTCCTGCCACTTTAATTTGAGGTGCCTTTGAAGCAGTTTGTGCCCTTGGGTTCTGAAAGCACAACCAGCAGAATTCAGCAGAAGCATGAGAGTGTTACCACGGTGCTGGTGATGCCTTCTGTACATAGTCTGAACTGGTCATAGAGGAGAGCAGGTGGAAAAGCTTCAGAACAACCTGAATCATCACTTGTGTATCTGCACAGATAAAAGGACTCATACAGTGGATGCTACAACTGATGTTGCAAATGCTTAATTTCAGTCCAGTACCCTCCAGAGAACACACAAATCCCTGTGGAAAAGGCAGTGTGCTGCATGCCAAAGCAGACCGGGCTGGAGTTGAAAAAGTTGCTCTATTTAGTTTCCACCTCCATGGTCCCATTCAGCAAACACCGTTCTCTTGAAACATCACTGTGCAGGGCAAGAGGCAACCATTGGCAAACCCCAGGGATACACTGTCACCACGGGATGGAAGCTCAAACACCTTGCTCGAGTCCCTTGCCAACATAATTAAATTGTGCCATTATAGATTCTTTGGACAAGGTTTCTAATAAAGCATTTCCCGCCCCATTTCCTGCCAAAATCCAGAAATGCAGCTCCACATTCTGCAGTAAGTCATACGTGCTTTGTGGCATGGCATAACACTTTTCATTCTCTTTTTTTTTCCTGCAGTAATGCTGCTGCTTAAGGCAAGTGTTTAGCACTGTAATGACATAAGCATAACTCCAACATCTGTTCTCTGAAGGAGGGGAAAATGAAACGAAAGAATAAACCATGCTCTTGTACTCCACTCCTTTAAATTTCTCAGGTAAACTAAAAAAAACAGGAATCCTTCTCACTACTGAGACCATCACTATCTCTTCCTTTACTTAAAAATCCAACAAACAGAAAACCAAACTCCTAAAGTCTGAAAGACACCTCTGTTGTTTCTTGTTGAGGATTGATTGCACAGGTAAATAGGTGTAAGAGCTGCTGAACCTGATCAAGCTAAACCTTATGCCTGTGTACCATAAAATCACAGGGCTGAAAAGCTTAGATAATGGGCAGCAGTCTGCTCATGTACAGCAATTCACATAAAGATCAACCAGTGACAAGAAGGTTTTCCCTCAAAGCCACTGATCCAAACCTTTTTCGGTACCTCTGGCATGTGTGTGGTGCCTGACAAAGCTTCCCACAATCTAAACTTCCCACATCTCTCTGTCCTTGGAAACAGGAAGTTGGATGTGGACTAGTCCAACCCAGGAAACGACCTGTCTGAGACTGCACCCTACAAATTAATTGAATAACTGTGCACCCTCTCCAAAGCCATGCAAAACTAAGCCAGAAAAAAAGCCTGAAGACAGATGGAGATTCTTAGCTAACAAACTAAGGTACCTTCCAGTGTGCTCTTTCTGCCTTCCTTTTCTACCAGGATGCAATTGGCTGCAGGACATAAACCCAAGCAGAACTGTCCCACAAGACCAGACAAAGGTTAACGGCACCTGAGCCTCTGTCCTGTTGCCAGTGAAACCAACTGTGCTGAGAGAGAACTCTGCATGGACAGCCCAACCCTTACTGCTGTCAGACACGAGTCCTCTTTGTCCACTCCAGATCAGATCAATACTACAACAGCTCTTCAGTGAGACACCTTATCCCTGGCAGCTGGATGAGCCCCATTCCAGCTCTGAGCTCTCCCACTGCCATGAGAGCTCTCTGAGAGAGAGACACAAAGAAAGACCTTTAGTTAGTGTATATCTCCTGAGACTGTGAACCACAACTGTTATCCATGCTTGAACTTCACTGCTAAATTGTTGAAGCTTTTCTCAGAAGTGGCTAAGAATCCTATGACAGATTCACTTAGTTCTGTGGCTTTTAGCCAAACAAATCAATTCCATCTTTCTCCGGTTGAGAGTTAGTGAGGGCCAGCATTCACAATTTTTTTTTCCTCATGTAGAAAAACAGAGATAAAAGGGAATGGAAGGTGGCACCGAATGGTAAAAAGAAAACAAAAAAAACTGTCCAACAATGTTCGCTCCAGTGTGTGAGAAACAGAGTTAATGCATGGAGGCTCTGTACAACATTTGGACACGACCTCCTGATGCTGTGATGACACAGTTCCTACCTCTGGTAAAGATTGCTGTAGCAAGCAAAAGAAACAGCCAATAATTTTGACTTGAGAATGTAGCAGAGATTTCACTAACCTCCCACTCCGAGGCAGGCAACTGGCTGTACTACTGTAGTACCTCTCAACCCAAACACAACAGGTTTGATATTGCAATATTTGAAAGTATGTTACCTTGCAAATTTATAGCATGCCACTAATATCCTGAAACCTGTGGGCACGGATTTGTCATACAGCAGGTGTGACGTGGCCTCCCCATCTCCACGGAGGCTGAAACACTTCACCTTACCATGGGAGAGGCAGGGTGAGCAACAACCTGCCAGCAACCCACACCCTCACCTTGCACTGACTTGTTGATGGAGTCGTACCCTGAACAGCTCGTCCTTGAGGTGCCCCCCTTCTCCCAAGCAAGGGGACCTGTAGTGAGCTGTAAGAGGAATCAAAACTACACAAGTGCTGAGAAAGCTGAACTCCATACTTAAACCCCAGAGCCACGTTTATTTCTGGGACTAACACAGTGTCTCTTTCTGTCTTCCTGCCAACAGATGCAGGAAAACTGCTCCTGTCTCCTGGGCTAGCTTATAATTCACTAATTTTATAAAAACTTCTTCAGAGCTGTACAGTGTCATTAAAAAGGAAAGAAAGAACAGGAGCACCCAGTACCTGCCCAAGCTGCTGAAGTGATGCCCACCGTGTCTATGTCCAGAAGTCTCATTTCAAAGGCCAGGTTTCTCCTGCTCCCCATTTCGTGTGCCTTTGAGGTGGTTTTTCTAACCTGAGTAAGTGGAAGTTAAACATTTTCGGTTCTTGTGTCCAAGGACCACGTGGATAGTCCTTGAATCACAGAACCAAAGTGAGATGACTCATGAAGTCAGAATTGCAGTTTTGACACTGCTCTGGATGTGCTCCAACAGCAGTGACATGCTCTGTACCTCTGTCCCATTCTACCATCACTATTCTATTTACAAAGAGCAGAGGAACACTGGCATGCCAGAGAGGCTACCTGGAGAAATCACAATCCATCAGAGGAAGTGTTACAACATCATGAATGACTCTGCCATTCCCATAGCTCAGCTCCTCCATTTAATTCAATCTTACATGCTCAAGTGAGGCTGCAAAACAAATAGGGGTCTGTTTAGTGCCATATCGATAGTTGCATTTTAGAGAGGACATCTGTCACCCAAGAGCAGCACTGAAAGTACTGACCAGATAGATATGAGCTTTTAGCACATTAAGCATGTTCTGCATTGATCCAGTGACCTGGGGGCAAAGAGCTCCAGATATCTTCTTACCTGACCTCAAGGCACTGGTCCCACCTCCATCTCTAACAACCAAGCAGAGCACTTAAAAAAGTACCATTCTCATGCTTATACTCCTCCTCCCTCCCCCCTCTCTTGTGATGCCATCAGCTGTGTGCTGAACAGAACGAAGAATGAATTTCTCAAAACCTGGCTGTAGCTTGGCCACACAGGCTTGGAGGTGTGATTTAAAAGCATGGCTTAGAAGCACGTGAACTTTTTTATAGAGCTTAGAGGGAGCTTAAACAACTCGGCCTTTGTTTCAACTTGCATCATCAAGCAGGGTGGAAAATAAAAAAGATTATGTGACATGTAGTATAGTCCCAGCTTTAGGCGTTAGTCACAGTTAAATTAGTTATAACTAGGAAGGGGGAAGAAAAGCCAATAACCAGAATGAATTGGTATAACCAGCTCCTACTCTGAGCTCCCTCACCGCTATAAACACTTGCTTAACTATGTTCTGGAGCACGAGGCCTGTATTCTGAATTGCAGAAATACACTGAGATTCAGAGTTCCTGCTCACACCCAGTAAGTAACTGGATTTGTTTGAAGGGAGGACTGTTTGTGCTTTATCCTGTGGGAAGTTGTTAACGCCCACTCATTTCCCCCTCCCAGTCTCTCCTCACTGACCCCGGAGAGACCACTGCACATGAAAAAGAGTTTTTCTTGAGAGGGGGAAATTACAGCAATATGCACTATAGAGTAAAGCCTGAAGCATCCAGGAGCTTAAGAGCTGACACCTTTGGAATTCTGGTTCCAATCTGTAATAGTGGTTTTTTTTTTAGCCCAGATTACAAGATTATTTTCAGAGTAATTCAAGATATCACGGTTCACACAGATAGAGCACCCTGCTTGAGCTTAAGGCATCTATTTTAACTTGGTTTAGTTTAAACTTCCACAAATATCCCAACACAATCACATATTTCCAGGCAAAGGAGTAAAGAGCCATATAAATGCCTTGGTGTGCAAGTAATACTACTAACTTCCACAAGAGAAAGCTGTTCTCAGATCTGTTCTGCACCAGGCATGAGCCTCTAAAAATCTCGCTTACCCACAATAGTAGAGTTGACAAATATAACTGTTCTTTCTGTTCTCATGAGTAGTTATTTCCAGCTTTGGGATTGGCCGGGCTTCAACCCAAAAAACTAGACTTTTCATGACATCCCCAAATAACTTCAGAAGTCAGGAAATATCCTAATTAGGAAAGGGGTGGATCCATCCTGCCTGAAGGATTTGGCAGACCAAGCATCCCACAGCTCCCAAATGTTCAAAGAATCCATCCTTCAATTCCTGCAAGGTTTCCAGCTGGGTGAAGCCTGACAAGCAGTGCTTTATCCCGGCTAACCGCGATCCACGCAGCAGTCAGGACCAACTACTGATCATCCAGCACGCTTTAGAAACTGCAGCTGCACCCCTCACATTGTGATTTATATTGTCATTACGGTACAACTACACCTCAAATGTGTGAAGTCTTCCCCCTCCAACACCAGCTAGAACACAAGAAAGAAAATGCTCTCATCAAAGAGGCCTTCTGACAGAAAGCCTCCGGGAGAAGTTATTTCCAAACGGAAGTAGCTGTGCTGTGGACAGTCTGCAGGAAGATTTACTTCTGCATTTGTTTTGGGATATTTAGAAAACCAGTTCAGAAGATCTTTACTTCTAGTGTCTGAATGACAGGAAATCTTCTCACAGTTGCCTTGTTTACCCAGTCCAGTCCAAGCTCACTCTTGTGAGCTTCCCAAGACAGGAAGGGCTCTGCTGTAGAACACTGCTTGTGGTGAGGCAACACCTACTAGTGCAAGCACATGATGAGCACTCAACATGCACATACTGTCATCTTAGATTTGGTGTCCAGGCACGTCCCATCGTCAGCAGTTGAAACTTTGCCTCAATTTCTGCATTTATAGAGAAAATATGCAATATCCCAGCTCAGCATGGCACGGGGATTAACAGTTACACTGTAGAGGAATTTGAAGAAACAGTGTGCACACGTGCACATCCCATGGATATGCTCCTCAAGAACAACAGCCCTTACACACCTTTGCTAGTAATGGTTTTGTCATCTGTGGTTTCAAGGCTGGGAAACCAATGGGATAAAAACATTTCTCCATTTCTTGTGCAGGTAACCTATTTCAAAAGAGCTCCAAGGTGACGCCATGTAACAGATAGATATAAAAAATAACTATTTTTAAAACACTTCAAGTCAGATGGCAAGGAGCACTTTCCCTGGATATGAAAAGTAGGCAAAGTTCTCTGCTGCCTTTTAGATGCCTGGGCTATCCACAAATACAGACTCACAGGTATAGCAATTATCTTTCCTTCATATGCACCAAAAGAGTTTGCTGGTGCTGCCGTGCTGGCTCAGTCACAAAGGAGAAGCTCTCTGAACAGCTCTGGTGTCAGAGGGTGGGAGCAACACATGGTTCCCACAGGTGTCATAAGTGGAGCAACCCCTGCACTCGTGAGCTCAACTGTCTGGGAGGAATATAAAACCTGTGCTGAACAGTTACAGGACCCAGCAGCCCCTCACACGCAGGGATCAGCTTACAGTTTAGCAGCATAAAAGCTGGCTGTGCAAATAGTGTGCATAACCCAGTCTTAGCATTGTCAAACAAACATGAAACTTGCCTGAGCAAGCTGGGACAGACAGCCAGGTTAAGAACAGTCTCTGCTTGCTTCCCTGAAGCACACAATAATATGGGCAGCAATCCAGCTTCTGTAATGCCCGACTTCCACACCCCTGGCTGGGCCTTCTGCTGGGGTAGAAACGGGAGGGACAATTTCCTACTTGCTTCCCAGCTGGTGAAATCCTATTAAACACAACTGTTTTCATCAACCCATTTCAAAGGTTCAGACAAAACAAGTGTATTACCCCTGCTGGCAGCTGCTGTTACAGGCACTGTGGAAACACTTCAGCTAACTATGAGAATATTTCTTCCCAGGAACTGCTGTCAAAGGCAGGTTAACACCTAGATAAGAACCACTGGCGTAAGAGAAATCTTCAGTAATGTTTCTGAGAAAAGGGTGTTCAAGGAAGACCTGACAGCTACCTGACCCACAGGCCCATGAAAGGGCTACAGCCTCAACCCCTGCTGGAGTGAGCCAGCTGCTGCAGGACACACGGGCAGCATGGATTTGTGATGCTCTCCCCATGAGCAACACCATGTTTGGCCACGAGATCCACTTGTTTACCACACCACACAGAAACCTGCTTCTCAAACGGAGGGAACTGAAAAGACTGTGGAAAACTTCTGTGTTACAGCTGTCGCAAGTTCATGCATTTCAAAGCACTCACAGTGATTTTTGAGACCTCCCCCGAGCTTTGATTAGGCTTTCAGGGAAAGACACCTTTCTCCTTTAATACATCATTACACACAGAAGTTGCTACGAGTGGCGTGTCACAGCATGGAAAACCCTCAGACTTCCTGAAGGCAAATCCATGACCTCTTCAGTTGCCTCAGTGCAGCTAACACTGAGAAAGAAGTTGAAAAGTTACATAGAACTTGCCAAATTATTCTTCCAAGGAGCTGCCTAAGTCATACTAAAAAAAACCCCATTCTTTGCAACTAGCAGTTAAAAAATCTAAATGCGTTTCAGAAGTCAGGGACAAATGCCTTTAAAATTTACTAAGCTAGTTGTCTCCCAAAGTGTATTGATTCAAACTAGACTTTTCAAGTATTTTGCGTGCATATTGTAGTCCAATATTATTTCTTTAAATAATTACACACAGTTTTGGTGTCAAATCCTACAGAACTCCCGAGGCAAAGAAATTTGGTGGAAAGCAGGGCAAGAAATTCAAACTGTGCCTTTGCTATGGTTATTTAACAAAAAGCTTTACTGGTTACTAACAAACCATCTAATACCTGAAAATTCAAGTCAACACAAATCGGCTTTCTTCTGTGGTTTCTTCTTTTTCCCTCATCCTCAGCTGTGGACTGATTATCTTGTTTTTCTTCTATCCCCAATCTCAGATGCTCCTTTTACAACCAGAAGTTAAATACAGTTGCTCCTGTCATCGAACAACTTCCTGAAACTCCCTTTTTGGTGAGAGTCTCATCAGTCCTCATGACATATGATCGAAACAGAGTTCATACTAATACAATTGTGGCAGCTGTTTTTCAGTCCCTTCTTGACATAACCAAGTCACAAATAAGAGATCACCTACAAACAGCCCTATCTTATTAGGAACGGTCAAGGACAGGGTTATTTCTTTAAATTCAAACTCATGTACCATTCAGTGGTTTTTATTTTATCATTTCAATATTTGGAGCTGTCATTTTCTTAAAAACAGAAAAGAAAGCTCATATAAACTGCTGGTGCACTGTATGCTTGGAGCTCGACTGACTTCTGAACACCCAGGGTTGAAAACTGGGCACTGTAAAGTGTTAAGTGCTGAAAATAGCAATTCACAAGTTTTGAGTTTCTATAATGTATGTTTGCTATGAATGGCTCAATAAACAGGTGTCAGCTTCATCCAAGTTAGTCAAAGTCATGAAAACAACCCTTTCTGAGTAGTGTTAAGAGGCTCATCCTAAGACAGTAATACCTCATCTAAAATATCTGACTGCATAGAATTCGACTGTTGAGATTAACAGTTGGTTTCGATGTTGGGATGGTTACATTTTGTAAGCCTAAAATGTTCTTATTAAAAAAGGGGCCCTTCAAGAATCAGAATAAAAAGAGCCCCTAAGTAAAAATCCAATTTATGAGACTGAGAAGGCTTAGGCAGTAAGAGATCTCTAAAGGGAAAGAGGAAGACAATTTATCAAGTTCAGGAAGACAGTATTAAAGTGATCAAGGTACAAGATGATGTCAACCTGGAGGAAGGTGTTAGTTCAGGAAATGGAAAAAAAGGTCGTTCAGGTATTGCGAAGAAATAACACACTACTCAGAAAAAGCCTACTTGCAAAGTACAAGAAAAAGAGCAGAATTAAATGCTGTGCCAAACAATCATTTCAATAATGAAGGGCAATACTGAGTCATTAGTCTTTAGTGCAATATTACATTTCAAAATCAAAGCCACCGATAGCAACAGTTGGAGTCCTGACATGTGTAACACAATATGGTTGTTAAAAATACAGGACCTCACTCCACAGCAGTGAAGCCTTTGGCCAGGTCTAAGGCTCTCCTGGAGTCAGGCTGCGTACACATAGAAAGATGCTGTCATTTTGACACATACATGGAAATCTAGCCAAATAAATCAAAGGAAAACTGCAGGGCCAAAAAAGGCTCATGATAAGTTATTTTGGATGCGTTACGAATAATGCCATCAACCACAGCAGTATAATCAATGACAGAAACTTCATTCAGATGCTCAGAACAAGAAGTTCCAGTTTTGCACCCCTAAAAGATGCCAAGGCACTTCCTTACCTGACAGGGCTCCTATGCACATGCACCTCTTTTTTGTGCAGCATACCACGGATGAAGGATCCCCTTAATGGGGGTTTAATCTAAATGACCCCGGCTGTACTTGCTTCAGCAGCCAGGATAAATCTGTTCAATCTTCCTCCTTGCACAACTACCCACGTCACATCTGTCTTTTCTCTTTCAGAGGTACAGGCCAAGAGAGAAGAGAAGAGAAAGAGGCAAAGAACAGAAGAAGGTAATGCTGTCCTTTGTGATTTAAGGCATGTTAACAGAAGGGACGGTTGACTGATTATGATCATACTCAGCGATTCTTGGGCTCCTTGTACTTTCTCTATCTCCACCAGGAAAGCAAAACCTGTCAGGAAACTGGTGAGTCAGCATGCAGCTGCTGTTTGTCTTAGCTATGAGGCATTGATTTTTTTCCCCGACACTTTGATGTAGGGTCACAGGTATCCTAACTAAAACCTTTACTGAGAGCAAGGGGGTCACGGCAGCAAGGGCTGTGAGGTTAAATAAAAAAGTCCATTCTATTTTTACAGCATTTGTTTGGATGTTTAAATTTTCTGAGAGAGCTGAAGTAAAAAATACAAGACAGACTTTTATTTAAGCTGTTTAGATAAAAAAGGAATGGCCAATGCAATGCTCTTCACAAAATCTTTCAAGAGTCACCGAGTGTACCTGTAAACAGGTATCTTGTACATCTGTGTTTCTAATTAACACAAGAACTAAGGCTAAAATGTAGAGTAACTCCAGTACGTGGAAGCAGCAGCACTTTTATATCTCTAGCACTTTTTCAGAAACATAGTCCCTTTTAATATATGTGAAGTTAGACAGTGCAAAGTCACCAGGCATTTTGAAACTCTAAGCAATGCTATATGGACAGAATATCTTGAATTGTCTTGTTAGTATTTCAAGACTGACATTAAGCAAAAGGAAATTTGGTCTGTTGTAAAGACAAAAATGCAAAGGCTGCTAAGGAAGCTGAGGTTTCCCCCCCTCATGTAGAAGAGCTCCATAAAAGTGATGACAGTATTTTAATCTGCAGTGAAGTGTAATCAAAGAATCTCTGCTTAATAGGCTGGAGATTAGTTATGAAGTAAAACACAGAGTCAGACCATAAAAAGTTAATTGCAAATAACTGTTTTCTTGTTTAAATTGGCAGGAAATTGTGAAATATTTCCTCTATAAAAGCATAGGTGAGCTATAATGTAGAATTTACCATTAATAGGGTGGAAGGAAGGGAAGAACAGAGCAAAGCAGTAATAACATGCTAAGAAACCAGTTACTGCTGAAAGAGACAAAGTGACTGGGCAGCAACAGTCTGGACATTAACATGTAAGGCTGAGATTTATGGTTAAAGCCAGCTTTAAGACAGATCCCTGAAGAGTCAGAGATTGGAGTGGAGTCACAGACCTGAAGTCTGAAATTAATCTAACACCAGGTGCTATTTATTACAAACTTGTAAGAGGCTTTGAGATACACAGGTGAAAGAGCAATACAATTAGTCCTGCTAAGAAATTCAGGTTACAGTTAGAGGTGGACAACAGGAGCTCCTTAATCCTTACTGGATGCATCACTGGAACAGAGACACCCCGAATATGTGATATCCTTAATCCTGCTCATCAGTGTGTAGGGATGAAACACATCCAGTGGAGTGTATTGTACTTCTGAGGCTAAGCACAGAAATGACATGGAGGACGTACACCATCTAATAAAAGTAGAATAAACTAAACCCTATCAAGTGTACAATGTGCTTTTTGTCTGATGACCTCTCTCTGCACGGACCTTTCCTGAAAACACTTTTTCCACTCACGAGATATTTCAAGCTCCAACAGACATGCACTGGGAAATAGCTCCTCCTTTGGCAGTAACGCATAAGAATATCTGAAGCATCCTTTTCAGATCTGAAACTTGACATGCTACAGTACAGAGGTGTTTAAGGCTCTTCGTGTCTTTGTGACAATAATCTCCAAAGGACTCTTCAAAGAGATTCTCAAGTCTGGATTTCCAGCAGAGTACTCTGTTACAGAAATAGAAAGAGGAACAAAACTACATCAAACAGCGATTACAGAAACTGTGTCACCTTGCATCTGTGCTAGTGGGCATATTTTCCTTATCATTCTACTTCAACTCCTTTAGAAAAAGTAGAGGGATTTTTGTTTGTTTGTTTTTAAGGCCAACCACCATTTGAGAAACAAGCGAATCTGGAATGGACTACTTCAGCTCTGTGTTCCTCCTGCACTTCATTTACTCTCTAAACACATTAATATCTTAGTTTACAAAGATATTTGCTTCTGATGTATGAATATCATTCCCTTCCATCCACATCACACAAGATTCCATCAAAAAATCATGACTTGGCAGCTACTGCTATTGTGATTATTAGGAATTAAGACCATGCTTCATCTTTGCTTGACAAAGCACAATTTCAGTCAATAATTGGAAACTCCTCTCTGTTCTAATACTTTGTGGAAATACCAGCATAAACAAAGCTTTGTGGAGTTAGACTATGTCACTCTGGCTTTCTAAAGCAAGCACAAGCCCAAGTGTTAACTGTCAAAATATTACCTATTTAAAGCATTACTACCACAAATGTGCTGCCAAATAAGTGAAAGTTTAAAATAAAGAGACATAAAGCAGTGGTTTTGGTTTTATGACTGACTGAAGGCAATTGCTGCTTTCCCACTTTCCAAGATGCACAAAAGCCATAATGTGTAAAACGCAGCAGGTGGCATAGCAGAGACTCTGAATGTGTGTGATAGATCTGATAACACAGATATTTCTAAGCAAATTTAAAATCAGGTGTGTTCTATCATCACAGTCACTCTTTGCTTCCAGGTCAAAGTAACTACAATACCACAACCCCTTTTGACTCATCTCTATCGTGATTCTTCTGTGGCTCTGCTTGTCACTGCTGTCACTAACATCTGGGATAGGAACACGTTGTCAGGAGTCACCAAGGGCAGTGATGACAGCCCAAAGCGTGGGCATTGTGTGCAAATATGACTCAGATGAGGCACATCAACTTCACCTAAGAAATGAACTCTCGAGGTTTTCTGAAGTAACTCCAGGCCTGTGTATCCTGAATTACTTTCTAGAAAACAGGTCTCAGGTTATGCTCCTCCAATTTCTACAACAGGCAGCCAAAAAGCTTCTGCTTGACTGCTGAACAAACCCATTAAGCCTAACCCCTCGAGTCGATGAGGGAAGAGGCCACAAGAGGAGGCTAATCTCTTCCTCCTTCCTAGAAGGAACAGATGGCCCAGGGGGAGGGCAGTATCGTAATGATCTCCAGTTATAACATAATCTTCTCTAGCAGTGCTTTCTCAAGAGGTAATATGACCTCATCCAGTTCATATTCTAATATCCAGCTAAAGACTTTCACTGGTGTCCTGCAGGGAAAAGGCCTCACCACACACACCCAGCCGTGCCCCGCCAGTCACACCAGGTAAGAAGCAGCTGTTCTACTGGGCAGCATCAAATTCACCTTATTCGTCACCTACAGCCCCCACAGCACTAATGAACTCCAAATTCCTTCCCCCACAGATTTCTTTCAAGGTGCAACACAAAGCTGACAAGGTGGCACTGCTGAAGATGGATCAGTCTGGATTTGCTGGAGAACAGGCCCTGCTTGGCATTCACTGGGACAAAACAGGACCCTTCAGCAGAGCCTGGAAACCTGGGCAGAGCATTGCTTTGGCCAAGATGTTTCACACAAACTGTAATCTCTAAGTAATGAACCTCAAAAAATTTGCCTGCACTGGTGTGGTGGAATCCATCAGCTGTGCATTTCCAGTGGATCATTTCTTAATGGCTCTCCCTACACTGGGAGCACATAGCAAAGCATCCAGTTCAGTTATTAATAAAATTCAAACTAGCTCTTGTAAAGTAATTATTTCTGAATTGTTGGATTTAAAAAAAAAAAAAAAGAGGTGATTATCCGAGGTTTTACTCAGAATACAGTACATTTTTATTTGCAGAGTAGGAAATGATAAGGACAAAAAGGCAAAATCTCAGGTTAGGAGTGCTGGCAAACCTCTAAGCAAGGAAAACAAAATTACTATGTTATGATGCAACTTGTGTTTAAAGATTAATGAAAAACAGCCAAATGCATAGTTTTGAAAAATCAGGTTAGTATAAGCACACACTCAAGCAGGGACATATCTAGGAACACATCCTCTTGCTTTGTCAACAACTGCAACAAAAAAAAGTAAGAGTAATTAAACCTGGCATACCACCCAAAAGCCTTAAGCTCAGAAAAATACAGCTCCTCAAAGGTACTAAGGCAGCTATTTGAAGAGTTCCAACTTTCAGCTGCTTTTAGTAACTATGTCAAATATAAAGATTTTCACTACAAAACTATCTGGCCCTTTGGAATCGTTTGGCTGTGAAAGATCGTCCTGGCCTTATGGGTGAGCACAACCAGGTGCAAAAAGTTTCCTATCAGACTATTAGGCTTTAAAATACTCCACATGCTAAAAGTTTGAGAGATGAAGCAGGCTACTGAAAATACCTTTATACTGATATTTCTCCACCAGTCTTTTAGAGAAACTAGTCTGAGTTGAACTGGTGAGTGGAAGAAATGCCCTTGCTCCCTGCAGACAGATATTTCTCAACTCCCAACAAACACAGATCCACAAAGAATGATAAGCCCAAGCTTTTAAAAAGAGCTAATATTATAAAAATGATTTGGTAAAGCTTTTCATTCTCAAACAGTTGGTCTCTTGACAACGTGTCTCTGCAGCTCCTAAGCACACATATAATAAAAACCTCATCAAGAACAGATCCCTGCAAAGGGACAGATATGTGGTTGGAAGCTGTGAAAGTTCACACTTCAGAAAAATCAAATTAATAAACTGCTGAGCCCTGTTAATTGTTTCTTTTAAAAAAACCCAACCAAAAACATAAGCTGTAAATAGCTAATCAGAGGGATCTAGAACTTGAACTGATCTGTTTAACAGCAGGTTTTACTAACCTGCCATAGACTTCTTACATAAAAGTAGGTGGATTACAATTTTTTTCTTTCTAAAGCGTATGAAATCTTGAGGAAAAAATACTGAAATTGGAAGCATGCACATACTTTTGTCATTTTTGTCCACAGATGAACTCAGAAACCAAACTTAAAGGACAGACTAGCACAGAAACACACATAAAGCCAAGGCTAAGCTCGTGTCTTGAGGCAGCTCATAAAAAAAGGTCAATCTACCTGTGCTTGAAGCAGCCTAAGAGAAGGCAGAGCCTGTGTGTGAGCTGGGGGAGCACAGAGCCAGCCACACTCTCCCTGTTTCATGGGCTCTCCCCAACAACAGGCAGAAAGGCAGTGTTAAAGGAGCTGTGTGCCTTCAAATCCTTTCCACGTGAATAAAGTGTCTCCAGGAAAGTGCCAGCTTCGATGCTCTTGTTTTCAGGAGGCAGCGGAACCCAGCAGGATAGCAACAAAGCCTGGGTTGCTGAGGGTTTGTTTGTGTTGTTTTTGGGAAGAGGTAGGAGAGGAAACACACAGAATTCCTTCAGTGTAATTTATTTGTTTTATTGTTTCTGCTGCACGTTACATTAGAGCCAAGCTCACGGATGAAGTGTCCTGCAAGGACAACTTCAGAACACCCAGCTCTGCTCTCGTGCTGGGAGCATGGCAGCAGAAGGCAGCCAGAAGGGCCCTGGAGCCCATTTCCTGCAGGGGCAAACGAGGGAACCTTTCCAACACCTCCAAGGGCCTTCCTTCAGTCCTCTGACAGAGGACACAGACAAGTCACTCGTGGATCACTTCACAGATCCTTCTAGTTCTGGAATTCAGATTAAAGAAATGAGTGCGACTTTTTTTCAGAATCAACTGAAGAGATCTGATCTCTCAGGTTTTAGGTGAAACAAACTGAAGGGAGCAGTTCACAGAAGCGGCTTAGCCTCCGCTTTCTGAAATACCAGCATGATGACTCAAGGCACACATCCTAGTACTGCTGCTCTTTAAAAAAAGTCTTTTCCAGCAGTTATTTACGCCTAACAGCACAAGGAATAAACAGGTTTCCATTCCCAAAATCTTGGAATTTGCCCTCTACTAAAGGCACGAAGAGAACTGCAGCTGAGCGACTTAACTGATAAACACAGCCAGCTTCAGAGTTCCTTGGAGTCCCAAGCTTTACAGCCCCCAAACAAAATACTCTTTTTCTTTTACTGGCTGTGTATAAAACATAACATTTGCTTCAAGAAGTGGTATCCAGAAGCCTTTTGAATACAAAACAGGAAAGTCACTGGGGGGAAGTGGGGGGTGGGAGGAGAGCGAGAACAAGTAGTTTGGGTTTTTTCAAAGAGTGCTGACCCGTCAGAACTAAAACACCCATCTCTAACTCTTACTGTACCAATGCAGAAGAAAGACAGAAAGAAGAAGGAAAAAAATGCAGTCTTTGGCAATCTAGGGCTCCTAATCCTTAAGCCTAACACAGAACAGCAGAACAATAAAGAGAGCAATTGCACTGTAAATTTATGTTCCATGCCCAGGTTATGGAATGTAGTGCAATAGGGCACTAACTGCATTCCTTACAAAGGGAACAGCTTGAGCCTCATGATTTGTGCATGTGGGCAATACTGAATGACCTTCATGCTTTCCAACATTCACTGGAAGGCAGATTTATTTGTAATCACAAGTCAGATGTTTTGTTTTGGAAATAAACATATATTTGGAAGAACAAAGGTTTAAACTTTGTTTTAAGTAGCAAATGCAGAAGGCAGTATGTTAGCTTTAAAAACTGAATTTGAAGACTGTACTCCAAAATTCAGATTGAATAATATTAGAATCTGAGAGAACTCTGCTGAAATAGGTGTTTGCTACTCCTTTTTCTTTTTTATTTCCTTTGAAAGAGAGATATTTTCATAGTCCAGTTCCATTATAAAACAGTATCCTTTCTAGCATATACGTTATGTAAAAACATATCCTGTATCAAGATAAGAGATCCAACACTCACAGTGGACAAAAAAAGTGATATTGCTCTTACTGCAACAGACATAATACAAGACTATTCGTATTCTAACAAAGAAAATCCACCAAATTTTTATTTTAAACACGCACAGCCTGCCTCTTATTCCCCATTTTCTTAGACATCAAATAAATCCCAGTTTGGAGAACTGGACTGCAGTACAAAGGAGCGGATCCTAGGACAGTATTATTAAAATAACCAGCAGCTGTTCATTGCACCAAACCATCCCCAAGATACAATGAACAGTAAATTCTGGCTTTAGTTCAACAGACCAAGGTGATAAACCCTAGATTAGCTAAAGCTTCCACATCATAGGTCTTGCACTCCTGGAAATGAAGTTCTAACTTAGACTTAAAGGAAGTCAAGAGACCCACATGAAGCAGAACTATTTCTGGATATGCCAAGACATGAGGGAATGGGGCAGGATTAATTATTTTTCTGGCACTTCAAAAAATCAAAACAATGAAGAAGTATGTAGAACCATACAGTTCCTGATGCTCCAAAACAAACGGCAAGGAAAATGTTATTTACAAGCATGTGAGATGAGGCAATAGGCTTCTGATTCTCAACGTCCTATGAGTTGCAGTAAGGAATTTAATTGCTACCTCACAACCTGAAGTGCCCCATTCCCAGGTACCTGTACAAAAACGGCAACTCCTGAATAGCATGAGAAAGTTGAGTCCTGAACACGCAACAGATTTTAATACAAAATTGCCAATGGAAGCACACAAGGCTCTGAAACAATTCATAAAACCACACAGGTCTTTATGTAAGGTTAATGGTTTGCTAGCCAAGTGTCAAGGTTCACAAAACGGGTAATTTTTGTTCCTTTTTTAAGTCAGATTTGAACTTTGCGCATTTTTCCTTACAATACCTTGCTAAAATATCAACAGCAACTAGATGGGCAGAGGATATTTTCACCTAGAGGTGTTTTTAAGAACCTTATCATAAAATAAGAGAGCACAGGAAAGCCTGAATACTCAGTTATGTACTTCGGTTTGCTGCTGCTGGGTCAGGCAGCATGACAGCAGCCTAAGCTTGGATGACTAACACTGAAATGGGCTGAAAACAGCAGCAATCATGACAGAGACAATAAAGAACCCCAGCAATGGCACACAGCTCCAAGGAAAGAAAAATCATTAAAAACTGCTTTTAAAATACACAGAGAAAACACAGTCATTATGCCAAAACATACTTTCTTAAAGGCCACTTTTCATTAAAGAGATTATATATGATATTAATGATATGCATATAAATAAAGCATTTAGCATAAGCAAATATTAGCATAAGGTCTTGGGCACCTTTAAGAACGACACTTTAAGGCAAACAGATTACAAAGTGCTGTAACAAAAGCACTAATATGTCAAAGAAAGTGTGCGTGGTGTTAAAGAATAGTGATAATAAAAAAAAAAACCAGTCTTGTGAAAGAAAGATACGGCAGTGTATTGAGCTAAAAACCCCAATCTTTTGGAGATCTTAATGTAAGCCACTGTCTTTACTAGAGTACTTCAAACAGAAAATTCCTCTGAATCTTGTAATTCACGAAGAGACCATGGCAGAGAAACGATGGGCTAAGAGGGCAGAAACACACTGGGCGTTCCACACAAATGCAGAGAGGTGCTTTAGGATGGCTCTCCCTCTCTCCTAGTGCAATATGAAGGAGACTCGGGGAACATGTAGGAGGTAACTCCTTTCTCCAAAAGACTTCGCCTCAGGTCTCCCATCAAGATAAAGAGCAAGGAACATAAGAAAGGGTGTTAAGGAATGTTTTCTGCAACGAGCAAAAAACTATCAGGCAGGCTAGGGGGCTAAACCAAGGAGGACTGGTCTGCCTCTCCTCGGTTGCACTGGAGAACAAATTCAGCTGGAGGAAAAAGGTCAGGGCGCAGTTTAGGGCAAAGCTGATTGGAAAGACAAGCCTGAGGCTAGGGTATGGCGTAAAGGGCACTTAAAAGGGGGCAAGTGATGTCTGAGGTGAAGACTAAATGTTTACAAGAGAGAGTAAACGGCACAAATACATGGTCTTGCTAACGGGTCCACAGAGGCTTCCAGAGCAGAAGACCATGGGCTTGAGGGTGCAGTGTCCTAGGTACATGGGAGAGAAGGACCAGGAAATTTGACTGGGTATGCAGAGGGAAGGTGCGGGGCACAGCCTGGAGGCCGGGAGGGGAGGACAGGTGAACCGGGTGAGGAAAGGTTCAGGGCAGGTTGAGGCACAGCGCGTTAGCAGGGAGCTGCACCGCACGGGAGGGGGCTCAGCAGCGCAAGGGCTGGGGCGAGCGGCCCGAGGGCAGCGGGGAAGGGAGGAGGGCGGCCGGCCGGTACCTGGGCGTCTTGGCGGCGGCGCTCTCCCGGCGGTCCAGCACTCCGGGCACGCAGTTGGTGAGCTCGGTCCAGTCGGCGTGCAGCCCGCAGCTCCAGCCCGTGGAGAAGCGGGAGAAGAGCCAGGTCTCCCGGCGGTTGGGGCGGTAGCAGGTGCACTTCTTCTGCCCGGGCCGGCAGTCGCAGGGCACCTCCAGCCGCACGTTTTGCACCAGGTGGCGGCCGAAGGTGGTGCCGCCGGTCTTCTGGATGTGCAGGAAGACGATCACGTCCTCGCCCTTCATGTCGAAGGCGAGCTCCCGCTCCAGCTCCCGCACGGGGAAGTAGTACTTCTTCACGTAGTGCGGGTCCGGCGTGGGAAAGAGGTCCAGCTCCTCCGAGTAGGAGCGGCCGCTGGGGGAACCCAGGCTCAGCCCCGGCCCCACGTACTGGTACAGGATAAGCATGAAGCACACCGAGACGGCCACGATCAGCAAGAACTTGCTGGTCCTCTCAACCATGGTCCTTCCCGCACGCTTCATGTGTCACCATCTCCCGGGGCTGCCGGCGCTGGGCAGACGGCGGCGGTGCCGGGGGGCGGGCGGCGGAGCTCCGGCGCCTGTGCCAGCCGCCTCCCCCCGCTGCTCCCCGGAGCAGAGCCTTCCCCGGGGGCGGCGGGCCGCTCCCTGGGTCGCCTCGGCTCGCCGCTGTGCCCGCCCGCCCCGCCGCGGGCAGCGCCGGGAGCGGGGCAGGGGCAGCCCGCAGCCAGCCGCTCCGGAGGCGCCGCGGCACAGCGGCGAACTTGGGAGAGAGGGGCAGGAGGGGGGCGGAGAGGGACCGAAACGCAGAACCAGCCCCCTCCCGCCCTCCCTCCCCGCGCTTCAGGAAGCCACCCCCATCCCGGCGCTGCCTCCGCCGTGCCCCAGCCCCCGCGGCACCGGCGCGGCTGTGCCCGCCCCCGCCGCCGGCTGCGCCCGGGCTCGGCTCGGCTCGGCCGGCAAAGCGCTTCCTGCCCG